>NC_072852.1:22988433-23330576 GCF_028858705.1 Grus americana | reverse complement strand
CTAAGGCTTGCGCCTTTGTACTCAGTTTTCTAATTCAAATTACATTGAATGTTAACACACGGTATAAATAGGTGAAAAGGACTGTTGCTATTTAAGTCCCGTCTATTAATCTCTTGGGGGAAATTAATAATAATAACAATAAGGGAGCGTGATAAACACCTACATAACTACATGTGTAAAATGTAACTGAATAATTAAGTGTTAACTGTTTGTATGTACCTGATCCTTTGCTTTGCAAACACGAAATAATTGGCAAGTAGCTGCAGATGTGCTGATAGTACTACTCAGGTATGTTCTGACTGTCTTACTGAAAGAAAGGTTTAAATGAAATAAATGTCAAGATGATTTCCTGGATGACTGCTTACACTAGGATTTGATCTCTTATTTATACTTGCTTAATATCCATAAATTATGGCATATGTTTCAGAAGCATGTAATTACACTTGTCATTCTGGGTGTTAGATTCGTAAGTACTGCAGACAAATTGTGCAGTGATAGATGGCCAGTTCAGACATCGTTCACGGCAAGTTAAAGCATTTTCCAAAAAAACACATGTAGCACTGTAAAATGATCAAAGATATATGGAAGTAATGTTGCTTTGGGTTTTACAAGTTCTTACTAACAGCAGAATTTTACTAACTCTGCCTTTCTACTGGTGTCTACTTGATAATCCCTTGCTTAAAAATACATTAATGCTGTTAAGCTTTTCTAGGACAAGTCTGCATTTTGCAATTTGCTGTATTACCATCAAGGTTTGTTTACTTGCTTGTTAGAATTTTCAAGTCACTCATATGATCATCAGCCGTACCAAAGTGCTACGCTGGCCTGTGTGATGAAAAGACCAAAGTATTTCTTTCACTTTTTTCTAACGTAGCAATAAATGTTTCTTAATTTACACTATTCTGGAATGCCAAAGGAAGAGGAAACTTTCACATACTATTTTGCACTAAATTTCCATGAGTCGCTTAATGCCCTTAAACCACCTTCAGACATTCTCTTTGCTACAGATGAAAACTGAGCCCATGCCCACTCGAGAATACTTGGCCCAGGATATTGAGATCTCCCTCTTGCAAAGCCAATGTTCAGCTGCCACAGGCTTTCCTGGCGCAAAGGACAACGTGCCACCGTAGTCAGGGTGGATGGTTTTTTAACTCGTTGGCTTAGGGTAGGCTGCTCCAGCATACCAAAGAACATTTTGCACATGGCTGGTTTTTGCAAACCAAAGCGAAGTCCCTATTTGATATAGTGCCAGATAAAATTTGATGCTAATAGTAGCATATGCACAAGCTGGTTTGAGGACAATTCTACTTCTCTAAAAGTATAGCTACTTTGATCTAGTGGTATTGCATTTCTCATGGCACTCTGGTGCCCTGCCTAGGGGTGGCAGCTGGGGCTGCGGAGCACTGCCTGCTTACGGGTCTCAGGCTCCTGCCATCATTTGCTGTTCTCCGTGGCATGTGGTACAGTGTGGGGAGTGCAGAAGTCAGCTCTTACAAAGTGGGAATAAATATGTATGTGATGTTTCTTAACTTTTTTCCCCTTAATCTTTTCAAGAGAAGCTTTTAGTAAAATCAGTGAGATTCATATATATTGACATCTAACTCCGTAACTCAAATTTTTTCAGTCAGTGGATCTAAAAAGTATCCCAATTAAAGTCATAACTACTGTATTCTTTCATTATGACTCGCAGAAATTGTTGGTTGCATGCTGCCCTTGCCTACTCCAGCCCTCCCCACGTCCTGAGCCTGAGAAAGTCTTGTATGTTAAATTTTGGAGAAAAGCTTCCATCATAGTCCAATTATTTTATTTCATTTGTCCATTTGCCATTATTTTTATGGTTCATTTTCTATAGATTTTAATATTATAATGGTCTTTAATGTATTATAGAGAGGTGCCTGGAGCACTGCTACAAATAGGAGCTGTAAAGTAAAATACAACTTTATTTATTATTATTATATCAGTCTGCCTGAATAACTATAGTATCCACAATATTCACAATAGCCTGAAGAAAGAAAGAATGTCAAATATCACTGTCAATAGCTGCTGTGGGAGTGTCCTCCAATTTTCCATATCTAGAACAAAAATCGCTGCAGTCCTTCTATAAAGCCCTATACATAAAACAAATCAAAAGTAATTACAATTACATACAGCCTGTATGTCAAGGACAGAAACCATCTCTATTTTATGAGAGTACATAAATAAGATAATAAGTTTATGGCAGGGGGTTTGCACTGCCGAGATATCAGCCCTGGATACTGAAGGACCTGCTTGTCATTTAGTCAGTTGGGAAGCGAGATGGTCAGGACTGTGTAGCAGTAGGTGGTTAGAAATTCCTAGTCTTTGGAAGTCACTAGGTCTTTGTCTACGATTGATGAACACACATAGGCACTTCCAGAAGTCCACTTGCACTCCAGACTCACGGGGGATGAATCAGCCATTCGTATGAATACAGGGGTCTGTCCTTGAGGTCTATGTTAAACCGGGCAGCTGAAGATGAGGTGAGACGAATCTTGTGTTACCATTCTGGCCAAGACTTTCAAACTTCATCTTAAAGATAAAAGCTCGAAAATCCATGGCTAAAGCATCTAAATGAATGTTTCAGTATTCAAATGTGCTCTACTGTTAGGTCTCCCCATGGCATTCAGCAGGACTTCTTTAAAGGTTTTCCATTGGTATTGGTCTCTGTCACTAAGTATCTGTCATTTTTCTGTAATTTATCCTCTCAATGCACAAGTACGTTCCAAAAGGAAAAATGAGGCTGTAGTAGCTGCCTGTTATTATACTTAATAGCCTGGTGGTTAGAGTACTCAGCTGGGAACAACTAACCATTGAGTTATAGGGTTTTTGGACATGAAAGTCTCTCCTGCTGAAGCTGTTCATGTTTTCATAAACAATTAAGCTTCCATTGGACCTGCCTGAGAGTAATTCACTGTGTAGTCCAGTATTCAGCAAGGAACAGGGATAGGTAAGTTCAAATCATTGCTCTAATGAATATTTAATGAATTCTAGCATAGATGAAATAAAATGTTCCCATTGTGAAAGCTTATCAGCAGTGAATAGACAGCATCTGGCAACAGCAGCATTAACGTGCGTACAGCTGTTCAGAGGGAGAAGAGTGGGAAGGAGTTTTCAAAGAAGCAGATGCACAATTACAGGCCAGTTTTGGCAAAGAGTTCTGAGATTAGAGCTCTCCAGGGAAAGTACTGCACACAGGAGACCGGTGGGATAAGACCTCTATTCCCCCTCTACTCTGCCCTGGTGAGGCCACATCTGGAGTTCTGTGTTCAGTTCTGGGCTCCCCAGTTCAAGAAAGACAGGGAACTACTGGAGAGAGTCCAGCAGAGGGCTGTGAGGATGATGAGGGGACTGGAGCATCTCTTGTATGAGGAAAGGCTGAGAGAGCTGGGTCTGTTCAGCCTGGAGAAGAGAAGACTGAGAGGGGATCTCATCAATGCTTATAAGTGTCTAAAGGGCGAGTGTCAAGAGGAAGGGGCCAGACTCTTTTCAGTGGTGCCCAGCGACAGGACAAGGGGCAATGGGCACAAATTGGAACACAGGAAGATCCACCCGAATATGAGGAAAAACTTCTTCACTTTGAGGGTCACCAAGCACTGGGACAGGCTGCCCAGAGAGGTTGTGGAGTCTCCTTCTCTGGAGATATTCAAAACCCGCCTGGACATGGTCCTATGCAACCTGTTGTAGGTGATCCTGCTTTAGCAGGGGGGTTGGACTAGATGATCTCCAGAGGTCCCTTCCAACCCCTACTGTTCTGTGATTCTGTGATTCTGTGACCTGTTCTGGCAGAAAGAAAGGTCACGGGGTGGAAGGTTGGGGAAGCTAAATTATACAGAGTGCCCCGCCGTGCCAGTGAAGGAGCGCGCTTCTGCGGTTTCCTCACCTTCTGTGACCAGAACTCTTAATTTTACTATAAAGCAGTTTTGTCTGGTTTTGTGGGGACTGGAGTTGAGCTGTCTCATCTCCTAAACTATATTTGATTCCCTGCTCTGAATCTTAAAGGAAGAATTTGCCCAAGAGCCTTGTGTAAGTCATGAGTAAACACTCTATGATAAGAAGAGGGGCACCACTACTTAATGAATGGTACCGAAGATTGGCATTTCAAACCTGTAACTTTTTTTTTTAAATTATAAAATTTCCAAAAGAGAAATAAAATATTTTGTTTCATGTGGGATATAAGTTAGCATTTAACACAAAACAAAACACTTTGGAAAGCTTTCCTCAATAAAATAAAATGAAAAATCTAACCAAATAAAAAAGTCCCCAAATCCCAATTCAACATGATCATTTTGGTTTAGATTAAAACGAATGTTTATTTTCAGGTCAGCTGTCAAACTGACTAATTATTTGCACAGCCTTGCTCACAATATTGCATTCATGCTTTGGGTATATTAGAAACAACTGAAAAGGAGAAAATTTAAAAATAGGAATCATCTTTTCTAAAAGGTGTGGAAGGCCCTCTTAGCTCCCGATCCACTCCTGGTAAATAGATGAGGCAGTTATTTGCCACACAGCTGTCAGAAGGTGCACTATTCGTAGGGATTCTTACTCAAGTTAGAGATAAGCAAACAAACTTGTAATGAAATCAGCATGAAAAAAGAAACAAACAGAAAAAAAGGTTCCTGAGACACCAAGAAATAAACTGGAACAATTGTCAGCTAGCAAGTCTTTTACAAAACGGATTTGACTGTCACTCTTTTCAAGCATTTAAGAACAACAAAAAAATCCACTCAGCTAAGCAGAACATACTTTTGCATGCACCTGTCTTAATTTTCTTTTATCCAACACTACTTAATTTCATGCTTTGTCGTAGTAATGGCAGACATTCATTTTTTCCCAATCACTCTAATATAGATTGCAGAGAGGAGTTTTAACAATTTTAATTTTACTGGGCAATAATCCAGATATTTTTTCCTGACTCTGGGGCTCTCTTTCTTTGACTGTCGTGGCTCCTAAGGGGGATGTACAGCCTCTGATTGCAGGTCAGGCAGGTTTCACCACTTCCTCCAGAGAATGATGACTTGCATATTTAAATCATACAGCGGACTTGGATAATCCCCTTTCATAGCAAAACCCAAGGGAGAGAACTATGTAAGAGGACACGAGGAATCCCTCGTTAAGAACTAGCTATCTAAGGTACTTATATGCCCCCACCCCTCACTCTTTTATCTGATTATCGAGGAGCCTTTATATGCGCAAATCCCTTCTGGCGCAGAAGTGCTATAACCAGGGAAGCAGGGGCGAGGGCCCCTGGGCGTCAGTCCTCCAGAGTCACTTGGGCACCGAGTTCCATGGGCATCAGCCATCAGGCTGAGGATTCAGTTCTGCGTGACTTGCCCAAGGTCACAGAGAAAAAGCTGTGGTGAAGCAAGACAAAGGATGTAAGGCTTCGACGGGCACTGCCACACAACCAGGGCACTCTGTCACACTCAGACAAAGCTTTGCAGCTTGCCATTGAGCCGAGTGATTATTTGACCCATCCCAAAAATACCCTGCGTTTTCATCTGCTTTTTACATCTTTACTCTCATTCTCTCCTGCATGCCAGAATGAAACATTATTTGACGCATATGCAAAGACGCAATAAAATAAGTATAAGTTGAATGGTCAATCTTCATTCCTGAAGCACAAGTCCTTGGCTATTCAGCCTAAAAATAGAAATAAGGAGAGGAAAAAAAAAAAAAAAAAGGAAAAAAACAAGCTTTGAAACTTGGCAGGAACGGCAGGAAATCATACCTTGAGTCACAGGGCACTCTCAGCATCTGTTCCAACTGCAAGCTTTTCACGCTCTCGCATACAGCACAGCTACCCTCCCTTCATATTCCAGTCCCCGAGACTAGCCCTACAGATATTATTCTTTCTCTGCAGTACATCTCGTCTCAAATACCTTACATATCCAGGTTTCCAAAATGCTTTTCAGTTGGTATTAGAGATGTGAACTGGCTCACAGATGAGGAGGTTTTGCTATTCAGAAGATATTTGGCAAAACAGTTCCCAGTGGGCTGAAACAACAGCTCCAACTGCATTTAGGTTTTGCAAGTGGAATTGTTTGTAACATGCACAAAAAGAAATTCTGGTTAATAAGATAAATGTTTACACTTAAACTTTCAAAGGGCATCGTCAAATCCTGTCCAACAAAGAAGACGTAAACACATTTTTTTCTCTCGTGTTTCATGCTTTCTAATAGCTTTTACTTTTGTTACAAACATTTCAGTTCTGCCTGAACTGAGCACAAAGAGAATCAGCCCTTTAATCCTCAGGACAATACATATTTTCTTCACACTTTGGAAGGTAAATATAGCAGCTGGTAACTTTTAAATCCTGTGCTTTGTTATGCAAAGGATTGCAACAGAACCATCAAAGTTAGGAGTGGAAAACACTGGCTACTTTACCTAGATTATTTTCCCACTGATATAAAAAAATGTATATTTTTATACTTCTATCCAACCTAATTTTCAGAAAGCTAGGAAGTAGGAAATGTGGCATTTCTCCTCTCCCACACAACTGGATTAACCTTTAGACAATGTACAACAGGGTACTTCTTGGCAATAGTCTTTCCTAATAGTCAACCTGTATTTTGCCTTCTGAAACAATATCCTAGCTATACATGTCCATGCTCTACTAACTCCTCATTATCAGTAGAATTTGGCATGTTATGTTTGTCGTTAGTGCATATTATAAAAGCCACTCTGCAGAGACATGCCTGTGGAAACCAGATTGCCAGCTCCCCCAAGATCAGGACTGTCCCACAGAAACAAACCATCTCTCTTCCAGTTGAACATATCCATATCTCTTTGCAGACCGAGACCAAAAGAGCATCACCATGAACATATCTGAAAATGTCATGAAGCAACAATTGAGGACCCACATCTGCTTTTTGTACACATCTGTTGAACTCCCGTAGTGGAATAGAAAGCGTGCTGACAGTAGTACCAATGGGATGCAATATTGGATGGATGCAGCACATTATTTGCCTCTGGATAAATCCAGTTTTACAGTGCTATAATTCACTGGCTTCCCCGGAATACATTGCTCTCCCAGGGATTCTTCCTTGTTTAAACAAGACTAAAAGTGACACAAAAATCAGACTCCATTTCCCTTTTCGGTAAGCAGCATTCAACAAGCAGGTCCCATCCAGCCGGCTACAGAAGAATGTAGTCACTTATGCTATTTACCTGCTGCTCCTGAACTCAGCAGAAGGCAGATACCTGAATCAGAAAACAAGTGCCCCTGCAGCAAGCCTTCTGCAGTCTTGGGATTCCCAGGCCCTTGCATTTTACATTCAGTGTATGATACCAGCCTGTTTGTCTCTTTCTGCAGGACATGTTTTTGTTCGGTCCCAGACACCATAGCCATGAGCATAGTCTGAATCCCCAGATTTTTGTGCTGCTCATAATGATAAATGAGTTCCTTGTCTCAGATTACCAAGATACGTTCTCTTCTCCCACAGCGCTCTCTTGAAAGGATGCTTGGACTAAGTAGTCCACAGCCGATGAATTCATGGTAATATAATAATGTAGCAAATAATATAAATGTGCAAAAGCAAATGTAGAGCTATTATATATTCCCTCCTTTCTATTATTAGCCAGTATGCATTGTCTTCTATAGCAGTACATTTTAACATCTTAGCCCGTGCTCCACTTAATAATGTTTTCACCTATCATCCAAATAGGCAAGTCTTGAGACCTCCTGTGACTTCATCTGCGTTCACACAGCACACCTTCTAGACTGGTGAGTCCTTGTCTAGGTGACAGCTTTTCTGGAAAGTCAGCTGTTCTGGAAGGGAACTTTCTGTGTTTCTGCACCATTGATAAAACCAAAGCATATTCATGGCACCAAAAGAAGAAATAAGAATGTCAAGAAAGCCAGCCCTTTCTTCAGCTCTTTTCTTGGGCTTTGTTTTGGAAGTCTCAGGCCAGGAGAACTATTGCAGGATCCTCTCTGAAATGTTCCTCTAAAGAATAGCCTAAGTATAACTGTGGTGATAACTTTTTGCTATGACCTTAACATTTCAAAGGACTTTACAAACAAAAAACAAAGAAAATTATATGAATAAGTAACAATCACCATGGGGGATCAGTGCTACCATAATGCAATGGGGTTGCTTGACAAAGTTTTACCCAGCCTGGAAGAAGATTGTAATGGCATTTTAAAGCCACTATCAGAGTAAAAAGCTAATGGAAGTTGTTAGCAGCTTTTTGTAGAATGATACCCAAAATTGGCTATCATCGTTTTGCTACTTTTAAGTTTATAGAAGAGCCATGTGCATAAATGTACCAGTGAAGAAGGAATAAAAATCCTGATTCTGCCTCTACAAATACTGCTGCTATGCAACTAAATGCTGGAGGCACCTTCTATGAAAGAACATAAGCCAAAACTCGAAATATGAATTATTCCAGCTCGGAGAAATCACTTTTGGTCCTGTTCCACAGTCTTGAGCTATAAAAGAAATACAATAGGACGAGAGTTCTCTCAATACTATGGCATATCTCAGCATTGCTATCAGAAATAATTTATTTTAGAGAAGAGTTAGAGCCAGGTATCTATCTGAAGTGCCAGAGAAGAAATCCTACAGTAAGGTAAAAAGAAGAAACCCTTGTCCCTTGAGGGCTCAGTCTCGCAACAAGCACTTCCCTTATTTCCTGTTATCCTCACAGATAGCTCTCACTTGTAAGTCCCCAAACTCCAGCTCTTCCTCCTGCTGACCCACTCATCCTCACAACCTACAGAAACTGAGCCCCAGTCAGAGCCTTGCTAATTCAGCATGTCTGAATAAAATTTTGTTTGGAGACTATGGAATGAAATACTCACTTGAAAAATATTGGGAACAATGGTCAAAAAGTAGCTTTTTTTAAGACAACAAGAGAGAGAAATAGAGCAGGGGGCAAATGGAAGGGAAAAGGAGATGAATAAGATTCCTCCCACAGGAAGGTGAGGAAGGAATCAAGAAACTGGCACCACCCTTGCAGGTGTTTAAATTCTTCTTATAAATGTGTACAGAGCCACCTATGACTTGCATGCAAGGCTTCCAAAGCCTTCCAGTGAGAAGAGGTTCTGTCTGGTGAAAGTGCAAGCATGGATCAACCCATCCTGTCGCTGCAAATATGAAAGATGCATCCGCACTCGTAGACCTGATCCAGCCCCCCTCTGAAAGCATTTTACTCTCTATTGAGGACACAGGCAGCCAAGGGCAAACAGCCTCCTAATTTAAGGCCTCTCTTAAATGCTTAATTGTCCTGTCAGAAGCATAGGGGACATAATATCTTGCTTTTCTGATCTGGGAGCATATGTAGATCCCAGCCCAGAGCAACGTTTCACTCTTGGCTATTTAGTTCATTCATGTGGAATTAGTGTCCTTCAGTAAGACTTTTTTTTTTTGGACAACTATTTTTCTCTGATAAATGCTAGCAAACAAAAGGATGTACATTTAAGCACTCTAAACCAGTTTAATCCTAATAGCACAATGTGCTTTGGGGAAAATAATGAGGATGGAAAGACACAAACCCACAAAACCTACCAGTTGGCTGTAACACACAATAGTGCCTGGTTTCTGATGACAGTCACAACGTAGGACTATTCATATTGCACAGCTGTCACTGTACTGAAACAATTATCCACCAGGGGAAAAAAAAAAAAAGACTTAATTTAGTTCTCATTGTGGCTAATAAAACTAACATCACTGTAGTAAAACACTGAAACAGCATCAGTGATCCTTGCAGCCTCTTGGCTTCCCTTCAGTGTGACGTAGGAGCGGAGGAGCTCTGTCCTGAGAAATCAGCAGCAACATCTACGCTGGTAAATCACATCATTTCGGAGCGCATCCCTCAGCGCCAGCTCAGCTGCCCCCACCGCTAAACTGTCAGGACAGTCCACAGCTCAGCTGCGACCTGTGCCAGCCAGCAGTCTCACGATTTCCAGACAGGCTTCAGAAGTCAGCACGGGTCAGGAATCATTCCCTCCCAGTAGTCTGCGTGCAGCCCCATGATTTGGAGGAATACAGGAGTTTATGATACGGATGTGGATTGTCTGTGTCAGCGGGTCTCATTGCCAGAGAACTCTGCCAGGTACATTTTGTTTACTAGCGAAGACGTAAAAAGTGCCTCCTATTAACACACAGTCTTTGAAAAAGCCCACTGCAGAATTTGTGTTTCTGTGTGTAAGACAGCCCTTGCTGAACTGCTAGACTCCTCTCGGCCTTTTGGTCTTCTCATTTGTGAAATTATGACTGATATCTATATTAATATATGCTATATTTAACAAATACCTCGGGGGCCTCTGTCACATACAAACAACTCTAATACAGTGGTAGACACTCAGCAAAGCGTCAGCCATGAAAGGGTGAAATAATTCTCTCCGCATATGCAGTTTCCTTCTTGTCAGGGAAAAATGTGCGTGTGTGTATATATATGTATGTATATATATATATATATATATATAGTCCCAAGTGCCCTCAGGGAAGTAGAAAGAAAATCAGACCATTGGTCTTTAATAGCTACAGTCTCTTTATAAGGTGTTCACATATTGTGGTTGTGGAATAGCATAAAAACCTCAACATTTTAGATAGCTTCAGCCTGCCTACAATAACAGAGAAGACATCTCAAACCATTTAACAAAAGTTAATCAAGCTTCCGATTGTTCCTGTGAAATGGTTAAACACAGTCAAATCAAAATGACAAAAGAGAAGCACAAAAAGGTCAATAGATGCTTCTAAAGCCTAGTAGCAAACCAATGACAAACATGGAAATAATACAGAAAATTAGATTGCCTCTTTGCTCAAACCAGTTACTAGTTGTAACTGCATCCAGCAATAGGAGAAGACTAAAAATATAAGATCTTTAGAGGAATATTTAAGAAACTAATATACTGTAAAATACTAAATGAATGCATCAAGTTGCTTTTGTACTCCCTTGCCTCAAGCAACTTAGCACAAATAAAATTTGATTCACAGAATCTGAAAACCTATTATTTTCTCTGGTTGCAACTAAAAAATTTCCCATTTCATTATTGATACCTGCAAAGTATCTGTTCTACCTATAATTTTATCTTGGTGTTGACCTAGCGTTTGCCTCTCTCGTAACACATTTAACCTGGTACTGACAGAAGAATCATGGTTGAATTAAAAGGGGGTTTTGCATAATCAAGTATCTACTACCATGGAAATATAAAGACATATGAATGTTGTCTCTATGTAAGAGAAGCTGGATTATGAAAAAAACAGAAAAAATAGAATGATTATAACGGTATTTTCTAGCCAATAACAAGACAAGATGCTCAGGCACTAAACAGATATGTGCTTGTAATAAGATACAAAAAACACTGTAAAATTAAATGGGATGTATTGGCAATGGGTTCCTTTTATAATTAAAAATGATTCAGAAAATGAAAATATTATCTAGAACAAAAGTAAAACAAATCTGTTCATCTTAAGAGCTGATTTCAAAATGTTTCAGTCGTCTTCTCCCTACTAACAACAATTTTTCTTCACACTTCACACAAGATTTTCCACATATGTTTTAACCACAAAAAATCCCATTTCAAATTTCAAATGCTATGCAGCAAAAAATGTTGACAAATGTAGCGTGACACAGTGAACAGAAAATTGATATATTTTAATCAATGCAGCGCATTTTTTATTAATGAATGGGAATATATTGGATAAAATTCTTGAGCTTGTTCTTCACTTCTTATAAAGGATATGGCAAAGCTCTTCCGTTATGGAAAGACCCTGCAGTCAGACATGGAACAGATTGACTCCTGCATCCCCCTAGAGCCTCTGAAGTCAGTAATGCTCATGAGGTGCAAAAATTTCCATAGACAGAGTCAGGATCAGGATCTATGTACGGTTCAGGTGGCCTCACAAAAGTATGCGTGTGCTTTCTGAAATTATGTGGTAAAATGTTATTACATTTTATTTACATCATATTCCCTTCAATCATGAGATGCACTCTATTGGCACAATCAAATGCATAGCCCTGTATGTAGTGACGTTCAGCGAGGTTCAGCTCTGTACAGTGGCAATTCCCTCATTTCTGGGAGGCCTTTCTGCTGTTTTGTGCAGGTCTGGAACACAAGGCAGCAAGAGAGACAAATGGCAGCCATACATAAAAAGACCTGCCTAAAAACGCATCATCCAGGTGCAGCCCTGGTAGCTGCGCAAGGCTGCCAGTCAAAGATATGCATAAAACGCAAAATGAGGCAAGGAAAGAATCAAGGCAAATAAACAAAATTCTTAGGGAACTAATACATTCACTTCTAGATTTATTGAAAGAAACTATCCCTTGCATTTTGGATGGTTGAACATAAAGTTGAAAGAGTAACTCTATAATGTCATTTGTATTTGTACTTCTGAAGAGGTAAATGTGTATGAAATGTGTGAGGCAAATGTGCATGAAGTGAATATTAGTCCCTCCAGACAGCAGCTATTAAAGTGGATTACAGTGGTGCAGCAAGAAAGGAATTTGACCAAAAAGAGGAAATAAGTCATTTAGTCTTGGGAAAAGAGGAGAAAACAGAAGGCAAAGCAAGGCAAGACAAGGTAAGGCAAAGCAAGGCAAGGAAAGGAATAAAACTGTCGCTGAATATTTTGGCTTTATAAGCAGGTATATAAATATATACATAAAAGCTTAAGATCACAATTCACCAAGCATACTGTCCACCCATCTCAATTCACATGCAAACCATCACCCCTAGGCTGCTCCCAGTGTGACCTTGGCTAAAAGATGTGTGAAGGTGACAGATGGAGTGTACCAAGGAGTTCAGAAACAGCGTGAGGTTTTCAGATGGGAGGGCACTAGCTTAAACAAATGTCTCTCTCTTTTCCAGCAGATTTTAACCATTGATATGAGTTATTCAGACATTAAACAAGTAGAAGCTTTGAATACAGGGAACATAATACATGAAGGGAGATAGGTTACAGAGTCTTTTGTTTCCTCCAGGCCAAGTTTCAAGGGACCGGGAACAGCCCAAACAAAGAAGCTAAAGGATACCACCTGGCTATGCCTGAGGACCCTACAGAAAGCCAAAATTTCAGTGAGACAGAGCCAGGGAAGGGCGTATGAGTAAGATTTTGAGTGATCCAGTCAATAGAAAAGTTGCCTTTGTGCTAGTGAGAGCTGGCCAACTGGGACAGCCAGCCCCTCAGTAGATCCTGCCAGCCAAAGAGAAACCAACTTGGTAGCAGGATTTCCAGACTGAGAAAAAAAACCCCAAAAGCCAAACAATGTCACTTTCCATTAGCCAGAGGAAAGAGCAGTTCCTGGTGCATCAGAGGAAAGGAAAGAGGCTGGCCCATGCCTGTCTGTCCTATTTCTACAGTCACTGCCATGGGAAATGCTAAAAAACTGTCAAGGCCCTGAATGCATCAACAGGCTCCGCAACATTCCTCCCTTCCCCAGACCTGGATTTGGTTCCATGCGTTCAAAGTCATCTTCAATATGGTGTAGATATGTGTGCCTGGATCAGCCCAGGAAAACAGCTAAGTTGTGAGGAAGAGCCGTGAGAAGCCTCGCTGGGACTTCTGTCCACCTTCTTTGCTTGGCAGCTGCATTTCAGCTCAGGCCCTTGCCCTGGGCTCCTGCTTGAGCTATGCTGCTGGCCGTGTACTTTGCTGACCATGACTTTGCCTTGCTGACACTGACCTTGCCTTGCTGACCTGACTTCCTGGCTTAGCTTGGATCTGCCTCACTGCTATGAACTTGTCTGGTAATCGTTGGGCTGTTGGCTGTGGTTACGCAGATGGACCTGTTTTGTTCTTCTCATTCAAGTGAGACTGAGAGATAACAGCCTTTCTTGCCTTGCTGTCCCCTTGGCTCTGTCTTAATTTCCCTTGTGAAGCAGCCCACTCATGACGTTCTCTGACAAAATAACTTAAAACGATGAGCCAGCAATTTCAACTGGGGACAATCTGTCCTGAAATCCATGAAGAACTGCTTAAGTGGGTAGCTACTGTGTTACCTAGCACAGTCCTTCTGTGCTCACCTCTGAAGGTCCTCTCCTTCTTCCATAGTTTTTGCAGCAAGACCACTCCAATTTCTGAAAGCTTACTAAGCAACTGTTTCACACCATTTTTTTTTACATCAAGGACCAGAGTAACATAAGGCAAAAACCAGCCTCCTTATAATAATCAAAGAATAACAGGTCCACTTTCAAACAGCTACTTCCTTGAACAAGTGTTTTGTGTTTGTAAAGTGCCTCTGAAAGGTCTAAAACCATCAACAACTGAAAATTAGGCTGTCCAAATTTGGACCTTAAGGCTAAGCGGTGATGCACATGGAAATTCACAAAGGGAGAAAGGACAGAGAAGAATTCATGGTAAGCCATTTGACCAGGAAAAAGGCTAGAGGTCAAGGTCATTTTCTGTGGTGCCCTCCTTTCCCTCTTCTCATGAAAACACTTAGATAAAAAGATACCATGACTATCAATCAGTTTATGCTATCCACCAGATCATCAGATAGGACTATTGACCTGTATGTTTTATGTTGTAAAATCAATAAAAAAAAAGAAAAAAAATAGCAAGAAAAAGAAAAATACCAGCATGAGAATCCAAGCTGCTGAGCATACTATTTCTCAGGCTATCTTTGTTTGTGTATTCACATTGAGTGATATAATATACTTCTCACGATTTCATCACAGATTAAAATTTCACTGGATAACAATGTTCTCTAAAAATATGTAGTCCTGACATTTAGGAACTTCAGAGTAGATATTAAAGCAATACTGAACTTCAAATTACAGGTTCAACTTGCTGAATAGAACTGTTAGACAGAAATATGGATGAATCACGCTCATCTTGGTTATAATGAAAACAGGCATTTGCATGATGGTGAGCACTGACTTCGATGAAAGTACAGGCATTTACACCAGCTGAGTGCCCAGCCTTGACATATACCAAGATACAGTAAACACAATTTCATATCTGGAGCTTTTGTGAGCTTAGACCATGTCCTGGTCCTCAGCTGCAGAGCTGTGGGGGTGCATCAGCTGAGAATGTCAGCCCATGTCTTTGGACTGAGTACAACCCAAAATGGATTATACTTCTATATTTCTGGCAAATGACCTTTAATTTCCTAATCCTCTTGACTATAACCATTGTGAATGGTTTCTATAGTACTGAGGGCCTTATCCAGAAGCCTTTACTCATGCAGAGATAACAGATCTACTTCTGAGAGGAAGGTGTAAAAACAGACTTCAGATGCAGGTCCAACATCAGACATTAAAGGGTATAATTTGTCATTTTTTACATTATTAAGAATATTTGTGCAGGATCTATAATTAAAACTAAAAGAGATGTCTCCTCCTTTTGCCAGCAGCTGTGTTACATCAATTAAATGGGTAAATAAGATCTTTCCCCAGAGGGGATATCACGTGACCCTCTATTGATTAAGACTGCAGTAGAACGTTATTTGCAATCTTATTGCATAATGGAAATCAGGAGGTAGCTGTCATGGTTTCAGAAGACAAATTGCCGCTATCTTAGACAATTCATAGGCCTCTTTCCTTCTTGCTGCTCTTAATTCACAGTTAATGCATGTCTTACAAGGCTTAGTTTCTTAAATCAGTCTACGGCCCTGTATTCAACTCAAAACTGGGTGTAAGTCGTAGTCTACGTGGCCATGCATTATGATGGGTATTAAAGTGACCGTTCCATCTATCATTACTTCAGAACTATGCATTATTTAATAGGGTAACACAACTTCAAAATAAGGATGTGAAATCAAAAATAGACACCTACTGCAACATACATGATTCTTCCCTGGAAAGACAGGCCTCCCCCACCAGGCACAGCTCCAGATGTGGTCTCTATATAGAACATTTTTAAGTCTCAGCTCGGTTTTGTGTACTTGATTTTCACAAGCAAAACATATGGCTGGAACAACTCCACTGCTCTCAAACCTGTGCAGTAAGTGCAGCTAGGGATCAGTTTTGAGATTGTAATGAACACCTGACCACAACCCAGCAGACACTTTGTTCTTCCACTGAATTGTAAATCCATCATTATACCCTTCATGGGAGAACCAGAGGGAAGGACAAAATACTCCCTTTTAATGACTGAAACACACTTTTCCAATTTGAGAAACCTTAAAAAAAAAAAAGCCAATCTTTCCTTACTTCTAATCAAATTCTCAGTTACAACAATTAAAAATCAATTGTAACGCTTTTCAAAATACATAACAACAATATTTAACATTACCAGAATCTTCTCCACCAAAGTCAAAGAAATGGTCTTTAAGTGGTCTTCGGTGGTTGTGAAGTTGTAGGACATAAGGCAAGATTTCTGAACGGAAGGAACGAGTCTGAATAACAGTGGGCAGTAGGACAATAATAGATTCAGACAAAAGTTACAGTCATTTTGTGTGTAGAAAAAAGTGCTCCACTTACCATCATCTGTTTGCCGTTGCACAGGATTAAAAATCAAATGTCTGCTGTCCGATCTGTTCCAGCTAAGTTGATTGATTAGAATGTGTTCGTCTTCCCATCTAACTTAGCAAGTTTAAAAGTGGCAGGTTTACTTCTCCATTATTTATAACATCGGAGCTTAATAAAGTACATGGAAGTAAATGCCAGTAAAACTGTTGTCCAAAAGTAATCTCTCACAAAGTGATAACAAAGTCTGGGAAAAAATATCACCTTGTAAAAAATATGGAGGAGGTTAAGATTTCAAGGAAATCAAAGATATTTCAGTATACCTTATTTGGCTAGACATGCACATCAATAGCACGAGATTATTACTGGCATATCTTCCTATTTAGGGAAATTATCTGGTCCTCCTACAAATGGATTTGTGTTTAAACCTTATG
The DNA here is from genome assembly GCF_028858705.1 of Grus americana. Classification (NCBI taxonomy): domain Eukaryota; kingdom Metazoa; phylum Chordata; class Aves; order Gruiformes; family Gruidae; genus Grus; species Grus americana. Next base: position 23,313,767 of record NC_072852.1, on the reverse strand, counting down.
TTTCATTCTCCTGTAAATTTGAGAAATCAATCTGAACCTCGTCTTGATGAGCATAAATGCTCAATAAGGAGCAAATATGAGTTGTAAAAAAATAAGGATACAAATCCCTAAAGAATTAAAATGTGCTCCGGTTGCTCAGAACTTCAAAAGAGGCATTTGGCACCTTAAATTAGGGTCTGCAATCACTGATCTTTTTGTTGTTGGTGGTGGTTTTTTTCATTTGCTTTGAAAGGGCAAACCAGTCATTTGATTTCTGAATCTGAAGAAGTCCTTTCTTTTTCAAAGTTAACACAACACAATCATCTCACTTATTTCATTGTGGTTGAAATTTAAAAGAAAGATAGAAAATATTCCTTACCTTAAAAAGTCTTAAAATATTTGCGACCATAATGGACACAGAACTTGCTGCAGCACCTATCACACCTGATATCTTGTCTGGCTTAGTGAAAATAGGTGGGTCCCCATTAGCACACTTCACATCTGAACCATCTTTTTCTATCAATGCTTGCACAAATGTTAAGGACTGCTCCAATGCGTAAGTGTCCCTGGAACACGTATCAAGGATCCGGACACCTAAGGTGATATTGGCAAGAAGATCAGGGTCTTTATTAATCTGATCAATTGCATACAGCATTGCCTCTAGTCTGTGGATCCCTTTCTCCTTCTTGAGCTCCCCACAAGGCACCCCTCTATCCCCTTTTGCATGGACGGGGAACAGTCCTCCCAAGATGATGTCCCCATCCAGTCGAATGGAGTGAGCATATTCCTGGCCATGAGTTCTTTGCATCAGAGTGAGTATCCAGTAGAATTTGGCTGTTAACAGGAAGAAACAATGGCAAGAAACTAATCGTTTTCCTTTGTATACCATTTTCTCTGAAGATGTTGTTGCTATCCGGTATCCAGATTTTCTTCTTGCTAAAGGATGAGGTTGACCATTTGAAGCTGCGCTTTCTGGAGGCTACCATCAGTGCCCAGTAAGTAATATAGAACCATGCGGTAGGTAGAAAAAGGATCTCAGCAGAAGTACATAAAATGTGCTTTAAAAAAGATGTCCACTGATGTCATGGGTTGATCAGCTTTTCCAAGAGGTGGTTTTCAATTGCTCCTAATTGATGGTGAAGTGTAGGGTAGTATGTCTGGTCCTGATGCTAAGAGGAGGTCAGTAGCTTATGTCCTTGTATTTTGCCCTGCAGCTGAGGTACTTCTGGAAAAAAAAAAACAGTGAGAAATACCATTCAGTTCAGCGGTTTTATACCTGTCACACAGTGTATTTACTTTCGAATATGAGTTACATTGCCTAGGTTTTACTTTCAATATCCTGTGAGGGAGTAATTCTTGGCCTTCTGTGAATTTGAACACCTGGCTGCACTGTTCTACAAGCCGGGAAATTGATGATACCGGCAGAGCAAAGGCCAAATCAGGGTAACTAAACTTAGCTTGGTGTTCAGATTCCAACCAGTAATTCGTATTTATCTTCGCATTGCATGACATCCAGAAACAGATTTGATCCGTAACACATTGTATTTTCTGTTTTGCTGTATCATTCTGTTCCAGCCTACAGAAGTGCAGTAACTACTTACACACACTCGCAGAGAGGTTCCATTTGTGACAATGGAGTAATCAGGGCTCCTGAATTTAAGTACGCTCTTCAGCCGCTGCAGTACAAGCACATTCAATTCATTTGGATATTAAACTGATTATTTCTCCAGTGGAATTAACTTCTAGGCTTACTATATATCTAAAATGCCTTCCAGATAATTTCTAACATGAAATTACTTTTATGAAAAGGTAGCTGATTTCTTAAGTGAAAAGAGCACAATGTATTATGTCAGGAAACCAGCTGAACATTCAGTATTCCCTTTCCGACATTTTACTTGAGCTGAGGTCCAACATTAACAAGGTCTCTATTCCCTGCTTGCATTTGGACCACGTTAAATAGAAACAATGTTGTGCCCCCACTGACATCTGGAGAAGTCCCGCTGATTTTAACGAGATCAGGATTTCAGCCTACATATCTAAACACCTGACTGACTGTTATAAATATCTCCAAATTGCCCCCACTTTAATTCTCAAGTGAGAGGCATTTATTTATTTCGATATTTAACAAAATTACACATGCCTGAACAAATTTTTAGACCTCTGAGGAGAAGAGAGAATTAATTTTACTTAATACTAAATAGGAACACTGTGGGCAACTACATGTGAGCCAGTCTCTCAAGGCACCTCTTATAGGCTATGGAGAGCAGTGGACATCCTAAGGTGTGATTCACCTGATCCTTTTCCTTAAAAAAGTTTTATTTGTAATGAAATGGATCACACTGAACAAGTGCCTGCCTCACTGACTATACAGAAAATCCAGGCTCATCTGTAGATATGTACTTTGTCCCTAGTGATCTGACTGGTTCCTACCAAAAATATGATGAAATTACAATTATAAACAAAATTAGAAGACAGTTATAGACAACTATACTGTTTTCCAAAGACATTTTGAATTATTTTCCACAATATTTTTATATATTATGTGCTAACAAAACTCAAAATGTGGTTTGATAATGCTTTAAATTGATCATCCTCTTCTTATATTTGTTTTGTTACATGTTTTTCCCCAAATGTTAATACTAAGCTCACAAAGGCTGAAGAAGAGTTTTTAAATAGTGGCTATTTGAAGACCTGAGAAAAAGATTCACAATGGAAAGTCTTCTATTGAATGTGAAGGTATCTCACTGTGATTTGGTAACACAGCAACGACTTGAAAATGAAACATGTTTAATGGATGTGAATAAAATCACTGCAATTGGGAACAGCAGTGCACAGGACTTTCAGTGCCTCTTAGCATTTTGTGTTGCTTGTATTTGGCTCAGGGTTGAATCTAATCAGGCGCTGGTTTATGCGATAATCCCATCGTTCTACTTCGGCTCCTGTAGGGCACATAGATTACAAATCTGACCAGGCTTGGGCACCATGAACCAAACTTAGCATCAGTCACAAGTGACGCAACTTGACTAACGTCACCGTGTGAGTTGATCCAGCCCCACGGGATGTTTCTTATATGGCCCATGGAACGGAGAGAAGATTGTATTCACTATCAACTAGCCACAGCTGCCTGCTGTCTTGATTTGCTTAGTAGAAAAACACAGTTAAGGGTTCAAAATAGTAAAGAGTAAAAGTTGTAGCTACATCTAAAATAGACATAGAGGCAATTTCCTTTCTGGTTCCACAATGACCAACCAACTCGTTAGTCTGTGCATGTATGTACAACCCATACAGGGAGCAATTCTCTGAGGGAATAAAAGACAAGACTGCTCTTATTTAACACTGTACACAGAACAAGAAAGCACCACTGGAAAAGTGCAAATATTCATAACGGAAAGAAATGCTGCTTTTTCTCTTTCTCAGCCTCAGGTCAATTCCTTACAGTCAAAGAATGCCCAGAAATTAAAGCAACTGTCAGTCTTTGTACAAACAAATAATTAATTCAACTATTGCAAGCCAAATTCCAACAACAATGGAGAAGTTACATTGAGCCCAATATCCTTAGTCCAATACCTTATCTGGAAATGACTGAAAGTCAAATTAATTGACAATAAACATTTTTCAACCCTATAATCTACATAAGCATTAATTGCTCCGCCTCAGCTTGCATGTTTTCCTGAAAAAGTATGTTTCTTTGTTGCAAGTGTCCACAGCTTGTCTATAAAACGGAAATAAAATTTTAAAATGTTCTTTTTAAAAATTTAAGACATTTTAGTCTTTTTTTATGTTACCTAAGAAATAAAAGCTTCTATTACACTGTTTAATTTATTCATGCCACACTGCTTTTCATATATTGATTAATATTAACTTTTGCAGAATGTTGTAAGCCTGTGTAGCTAAGCAGAAAGCATCTGATCTAAATGAATTCCATTTTTATCAATGAATTTTAGTGAAAAAGCATGGGCCCCTGGGCTATAAAGCCTGAATGAACTTTCCTCATATGCAGAGATTTCATTTGAAGTAAAATGCTGTCATTTTTCAATTGACCATGAAAGTTTGAATTAACACAAATATATTCTAGATTTGCCAGATTCCCCACTGTAGTAGCTGGTGTTCGCTAGAAACATGACTTCAGAGAAGAAATTCACACATTTCCCCAGCACTGTCCAAGAGTAAGTGCACCACAAAGCCTCTCTCCCAGTCACCTTGGAATACGTGTTTCTCTTGGGTTTAATTCATTAAATATATCTGGCATTATCAGAACATATTGCTATTTTTAAAGTTAGTATTTCAGCACAAACCTCCACTTGTTCTGCTAGAATATATAGTTATTTTTAAACCTAAGGAGGCGGAGTACTGCAAGACAGGGGACATGGAAACTTCTGCATGTAGTGTCTGGTTCTGAAATTACTTCCTTCATAAAATCATTCAGCTTTATGAGATATGTGGTACTCAAGGATGGGTACTTCGGTACCATGTTGCCAGAGTGAGTACATCAACATGTGCCTGGACCAGTCACTATTCCAACTGCAGACTCATTGCACTGGGAGATAGGCTCATTACGGGAGTTCTTTAGGTTAATGAAAAGGTCTAAATAATGAGCTGAGAGTGACAAATAAATACACTAATAAATATAGGCAGTATGTCTATTTTGGTAATGACGTTCCTGAAAGAGCCATCTTCAGCTGGCACTGAAGTCGTGGCTGAAATCATATGGTAAGATGCTATATGTTCACCTTGGAAATATTGCTTAAAAAAATCTCACAGTTACAGACAGCCACAGGAACAAGGACTACTCTCCACAGCATAAGCAGGAAAATGTGTTCACTGAACTTCATGGAACATTTTTTAATTGACGTTGCCAGCCAGACACACACGAACCCTTTACCGAGGGACAGAAAAAGCTATCTAGTGTGGGGAAAACACATCTGAGAAAAGGTATTTAAATTTTTATTTGAGGACAAAAAAAATCATATATCATTGCATTTGAAGCACATTTGAACTGCACTTAAGTAAAATAAACCAACTATTCAATGAACTAGAAAAGGAGGACTTTTAAGGTGAAAACCCATTTCTACTTTCACAAAACGTCAGATTGTCCAGTCAATGCAAAACTGATCTGGTTTTACTGAATAAAAGCAAAATAACAGCATCTTCCATTATGAAGTACTGAGGAGAGAAAAAATTGCAAAACTGTGCTTATTTTGACTTTCTACTACTGATATATTCTGAACTATCAAATAAGAATATCTTGCTAATGTTCATTTTAGTGTTCATGAAAGTTGCCTCTATCTCCTGCACAGCATTCAGCAATGAAGAAATAGCTGAATTTCCACGCAGAGCAGGTAAAGAGTTGCCACCTGCATACAGTAACCTGACACATATAGAAGATTAATGGGGTTTGCTGACAACAGAAGGGAATTTGGAAAACCTCAGGCCTCGACATCGCAACTCCTAACTTGCAAGAGAAATCTTCACTGATGTAAGTAGTCTTATCTACCTCAGCTCTTCTGTAATGATTTGCTGTGCCCCTGCCACAGAGGTAACCCTTACACAATAATCAGAACTTCAAGGCGAGTCACCCTCAGCATCTCGTTTACAGGAACTATTTCCTCCTAGCGCACCAGGAGAGAAATGTCTCCACTCAGTTTGATCAGCCTCTTGTCAAATACCCCAGAGCACCTGCCTTCACTTTCTACCCTGCAAATGTCCATTTTCCAAACAAGCTACCCTGCTAAAAACCAGCACAGGTCCTTCTGCCAGGGTGAGACTAATAGGAGCTTACAATTTTTGAAAAGGAAACAGCATCAAATATTTTCCACTGCCCTTGCCTGGTCTCACAGCTGAATAAACCCTATCAATATTAACACCTTTAGAGTTGGCTTCACCTCTGGTCTGGCAAGTGATGATCAAGGAGAATTTCCCAGGCAGCCTAGGAGAGCTTTCTCAGCTGGTTCTGTTCTCATTTTACCCTCTTCCCACCAGACTCCCGCTCCCCAGCCGGCACGGCTGGGTTCAGAGCAGGCGCTGGTAGCGCAGCCCAGCTCCGCGAGAGGGGCTCTGCCCCCAGAAACGCAACCGCCCGCCGAAATCGTCCCGGGGCGTCCTGCAGGAAAAGCCCCCCCGTGTCCGCGCCCGACCCCGGCGGTGGCCCCGGCGAGCAGCCGCGTCCCCCGAGCGCCCAGGTCGCGGGGAGCTCCGCGCATCTCACCCAGCACTGCGCACCGCACCCCGCGCATCCCACCCAACACGCCTCACCGCACCCCGCGCATCCCGCACAGCCCTGTGCACAGCATCCCGCGCATCCCGCACAGCACCCCGCACCGCACCCCGCACCGCACCCCGCGCATCCCGCACAGCCCTGTGCACAGCATCCCGCGCATCCCGCACAGCACCCCGCACCCCGCGCATCCCGCACAGCCCTGTGCACAGCATCCCGCACAGCACCCCGCACCGCGCTCTGCCCCCCCCCCCCTTCCCCGCCCGGCTCCGGCGCGCACCGCCGGGAGCAAACACCCGGCCACACACCGGCTTTCTGTGCGGCTCCTCCGCGCTTTCCCGGCTGCCCTTCGGCTCCTAACGCATGCCGGCACCTTTCTCGGCCCGAGGAAGGGCTACGGCAGCCCGCCCGGCCCCGGCCGGCCCCGCCCGGCGGAGGGGCCCGGGGAGCGCCCCCGGGGCTGGGCGAGCCGCCTCTCCCCACGCAACTCCACGACCATCGCCCATCACCGCGGTGTTTCTCCCTTGAAGGGAGCCCCCTATTGTTCTCCACTTTACTTAGCCGAGCTATTTATTATTTTTTTTTTCCTCCTCCCAGGTTCATCCATACCCCAGCTGGCGTCTGTTGTTGAGGGATTCCGGCACAGCCTTGCGCGGCTCTCCCCGGGGCCTCGCTCCTTCCAGTTAGCGGCCGTAGGACGGGTTTAAACTGCTTCACCCCGCGGCCTTGCAGCCGAGGCGGCCCGTGCGCGGCGGGCGGCGGGCACAGGCGGATCTCCCGGCTGGAGCTGGGGCTCGGAGGGGACCTCTGATCCCCAGGGCTCCAGCCAGCGGCGATGCAAAAACAAGCGTCGCCTTTTATTTACAGCCGCCGGTGATTCCTGCCTCTCCTCGCATCAACTAGTCAGCTTTCATGCGCTTCTGTTTCCCCTCAATGAAAACCTAAGTCTCTTTTAATGAATTCCCGGTCCCAGAGGTCAGAAGCTTGCAAACTCCAAAATGCCAACGCTGGATTTGCATGCACTTTGGGTCACTGATCGATTTTTATTACTCGAGTTGTATTGTTTTGTGGGGGTTTTTTAACCGTCTTAACATTCACCTGCAAACACTTCGGATTCCCGCAACAAACACATGCCAGCGCCGGGGGATGCTGCTCCGCGCCGGGGACAGCTAACCGCTCGCCGCGGGCCGGCACAGCCTCTCGCCCTCTTCCCCGGGGGAGGAAGCCCCCGGAGCCCGGCGGGGATCCCCCTTCCCCTTCCCACCCCAGGGACACGGGGGTCTCCCCCGCGGAGCCGAGGGAGCGGCGCCCACCCGGCAAGCGGTGCGGTACGGGCGGCCGGGGGCTTGCCCGGCCCCGGAGCCGAGCGAGAAGTTGACGGCGGCGGGGAGGGCTGGGCCCGTCCCCCCGGGGCGGCGGGAGCCCCCTCTTCCCTCCCGGCCAGCGAAACGTGAACAGGACTGCGGGGAGCGCGGGGGAAACCCCTGTGCCCCCCCCCCCGGGGGTGGGAGAGGACCCCGTTAAGGAGACAAGGGGGGGATCTCCCTGTTCGAAAGCACCGATATCCTCCCTTTTTGCTCGCTGCTGTGACGGCACCGTGCCCGGGATCTCTTTCGTTAGAGCTGATTGGGGGAGGATATCGACAATAAAAATGATAAATAATTAAAGCAAAAAACAAAAGCCCCCGGCGCCACGAAGCGGGCGGAGAGGATTGCCCAGCCCAAAAACGTTAACTGAGGCAAAACTCGTATTATTTGTGGACTCATCTCCCCTTAAAATAAGAACTAAAGGAGACACACACACATACACAAATACCTTGATCCAAAAGAGTTGCATATCCATATTACTGTAGAGGTCACTGGAATTAATACTCGGCGCCGATCGGGAACAGCATGAGGTAATTTCTGTACAACCCTCGTCTCAAATAGCTTCCCTCGGTAGCGTCAGCTTAATATGCAGGAGCTCAGCCTGGGACAGGTATCCAGGAGAGCGATTTCAGTAGTGCTGCATAACACTCGCGATTAGCCAAGCCGAACCTGCTCTCCACTGACTCCTTCCTTATTCCTCCTCCCCTCTCCTAAAAAAAAAAAAAAAAAAAACAACCCAAAAAAACTAAAAATCACCCAAAACAAAAAAAACCCACGAACCCAAAAAAAACCCCAGCAACAACTTTTTGGGACCGGTGGCTCAGCCCCCGTGACGATATCCACCCTCTGCCGCCTCGCCGCTCAGTTGCAGCGGCAGACCCATGCACCGGCCCGGCCGTGCCGTTCACAGCCAAGTAAGAAAACGCCCCCCCCAGCCCCCGCCCCCCGGCCCGTCCCCCCTTCCCAGCGGAGCGCTCCCCGCCAGGAGCCCCGCGGCTCGGTGACCCCGAGCGCCGGCGGGAGCGGCGCGGCGCTGCCCGCGCTTACCGCGGCTCCGGCGGGGCGGGCGGGGCCCGGCGGGGCGGGCGCGGCGCCGCACTTGTAGCTGTTCGTGGTGCTGAAGGCGGCGGCGCTCCCCGGCACGGCTCGGCACGGCACGGCTCGGCACTGCACAGCACGACTCACGGCTCGGCCCGGCTTGGCGCGGCGCGGCTCCATGTGAATCCCCAGCCCGCCGCAGGCCGCGGCTCCGCGCCCACCCGCCTTGCCTCGCCGGGGCGCCGGATCCGCCCGTGGGGCAGCCCGCGGCCGGCACCGCCTTTCCCCGACACCCCCGCTTCGTCCGGGGCGCGGTGCCGGACAAAGGTTTGCCGCGGGATTTCTGAGCAGGCGATGCCAGTAAGGGCTGAGGCGGTCGCGGTGGGGGAGCGGGAGCAAGGAGGGGGGCAAGGAGGGGGGAACCAGCGGGGCCGGGACTGTTTAATGCGGCCGCCCCCGGGGTGCAGGACCTTCATCCCCATCCCGCTTTCCGCGGGCGGCGGGTGGCGGAGTGGTGTCCTCCCTCATCGGATCGATGACACAGGGGAGGTTTCCCGACGCTTTTTGTCCCATCCCCGGTTTCGTCTCGCAGTTCGGATGCTGGGTGGAGGGGTTCCCGGTTTTCCCCAGGCACCAGGGAGGTTTCGACAGCGAGGGGCCAGGGCTGCCCCGGAGCGTAAGGGACACGGTCGGGAGTACCGCTGGAACAGTGTGGAACTTTGCTCCTCTCCTCAACGGCTGCCCCCCCTCCCCCCAAGGTCATCCTCCGCTTGCACAGGGCTGCTCCGGGGCTCTCCGCTCCAGCCCCGCGGGGCTCCGCGCCGCCGGGTGGCAGCGCCCGGGCCAGGCCTGTACAGCGGCCGGAGCGCAGCGCCGGCGGGGCCGCACCCGCCCGCCCGGGAGCGCCCGCCACAGCCTCGGTGAGAAGGTTCCACCTCGAGGGCGCTGCCCGCAACTGCACCCGCGGCGCCGGGCTCTGCCGGTCCTCGCACGGATCGGCTCGGCTCAGCCCCGGTCCCCGGTGCCCGGAGTAGGAGAGGGCTCCAAACTCCACGGTCTGAGCTTGATGACCGGTTTCTCACACTCCTGACACTAACCAGATCTTATCCATCCTGCCATTTCAGGCCACTCTGAACTGCTTTTCTTAAGATCATAATAATATTTTTCTTTGCTTTGCCCAGAGTTGTCTCGCTAACTTTGAACACCGTTACTGGGAGGAGGAAGAATCCCAAGCATGCTCTAAAATACCCAACCAGTGCTTCCATGATCATCTTTGTTATATGGTACTGCTTGGCTTTATGTATTAAAGGTCTGCCCCAGGCAAGCCACAGGACTCCGACAATATCTGATGAGTCTTTCAAGCCTGTAACTTCTCTTATGGAGGTGATCTTTTGCTATTGGAAAATGGCACTGAGAAATCAGCCATCAACAGAATATATTAACTCCAGTTTGCATTTGTTTTTTTCTCAAAACTTTCCATGAAAGAAGACTGAGGAGCTGTGATTTCAGTGATCTTATCATAGGAATCTGAAATAGAGTCACATAGGTTAAATCCTGATGTTCAACCATAAGCAAAATTCTATTTTAAAGCAGACATTCTCCTTAACTCCCATCAGGAAAATAAGCCCTGCATGAGTTATCAGTAGTGTCGGATATACCAACTTCCAACTTCATTTACACTCTGCAGCTCCAGCAGCTTAACAGAAAGTTCAGCAAAGCAAAACGAAGTTATGTTCTGAGGGCACAGCTGATGTTTGAAATTTCATGTAAACCTTGCAGCTGGAGATGCAGGCTGAGATCAAAAGATTAGGATAAGGAAACCTCCAATGTGTTTCCAGCTTGGCCACCAACCTGATTGTAATCTGTTGCATTACCCTACCTCTCTCAGCCACATCTTTTCTAGAGCACAGTTTGGAGGGCGTTGGGACTGTATCTTATTACGTATGTTTAAAGTGAGTAGCACAATGACTCTTAGGTGGGAATATGATAAATAAATGCATAACCAAAAAGATCTGTGCTGTGTTTTGACTAAATGCAAGCAGAGAAATACTGGGGTGAGGGAGAGGGGGAAGAAAAGGAATGAATTAGAAGCTTTGCATGAAAATGGTCGTTCGGTGAGGACAGATGACACAAAAGAGAGGCAAAACACATCCATCATTCTTTGAGTAGGATTCATTCTGATTCAAACCCAACAGCAGCTAATGTCAGTTTGTACGGAAGACTAATGTCAGGACTGGTGACAACTACTTACCTGCACAACTAACTCAGGAGGAAGAAATCCAGTTCTGGAGACCAAGCTGTCATAAAGGAGCCCTTCTTTGAGCGAGAAATTCTGATTCTCACGGGAAGGAGACTGGCATGGACTAAAGGCTATAGTAACACGTCAGGACCATCGAGACATGGTCTGAGAGACTTCAGTTTTAATTACTGCCTAGAATAAATTCTTGCTCAAAACATCTCTTTAAAGCAAAGCAAAACCAAATGCATCAGTCTGTGTCTCTATTTCTCCTACTGAGAAGACGTTGTATCCAAGCAGTGATTTTGGCAGAGAAGTTCATGTTCCAGTGGCACTATTCCACAACTGCATGTTGTAGTTTAACCCCAGCCAACAGCTAAGCACCACACAGCCACTCGCTCAGTCCTCACCCCTGGTGGGATGGGGAAAAGAATCAGAAGAATAAAAGTGAGAAAACTCGTGGATTGAAATAAAGACAGTTTAACAGGGAAAGCAAAAGCCACACACGCAAGCAAAACAAGACAAGGAATTCATCACTTCCCATGGGCAGGCAGGTGTTCAGCCATCTCCAGGAAAGCAGGGCTCCATCACGTGTAATGGTTACTTCAGAAGACAAACGCCATCACCCCAAACATCTTCCTCTTCCTCCTCCTTCCCCCAGCTTTATCTGCTGAGCATGACACCATATGGTACGGAATATCCCTTGGGTCACTTGGGGTCAGCTGTCCTGGCTGTGTCCCCTCCCAACTCCTTGTGCACCCCCAACCTGCTCACTGGTGGGGTGGTGTGAGAAGCAAAAAAGGCCTTGGCTCTGTGTAAGCACTGCTCAGCAGCAATGAAAACATCCCTGGGTTATCAGCACTGTTTCCAGCACAAATCCAAAACACAGCCCCATACCAGCTGCTATTAAGAAAATTAACTCCATTCCAGCCAAAACCAGCAACTGCAGTCACCAGTTCAGTTTTTAATGACATTGAAATGGGGCTGATTTTTTGTAACTTTAAAATAGCGTGAAGTAAGACACTTTGAGTTCTGGGTGGGGTTTTTTATTGCAAAAAAACCACTTGAGTAATCACTTTTAATCACTGATGATTAATAACCATCAAGGAATACAGAGCCATGAAGTCAATGATTCCCATTAAAGTGATAGTGGATACTGGATTCTGAGTTATAAGATGTTTTGGAATATGGGTGTTGGAACTTTTCGAGAAAACATAATCACTAAAAAAAGAACTTGACACTTACATGTTTTGTGTGCACTTCTCTAAGACTAATATTTCTTTACAAAATCTATTGCGTAGTGAAAAAAGTAAAAGAGGGATAAAAGGCATTTCACAGTAGTAACTATGACAAAAGGCGTTATCCGGAGGCCAAAGAAAGTGTGCAACCATCTGTAAAATAGAACATACCTCTGGAAGGCCCCAGCTGTGACTTATTTCAAATAAACTCTTCAGCAGTGAACAGGAGATGTCAAAGCTTAAACTATAAAAAGGAAGATAGCCATCATGTAGGAAAGGTAGCATGGTTTCCAGGGAATATATTTTCAGAATCAGAATATTTTTAGTATCTAATTTCCAAATGTGTCTAACAAACTCCAATATGTTACAAGATTTTTAGCAGTTGGAAACCATCCCTCTGCCGGAAGGAGCAGCACAAGAACACCTTTCTGTATATGGGTTTTTAAACGTCTGCTTTCAGGAAGCAGCGGGAGCCGGCTGCGCTGCAGGGGAGGGCAAGCCAGGAGCCGAGGCAGATGGCACAGCAGGCAGGGCAGTGTCCTCCACAAGAGACCCGGTCCCACAGCAGCCAAATGACTGAGCAGAGCAGGTCTGGTGGCATCAACCAGGATCAGCACATCCCAGTGACTGCTAGACAAGTCGCAGTGGCGAGGCAAGGATGAGGTCAAGCCGGGAAGTCAAACTGGAAGGTCAGTATCTTCATCAGAGGGGTACATGGCAAGGCACAGGCATGGCTGCAACAGCTCAGGAAAGGGCAAAGAAGGAGTGTCAGAGTTTAAAAAAGCTCCTGTGTGATTCTGGGGAGCCCCAGTGAGACTTCTTACAGCTTTCTCATAAAGCTATCTCCTCAGCAGCATGACCCAAGGTCACACCACTGCACCGTGTCAGAGCTGGCCTTGAGCACAGGCTGCCAAACCCATAGGAGCAGGGCAGGGCTCTTGGCCCTCGTTTATAACTAGTTGAGTCTGTGTCACGTGTTCTTACATCTCCTTTTTCTGCACAGAGCTAGAGGATGGCAGCGACACATCTGTCCTGAACACTGATATAAAACTTGATAAATTTTTTTAATGCACGGTGTAAGAATATGCTTCTCAGTGTGATTGAAATCTGAAGGAGACCCATCTGGAAGTTAGAAATGGTGGACTCATACTAAATGTAAGTGAAAGATACAGTATATTTATGAATCAAATACAGTGTTTCCAAAATAAAAGTGGATGATGAGCCTGCAAAATCCTCTCCCACACAAGTCAGAACATTGAAGTCAGCAGAGACAGTTGTGAAGCAACATAATATTTGCTAAAGAGAAGAGAGACTCAATCCTAATTAATGAAAAAATTACAACACCCACAAAGGGAGTTAGGCATATAATGGGGACAGTCTCCATTAGCATGTCCTCTACTGCAATGACTGAGTGGGTTTATATCTATATTTTTCAAAGTTTCTATACAGGTGCTAAGTTCTGCAGCTTCTAAAACCTTAGTCTTTCATTTTGTCCTTCACTAAAGGAAAAATGAAACCATGTTTAAGAGTGCCTTTCATTCTAAGCCACTTTACAAAAACTGATAAAAAGCTATATATAGTGATTACTTCACCAGCCTTTGAAATGCTGACATCTTTGAGGTGAGGTACAGAAAAGGTTTATAAATCAGAAAGTAAAGCCCCATTACCTTTTCAACATGTGAGCCATAACCTTTCCTTTTAAATGACAGCAGATGGACACAACTATTTTACGTGAAAAAAAACCCGTTGCATTTATTTACCCTTCCAAAGAAGTTACTTGCATACAATATCATTTGCCAAACGACAAGTGGAGCTGATCATGCTCTGCCTTGTTCCAGCCACTTTGTAGGCTGCTGGCAAAATCCTCTGAGGGTAGCAGTGTGTGGAAATAGCTAATCTTCTGGTATTTCCATCATTTTTGTGGACAGCAGAATTCATCAGAAGACTGTTTTCTGAACTAAGTGAGCAAAATGACCTGCATACTCCCTAGATAAAAAACATACTCAAGGTTTGATATAAGGTAAACTCAATTCTACTTTTAATACTGCCTATTAGACAGTCAGAAAACAAACCATTAATCCATCGTCTAGAGTTCGAGGCATTGCACTGCAAAGCCAAACATTTCTTTTAATGGCTTGTTGCAGAAGCAATAGAATTGCAGCTCTAGGAATCATCAGAATCGTGAATGACGACTCACTTGAAGTAATAAAATGCTTTGCTTAAATGTGATTGTAAGTTTAAACATTGCAAGACCCACCCTCAAGCAGCATTGAGCAGGGAGAGCATTTTGATAATGTTCTGAGAATTCCCCTAAAACCAGGGCATCCATACAGGCAGCAGGTCTATGTCCAGCCCCACATTTGGCCTGAAGTTATTCTCTGTATGGATATGTAAAGTCACAAGAATGATGTTAAGTAAATTATGGTGTCACCTCATGTGCCCAGACCCATAACCTCAGAGTAAGCAGATGAACACGCCCTATTAGCTGTTGCTCCTGAAACTGTTCTTTAAGAATCATGTAAATATTTTGTTGTGTTCTTAGTTAGAAGACATTAAAAACAGAGGTGAACTTTCTTGGGCAAAAATACACGTCTTCAGGATAGATTGTCAAACGACTAAAATGTAAACTCCTGTATTTAAAATATTCCTCTAGGCGCCCTCTGTAAATGCAAAATATGGAAATGGAAAGAAATAGCTACTTTCCAGGCAGTGAGTCATCTGATATTACCATAGATGTCTAAATAGAACATGTAAATCATGCCTGAGAAGTGTCTTTTTCTCTCCATGGACTATAAAAAGAGTCTAGACAACTGGCTCAGATGTAAATGTCTGCATTGTAGATGATTGAAGTGAGGTGAGATCTATCCACCACTGGGGCATAGGAAGATGCAGACAGTAAAGACAAGAGGTCAGGCTCAGGTTCTGAGAGCACACACCATCAGATCATGACTAGTTTTACTCCTCGTTATGTCTGTTCTGGTGGTAGGTAATACTCCAGCACTAATGATTCCTTCCTCTTCCCTTTCTCTCCTAAGTTGCTGACTAATATTCAAAATGGTCTTAAGAAGTCAATCAACTGTGTGCCAAGTATTTAAAAGTGAAAAAGCCTTAGAAAAAAATATTTTGTATTCATTAAGAAGTTATATATTTAGAAGGAAATAAGTCTGCAACTTTTTCCTAAAAATTCATTCATTTGGTACAAAATTAAGCAGTCATTTTAATTAACTGCCTGTGAGAAAAGGAATGGTCATGGTTAGGTTTTTTTCCTGCTTGACTTTTACATGAAGAAGATGTAATTGAGCTGCTGCTCAAGATTCGCATATGATGACTTTTTACATCCATATGGAACTTTGTGGGGGAGTTCACATTAACATTTCAGCTTGGATCATGAGCACACTTTTGAAGTAAACCTCCTAGTTGTCCCCACTTACTATGTGCTTTGGTTAATGAAACAGAGCAGTCTTGAGGCTCATGGACTGGATTCCTCCCAGGGGAAACTAGAAGTTGAAGTTGCATTCCAGCAGTGAGCCTAAAGTGTTACAACCACTAACAGACCAAACTAGAGCTAGTCTGAAGTGATCCACATGTCCACACGCAGTGTGGACATCAACTCACCAGCACCAAATATTTTGCTCTATAGACCTGTGCTGCCCCATGTGACTTGTTAAGATAAGCATAGCCCATGTCAGATTGATGTTACAGTCTTGAAAACTGTCCCGGTATTCCCCTGAGGGCCAGAGCTGAAAGGCTGTACTGAAGTTCTAAGACAGCTAGATCTTGTGACAATTTAAAGGCTAGTATGATGCATGGCATGTTTCACTAGGAATTTTCATGCTTTTTTTAATGGCTACCAGCTGAAAGTACTGTACGTGATTCTATCTTATATGTGTAAAGTGAAGATTGAACTGTTTTAATACAGTGGAGGATCAGAAAACTTATGTGCAACCATATTTGCTGTAGGTTCTGTGCTATTGAAACAACAGAGAACTCCCTATCAGTGTTGCTAGGAGGAAGATTAAGTGTACAATGATGCAACGTTCATCCAGTGTTTTGCTCTGAGTCCGCAGCTTGGGAATTACCCTCATTTGTCAATGATAAGGTGATCTTAATAAAACCCTTCATTATTTAAACTCTGCTTAAAGTACAAAACAATCAATGACATTATTTTAATCAAGAAAGACCAATTGCAATGTACTCTTATGATAGTGGCATTTTCTTGTCTCAAAAAAAACCAACTGAGGATATCTAAAAGCCACTTTGTCATGTCATTGGTATTAAGGTTAACGATTCTTGCTTTCTTGTGTTTCATTGCTTAACTCTGACCCGAGGACTGGTAATCACTAATGGTATAATTGAGTGTTGTACCAGACACTTACTGAGTAGGGATGCTTCTACAGCAGAAACATTTCCAGTTCTTAAACTCTACCTCATCGGTCTTATTGGGCAACTTCGGGACTGGCAGTAAGCACAGAGCTGTTTCGGTGTGTAATATAACTATTGTAGCACTATGTTAGATGCTAAGATATTTATCTGTACATTTTCACTCTTCAACTTGCAGTCAGCAAGGAGACTAAGCCACACACAGGTGGCATTTTGATTAGCATGGTCACAAAGCCATTTCAAGGAGAACACATGTTCACATGCAGAAAATGAAGTGGGAGAAGGCTCAACAATTGTCCTCACCTTAAATATTTCATTGTCTAAACGGGTTCAAGAGCAGCATAGGGGTTTTAATGGACAAATTAAATGTACTGAAATAATAATATTCACATCACCATGGATTTATAGAAAGCATATTATGTTGTAAAACTTGACATAAAATTTGTGTATTTCTTAATGGCTCTAGCTGCTTCTCCCAGATTGCCTTGTGTTCCTCCTCAATATTAACTCTCAATGACTACAATGGTGCTAATAAAAAAAATGTATGCCTGCTGCCTGGCCAAACAGGTAAAATGGAGCGAAAAGCTTTTGAACTCAAACTGAAACTCTTTACCTCAGTAGAAGAATAAATTCTACTATCCAGACAAGAGCTTTCAAGAAATAAAAATATTCCTTTGGGAACATAGTGTCTTTATATTTCCATCACTAGGGATGACTTAGTTGAAAAAGTCCACAGGCTAAAACTTATTTGGCAGACTAACTGACAAACACATGAACAGAGAGATAGGGTGATGAAATAAAGAATGTATCTGAATGAAATCAAAATAAAATAAATAATTTAGGATCAGACAAAGATATTTCTCCTTCATTTTTAAAAATTTGTTTT
This sequence comes from Grus americana, assembly GCF_028858705.1. Lineage (NCBI taxonomy): Eukaryota > Metazoa > Chordata > Aves > Gruiformes > Gruidae > Grus > Grus americana. Next base: position 23,296,429 of record NC_072852.1, on the reverse strand, counting down.
ACTCCCTAAAGGCTATTACGTTGTTTTGCTGTTGGGTTTTGGGTTTTTTATTATTTTTATTTAACATTTTTTTAAAAAATCAAAGGAAATTTGAAAATGAAAGGCTGGGGATATGCAAGAGGAGAAAATGATGGGAGCAGACCCCTTCCTCCAATGTTGTAGCTATGTTATTCATTTGCCGTTATAGAAACACATGCTGGCATCCTCTTTCTGACTCATTGCAACCAATGATTGAAACTAGTACTGCCTGATGTCAAGAAACTGCCCTAATTTCAAGCATATTCCAGGATGGGTTTCATTGTGCGGGGCTATATTTGCATTTTAGCTTGGATTCGGAGTGCTATCTTGAGGCAAACCTTTTTTTCACCCCTATTTACAGGACTTGGATTGTACCACAGGACTGTCTTGGACCAAACTAACAGGAACACCCTCACAGATGAAGCCAAAATGCAAGCTGCACTCGAGCTCCATCGGGCACCCAGACCTCAGAACCAGGCTGGCCCTAGTCCCAGGTGACATCCCTGGACCACAGGCAGTGTGGACACAGGGCCCTTAGTGCCCACCCCATGGATCTGTTCCTATTGTGCTAAATGACTTAATCTACACATCTCGTCTTTTTCTCTCGTGCAGCGTTTTCTGCTTCAGATCAAAAAATACCCATTGGGCTAGAGAGTGTGTTCAAGAACGAGCCCAGATAGATGCTGACTGGAGGCATATTCAGCCTTTTGCTCAAGCAGCTCAGGAGGCTACTGTAAAATTGCCCCAGTTCCCTGCTGTTTGGGTTATTATTCCTTCAGCAGCCTAGCTGCAGAAATGCTCTATAAGCATTGCAAAAATAATGAAGATTTGCATCAGTTTCAGGCCAGGATATATATTTTATCTGGAAATGACTATGTATTGAGATGTCCCAAACATCTCTTTTCATTATTTTTACTTCACAGAAAAATTTAAAAGCTTGTAAACATTCTCAAATAGAAAAAAAAAGGAATGTTTTTAAATATCAGCAATTTTCATAAAAATCGAGGTTCTGCCAGTTCTGTCAGGAGCCAGCTTCGTGTAGATAGATCCACATAAGCACTGTTGCTAACTGCTGGATGAGAGCCCATTGAAGCAACGGCTGCAGGTCAACAGTGGCATTCCCTTCCGCCACTTCTATTTCCTAATAACGGGGGGAAAAATCGTATAAACATCACATAATTGTTTGTAAAAACACTGTTTCATTGATCATCAGAAAGAAACATTATTAATAGTATTATTTCAATGACATATCAATGGATTTAGAAGTCAAAGACACTGAATTACCTTTCCTTCCTGCAGTTGCACTCTATGCTAGTACAAGTGGAAACTGTACTCACTAAGGTCTGGAAGCTACACTTCTACAAAATGAACATTACAATATGCTATGCTGCGTACTTATTTTGAAATGCAAAAAGATTGGATTAAACTAGTATGTGAAGGTATCATTATTACTTATTAGTTTTTAAACATTAACACAGACTTTTGTTTTAAACTTCAAACACATGAAGCAATGAGTGAAAATAAAATCCAGTAGCTTTAGTATACACTGAATGAGCTTGCCCACATGATGAAATAATATTGGGTTTACAAGGCCTAGCTAGTGTGTGTTAGTTAGTTACACCAGTGCTTTTCAGGCTCAGGTTTGCGTGTCTCGGGTGAGCAGCATGCTAAATGTATTTACCACTAAGCTGAAGGCTGCATAATGCATCACGATCCGTGATAAATTTTGAGGACTGACAGTGGTCCTCCAGGAATTTTGGGGACCAAGATTCATGTGCCCCATTGGCCTAGGCATATAACAGTTCATGTAGGCATATAACCGTAACCCTAAACTTTTGTTATGGATCAGGAAGAGAAATAGTCTTCTCCAGGGCAATCACTTCATCCTCAAACAGGTGTCTTAAAAAGGTTTGGTAAATTGACTCGTAGATGTGGTAGTATCTCTCCATTGACCACAGAGGGAGTCTCAGGGGACTAACAAGAGGGACGTTAGCTTTAGACATCTACAGCCACAACTAGGACCCAAGCCATTGCTGACAAAGAACCAACAACTAAATCAAAGGTTTTTGCTCCTGTTTCAGACACAGATTTCCTGGTGGGAGGGTCTGGAGGGGTTTGCCTTTCCCCAGCTGCCTACAATGTCCCCCTCCACAACCTCTATGCAGACAGCTCAGATCCTCCTGCTCTGAGCCATGGTCCTCCACCCCTTATTGTGAAAGGGCTGCCTCTCATCCAGGGGCTTTGGGAAGGGAGAGGGGAGGACATCCTCACAGCTTCCCACCATCACCCAGGCCCACGCATGGAGCACGCTCTTCCTCCCGGTGCAGGGAGCACAGTCCCACAAGAGGGTCACAGCAGGCATCAGGGCTGCCTCTGCACGGGCGGGCTGTGTCTCCGCTCTGTTTGCACAGCCAGAAGCGCCTGTGTCAGCACGAGCGCCGTACCTGACCATGTCCACCTAAATGCAGCCTGTCCACCTGATGTAGCCCAATGTCAGCACAGATGTGCTCGTAGTCACACAGCTCAAACAGAGGAGCTCTGCAGCTTCATGTTCCCTGGGGAGAGGAAATACAAGCACACAACTTCATTGGGAACAAGGTTTTACCCTGAATCAGCACAGGAGTTTTTCTTGCTGCAGTCCCACAGGGACCATGAAAATCTCCCTCTTTGTACAACACCTGCCATAGAGGAACGTGAAATTGAAGCAAGCTGGTACTCGAGTTCAACACATCCACATTTTCTAGAAATCTTCGGCTTTTTGTCTGCAGGTGCAGATTTCCAGAAGGGGGTCTATGTGGGTCCAGGTTTCTCAGTGCAATACAGATACATCCTATGAATTAGCTAATGTATAAGCAGGATTTTAATGCTTAACACTCGTAACAAACTTGCAGAGGACCGTTTGACTCAAGCATACCTCATCGGGATTCTGAAATGCTTCTGAGACTCAATATTTAAAGCTGTCACATCAACCATGAAAAGACTTTACGTGAATGAAAGGAAGTTAAGATTAAAACATATAAACATTTGCTAAAATAAAAAGTAATTTAATCTGGTATTTGCCACTTAAAAATACACTTTTACAATTAAATTTAAAATCTCTAGAGAGGCTAATTGGGTTAATCTGGATAATTTTTAAAGCTTTTCCTCAGTGGAGTCAATTTTAATTTTGGGACTAAATTAACAGCTAATAGAGACATTCAGATTTTTTTCCCCTCATACATTTGATGTTTCCTTAAGGATTTTTTCTTAACAACCACCTCTTCAAAATAACACTGCCTTCAATGAGTATTTAGAGCACACGTGACTTACTAAAAACTTAAAATAAGCCCTGGGTTATTACATTTGCATCCATTAACACCCTTGCTTTGAGAAATGGCTTTGCTGAAGGAGCATGTTTTAATCTGGTGGTACTACTTGCTTGCATAAAGACCATAGGGTTTTACCAATTGTTTAGAATTAAAAAATTGTGCAGTCCTCAGCAGCTATTGATGACATACTTGGTACTAACAACACTACTACAACCTGATGCATTGTATACAGTATCACAATACCTGTGTATGCTCCATATAACACAATTCTTCTTCAGTAGAAAGAAGCATGAAATCAAAATGATGTGAAATAGTGTGGGGAAAAGAAGAAAATTTGTCTGTTTCCAAAATCACCCTGGAATATTCCCTCAGAGTTGAAACAGTTAACGTGCCTGTTAAGCTTGCAATAAAACCTCATTTAAAAGTTTTCTAGACAGTGGCTTATCTAGGATTAAGTGATCTGTAATGCCAGGTGAATGAACAATTGATCCATTCTGGAATGGCCTGAGAGGTTTCTTGATTTCCAGCCTCATCCTTCTGATACTCAGACCATCCATTTACCACTTCCAGTGTTCGGTAGACTTTTCTATAACTCATCCAGGTTCAGTTCTGCAACTACAATTCAATCAAAAAATCATGACAGAGCTCAGAGTTATATTAGCTGAAATTAGGAATGTTGGTCATTTGTTACTCTTGGAGTCATATTTGTCTTCTGGGTCTCAACTTTCCACTGAAGACAAATTCTCAAGGTTTTCATAACAACTAAAGAAAAAAATAGGGTTTTTAAATTTTTTTATGGAAACTTAGTACATCCTGGTACTAATCCACCTTCCAGGTCTTTACGAATGGTCACATTTTTCACAAGACTTATGGCCAAAATCAAAAGACCCGTCAGCACTGACATTTACCCATCAACATTACAAGGTGAACAATTGCAAAAAGACATGTATGACATCATTAGAAGTATAGAAGAACTGTTCATATATATTTCCTTATTCCTTTTTTGGATAAGTAAAGGATCCAGTAAAGGATTTAAAGGCTGAAACATCTAACTCTGAGGCCGACTCGCAGAATGAAATCCAGAGCCAGATACCTGAGCTCCTTCCAAAACTTGAGATAGGCCACTCAGCAGGAAGAACTAAGACTCCTGAACAGTGGTGTGAACCCCGGTGTCCCCGTTCCACTGCATCCTGCTCTCCACAGCCAAATCCTTGTGAGGCTGATGAGCCTTACTCCCTCCTGGGTTTCACCAGGAGGCCTCACGCTGCCCCACAGCTGCAGTGCTTTGCTGCAAGAGAGGGAGCGTGAGCCTCAAGTCCCTCAGGTTGAGGAGGGCATCCCACCCATGTCTCTGCCTCCTGGGTGAGGGGTCCAGCCACAAGACTATTAGCTATGAGAGGTTCATTAGAAACATCTTATTCATAATTACCACTTGGGAGGGACACACTTTTGGCAGTGTGTAGGGCAATTGCGTCAAAGCATTTTGCATGCTTCTCTGCCCAGTTTTGGGATCCACTGAGGCTTGGGCAGGCAGGCAGCATGGCAGGCTGAGTTGAAGACGACCTCCAAAGGCATTTAAAAGCCTTCAGGGTTAAGCAGCTGCTGGGCACCAAGTCCAGCTGTCTAACCATAAAAGGTGTTTAGTAATGTTTGTCACATCCTAGGGAGGTGCAGCTGGCAGATGCGATGCAGGCCACATGGGAGACCTCCACTTTTCTGGAGTGGCAGCAGGAGGCCATCAGATATCCTGTACCTGATAAATGGAAATAGATGCCTAAGTTTTAGTAACAGAAATAAGCCTATACAATTACCAAATCCCACGCTAGGCATGGAAATCTTGTACCTTGCTTCTGGCCTTTAGTACACTGAGAAGGTACTGCCAGCAGCAGTAAATACTAACCAGTTAGTCACAGGTGAAAACCAGCTGAAAACATGATTTCTCCTATATATTTTATCATGCTAATAAAATGTTATGGAAAATAGTCTGTGCCAAAGCACAGACCCAGTTCTGCAGCTGCACATTGTGAAGCCTGTGGGAAGTGAGAATACAAGAAAGTGAGATGCGGCTGCCTCCAATTTCCACTCTTTTTGAGGTCAATCAGACCACACAATAGTTTACAGCTATATGGACAGAGAAATATATCCATGAGTCTTTCTGAGAAAAATAGCTACTTCTAGAGTGAAAGCCCAACCGATGAGATTTGTAGAAAAAAAAAGCATCTACAAAACATCAGGACTGAGTGCTTACCCCAGCAGGCTGCTTGTTTTGGACAGACGTTGGAGAAGGCTTTTGCCAATTTCTGTTTAGCTTGGCAAACCACGGCAAGTGTAGTCACAGCGAACGTACTCCCAAACTGGATGATACACATGGTTCCAGAGCTGATACAAAATGGACAGATGAGGGATAGAGTATAATACAACCAGTTTAAACATTGTGTGACTGCGATAGCTTTGCATACTATTGCCTTCAATGTATCCTGCCAAAAACGGTATCATAAGGATCTCATATTTCTTTCATAGATAAATACCAGTGGTATTGAAGTCTAAGATTAAATTATATCTAATTGTATATACAGAAAATTTGATTTTTCCTTTTTTTCTAGACACAAAGGATGATCTTGGACACATTTGCAAAGTCAAACTCAGTTATAAAACTGAAAGCAAGACATATTTTTAGTGACTGCATTATGCGAGCTGGAGGAAGGAGACAGTATCACCATGCCAGTTTGAAATCAATAGGAACTTGGCCAACCATTCTAAGGCTTCTTTTCTGCTGTCTTCAAGGGGATCAGTTTACTAAAATAATCATTTTATCTCATGTGCTTCAAGAATACAGGATGTCTGAAGATGTTAAATCTTCATGGATGTTAAATTCTGGGCACTGTGAAGCTAACATTTTATGCACATTCAGAAGTTCATAGCAGAGCATTCAACCTTTATGTGGTCAATCATACTTTTGCCATGTGCAACAAATCACAGAATCACAGAATGACAGAACAGTAGGGGTTGGAAAGGACCTCTGCAGATCATGTAGTCCAAGCCCCCTGCTAAAGCAGGATCACCTACAGCAGGTTTTTAATATCTCCAGAGAAGGAGACTCCACAGCCTCTCTGGGCAGCCTGTTCCAGTGCTCCGTCACTCTCAAAGTGAAGAAGTTTTTCCTCATGTTCAGATGGAACTTCCTGTGTTCCAGTTTGTGCCCATCGCCCCTTGTCCTGTCACTGGGCACTACTGAAAAGAGTCTGGCCCCATCCTTTTCACACCCACCCTTTAGATATTTTTAGGCATTGATAATATGCTATGATCCAATTCACATATTTATGGATCCAGATAAAATTAATTTGCTTTACTTAACAAAATTTCTTGTTTGGAATATTAAGAAGTTATGAGTTCCAGCTCCTCAGGCCAGAGGAGATTAAGAAGCCAGTATATGTATGGTTCATAAAAACACTAAGAAAACTTGAAAATCATTGTGCATTTCTGCCATTGCAGACCTGGTACTACAGCTGAGTGGCTTTTACATATTAACCCATCTACTTTGATACTACTCAGTTGAGTCCAAGAAGTCCATCAGCCAGCTGATGTCTTTTTAACGTCATCTTACCAATCTCAACTTGCAGATAACTTAACTTAAAGGTCCTTGCTGCAGTGGGTCAAACCATACCATCAAATCCAGGGCTGCAAAGTGTATTGGGTCTGGCTGAGATGGAGTTAATTCTCCCCACAGCAGCCCTCATGGTGCTGTGCTGTGTATTGGTAGCCAGCAAACTGTTGATAACACACCAGTGTTTTGGCTACTACTGCGTAGTGCTAGCACACACCAAGGCTGTCTTTCCAACATTTCTTTTTCCCCAGCAGCAGGCTGGGGGTAGGCAAGATCTTGGGAGGGGACACAGCTAGGACAGCTGACCCAAACTGACCAAAGGGATATTCCGTACCATATGACGTCTGCTCAGCAATAAGAAACTGAGAATAGGGGGAGGAACAGGGCGGGGGCATTCTTTGGTTTTTTTTACAATGTTTGTCTTCCGGAGTAAGGGGTACGCATACTGAAGCCCTACTTCCCAGGAAGTGGCCGGACATTGCCTGCTGATGGGAAGTAGAGAATAATCTTTTGCTTTTTGCTTTGCTTCCGTGCGCGGCTTTTTTTGCTTTAGCTACATTAAACTGCCTTTATCTCGACCCACAAGTTTGGGGTTGTTTTTTTCCATCCTCCTTTCTCCCCTCCCTGCCTTACTGAAGAGGGGAGTGATAGAGCGGCTCTGGTGGGCACCTGGCCCCCAGCCAGGCTCAACCCACCACACAAAGCATCAAAAAATTTATTACAATTCCAAGTAAAGCAAACTCCTCCCCCTACTGCCCGCCTGCCTTTATCGTGAAGGACAGTCATCGGTCAGGTTCTCTAAGCATGCACACACAGTTTGTGATGGCATGATTTCCCTCTTTTCCTACCAGAGCAGATAGGGGAGCCCTGGGCTGCGGCTCACAAGGCTGACCAGACTGAAGAGGCAGATGTACAATTCATAAGTAATATTTTCAGCTGAGGCATCTGACAGCTACCAGACAAGCATAGATGCTATCTTTTGTTTTTCAGATATAGAATCATAGAATTGTTTTGGTTGGAAAAGACCTTTAAGATCATCAAGCCCAACCATTAAAGCAGAAAGCTTTTCATCTGAAAGAAAGGTATGTAAAGTCCCGTGGAAAGAGCATGGCAGAAGTGGGCTAGGACACAGGATATCCCTTGTCTCCTGACTTGGGGCCAGGCTCAGGGACCTACAACATTCTCCTTTCTCATGCTGCTTTACCCTTCCATCTGGCCAATCAAGTGCTGACATTGACGTGGGAGGAGACTGTATAAGGTCTTGCCAAGATCACTTTAAGAAGTTACTGGGGTTATGGTCTGATCCATTTCTCCAAACTACAGTCCAACGAGTATAATGTTTCACCTGTAATACAACAGCTTCTCAAATGGCTTCTCAGCATCTGGTAGTGGGACCTGTGTGAATAGTTCATACAGCCTCAGCATCCCCTAGGAACTAGAAGAGCTTTGTCCTTGAGCTTCTTCAAGAAACAAGAAAGTTTGGGAGAAGATTGATATTGATTTTTAAGAAATATTGGTATAATGTGGAAAGAAGAAAGAACGGCAAAAAGCTAATTAGATATTAAGAAGGTTAAAAAGGATGACCTAAAGGGATAGACTGGTATTGATCGCACACAAAATGATGGAAGGCTGATAGGGATGCCATTTGCCATGAGTAAGGGTATGGTAGCATAATGAATGCTATTCAGTAAGAATTACGGAGAACAGATTTTGTCACACAAATACCATTACTGGAGGAGATTAGAACTTTAGGTGATAAAGGTAATTATACTGACATAACAGGTTTTGACAAGGTATTTTACATCATGCTGCAGGACTTTCTGTTTAAAACCAAGTTTTGTACAAAAAGTAAAGTGTAGAGTTATAAGAAAAATAAGATTAAAAAACTTCATAAGATTATCTAGTTCATCATCTGGTTGCAGATGCTTGAATATAGAAGGGATTTCAAATGGAAAATGGATTTATATATTTCTAAACAGAAGTATTTTCAATGGTGTTGCACAGAGTTTCTATTCTTGGCTCAACAGTATGAAATACCTTTATTATTGAACCGAATACAAAAGAATCGCTGCAGCTAAAGTACAAACTCTGGCAGCATGTTAGATGATGAGAATGGGTCAGCTCAACACGGGGACTGTGGTGCTAGAAGTGCTAGTTTCATTCAAACAAAGAATATAGGTCAAATATCCAGATATGGAAAAGCAGTATCCTGTAATTCAATGACTTTGAGAAGAACTCTAGTTTAAGGGAAATAGCAAATGAAAAATAAGCTTGTAACATAACTGTGTGGTTATGAGGGCAAGTATGATCTTCAGATGTGTAAATACGAATGAATCTGCTAGAAGTAGGACTATTGTATACTGCCCAATTGAGAAGAGCTAATTGGGAGTTTTTAAATTTTTTTTTTCCTGACATTTTTCATCAGAAAATTCAACATGCTCACAGGGAGGTGGAATTTAAATAAAACCCTTTAAAAAAGTGGGGAAAGGTTTTGATTTTCATGACACTTTTATATTTAAATATACTTTTTAAATTTAATATGCCTTTTATATCTTAGGTGACATGGTATCATACTAAAAATAAAAAAAAATAAAATATTAATTACAGTTTGACTTTCAAATGTTCCATGTTTGCTGTAAGATTGAGCCTACAGTGGTAGAAATTGTTAAGATCTTCTCTTTTTGTTCTGATTTGGGAGAGGGAATCTCTGAAATCCTAAATTTTCTGTTGGCTGAGATTGTAATTCAAATATTGGAACCTGAGTCCAATGTCAATATTTTAAGAATACAGGAAGCCAAGAAATGTTATAAGCAAGCTGCAAGAAGGATCTGAAGTTGGAATTCTTCAAAATGCAATTTGAAAACAGGGGTTTGGCCGTTTCCTTAGCTTACTGGACCAACAGAAGCATAACAAGACCTAACATGAGAACCACAAGCCAAAGGAATTCTAATTAAAATTAGGTGAACTCTTATTACCCTTTGGAACAACTCAATTGGGATTAACATAAATCGATCTTTTTTTCGGAGCTTTTCAGATGACATACTTTCATAAAAGGCATCCTCGTAGCTCAGTTACAAACTTAGGACTCGATACTGAATTTCTGAGGGGAGGACCTGCTGCTTGTACGGTGCAGGAGGTCATCACAGCTCCTGGTTTTAAGCCTGTGAATATGTGCAAAGAAACAAAGCAGCAATCGGGCACTGCTTAGGTCAGGCAGCTGCCTTCCATAACCAATACACATTTGCAAAAATGAGCATTACTTGCCAAAGGGTCTGCTGGGTGAAAAGGGGCCAAGGTCTGCAGTGTGAAGACAAGAGATGAGCTTCACAGAAGGACATACTCTGGAACAAGTGCAGCCATACATCTATAGGTAGCCCTATGGGCAAAGCACTTTTAATTTCCCCAAATTTTCTGTGCAACAACTAAAAAGAAAAAAAGATAAGAGGACTTTTTAAATGGTAATAAATCAAATTATAGGGGGATTTGTCTGAACAGGACCCAAAGGGCAAAATTATTCCAGTCCACAACTCAGCAATATCTCTCAGGGAGCAGAGAAAGAGCTAAAAACAGAAGTACAGAGAACTAAAAGGAAAAGAGAAACAACACACACTGTCCTCCAACACATTGAACATTAGACATTGTGAAAAAGACCCCTTCCCATGCAGATCACCAGCACCTCGCTCTGATTCAGCTTCTTCTCTGCCAGTCTTTCTGCAAATGTCACTGCAACCTTAGCTTCTTTTAAATCTCATATACCTGATAAATTATTTCTCTTAAATCCATAGCAATAATGCCTTTGCTTTACAGCTTCAGATTGATACACATTTTTGCACATTGTAATCTTTGTATAACCCTTGTTTCGGAAAAGCAGACCTATTAATATGGAGAATATTATAAATACAGATGAAATTGTGAAGCTGTGTTAGAGTATAAGAAATCTTTCTTAATTTAGGCCAAAAAAATCTTCTTACACAGTAGATCAATCATAAGCAGATGTTTTCATTAGTATCAGGTAAGCAATCATCTTGTTGATCTATTAGAAATTCAAGCTGCATCTATTCACCTCTCTCTATCCTTAGACTGCAGGTTCTCAGACCAGAGACTGCCTTTTCCTGAATGTTTGGAAAGTGTTCAGCAAATCGTGGGCACTGGCATAAATAAATAATAATACCATAGTCACTGGGGACATTTAAGTAAAATTAAACTCTGCTTTAACTATTAAACTCCTCTTCCAAAATCCCAGATGAGCAATGACGTTCAGAATCCTGGGTTTCATTTATCTTGTTTCATTAGGAGTTTGCTTCTAGCAAAATACTACTGTAACCATACGTGTTCTGTTCATGTACTCTTTCCCCATACATCTGCCAATGCTCAAGACAATCCCTCTTTCTCAAATACTGTCGGATAGATTCTGTTTTATTTGCTGCTTCTAAGTTGCTGTTATTTTCTTTTGAAAATACAGTGTCAGCCAGAACTTAAGAGGGAAGAACCTCAGTCGTCTTTGGGGAGCTGTTTGTTGTGCTTAAAGGATGCTTAAGGCAACGGATGAGGCAACGGAGTCATTGCATGGAAAGAGAAGATGCCAAGGAGCAGCAAGGGGCCAGCCAGTCCTCAGAGAAAACAACAAGAACTTCCCAGGGAAGAAACTGGACAAAGTTTGCTATAACTCAGCAGGTCATTGAGTTGGGTAAACCAAGGACTCACCTGAAAGAGCAAGTTTTGTTGTTTTGGTTTGCTTCTGTGTCTGTGTTTCCTAAGAGCTCAAAGTTCTCTCAATTTGAAAACTTAATTTTCTAGTTTTTACTCAAATAAAGTTTGCCTTGTTTGAGGTTAAAAAAAAAAACCAACAACAACACACCAACTTTAATCTTTTGAGAGAATATAAGAATATAAAAATATTATTTAATAGAAGAATATAATATAAAAATCTTTGTCTGATGCAGAGTCCCATCACACAGTACAGGGACAGAAAGAGGACTGCCCGCAGTGCTGTCCCCCCACGGGAGCAAGGATGCAGGCTTTCACACTGGGAGGCTTCACTGCTGCCAGAAGTGGAGCAGTAAGTGTGAAAGAAGGAAAGGAGTGGAAAAATAGGAGATATTTTGAATGATAACAGGCCTCCTCACCTCCCCACACACCAAATGTCCTCCTGCAGGGAGGACAGGTGCAAATGAGAACAAACAAAAGAAAATGAAGAGGGAAAGCAAAGGAAAGTATCCAAGGAGAACAGCAAAAAGTGAAACGAAGGGTAAAGGAAAGCTGGGAATCATGAGATCACTGGCAGCAAAAGCAGAAAAACAGAGCAACAGAACTACACAAGAAGGTCGTTCCTTCCCATCTTCCAGGTACCTCAGTTATCCTAAACTGAGTCAATTAACTTCTTGTGATACTGAGTGAGTTCAAGAGTGAGGAGGCAGCTAATGCTCTGATGAGATGACGTGAGATCACCTGAGACAGGTGACAAAGGCTGGAGACAAATGTTCCAGAGCAATTGGAAATGGCATAAAATACACATCATGCACCAAAATGAGCAGTCTTTCTTGCAAAATTGTATTCTAAAAAAAAAAAAAAAAAAAAAAAAAGAAAAGAAAAGATGGCATAAATGTTCAACTCCTCCTTAATCCCCAGTACCTGGAAATGAGATGTGCTTTTCAGAAAGTAGTTTCTAATGCCCTCTGATCTCCCCATGAAAAACAAAGTTAGCGTGGGGCAATGTTGTAAGGTAAACATGGATTCTGTTGGTACAGCCTCAATTATTAAGTTTTCTTTTTTAAAAGAATAGTTTAAACAAACAAAAAAAAACCCTCACAAATGTTTCTTTCACCACAAAGCTTGTCTTCACCTAAGTTTGCAGGACCTGCTGCCAACTGAGATAAACTGTATCTCAAGAGAGACATTATAAGGGGGGGAGCACACCACCTCAGTCTTTCTTCCTTTTCTTCCAGTGTATCAGCCAACTTGTCCATTGCTAACAGACCTGAACAGTGTGCAACAGCAAGTTTTCCTTTCCTCAGAGGGGAGGAATAGAGGCTGAGATCTATGTTTGAAAGTAATGATTCTATCTGTGACTAATACTTTTTCAACTTCGGCATCCTTCTAGATGTCACGATTACATATATTTCCCAAAACTGAGCAGATAGAATTAATTAATGTAGATACATAAAGCCAGGAGAAAGTAAAAAATTACAATCCTGTGGCCAGAAAATTCTCAAATTGGGAATTTAGGTTTGCATCTGTCCCAGAGCATTGCCATATATGAGTAAGCATCAGAACAGAAGGATGTGTCACATGGGGTTCTCCAGGGGTCTGTCCTGGCTGCAACACATTTCAGTATTTACTCCATGATTCAGAGAATGCATATTAAATTTGCAGATGGCAAGAACCTAGAAGGAAATGAAAGTATTGCAAAGGACAAAATAATCTTGACAAAAATGGAAATAAGGTCTGGGGAAAAAAAAACAGAGTTCACCCCAACAGGGACAAATTGAAGATATTATAAAAGCAAATGAACTACACAAATACAGAACAGGAAATAGCTGATTAGGAATCAGTTCTGTAGAAAAGGACCTTGAACTATATCAAACAGGAGGCAAATATAAGTCAACATCAAGCTATGGCAGGTTTCTTTAGGTACCAACAGGATTCTGCTGGGATATAGCACGCATAATGTGTGGCAAACCCCTTCTGCCCTGCACTACAGGGCACGGCTGTGATACTGCCTTGTTCTCACAATACAAAAATAAATAAGCAAATAAGTAAAAACTCGTGTGGGCCAACTGGAAGGAATGCAGATGAGAGCTGCAAGCACAGTCCTATGAAACATGACCCTGGAGGAAAGATGGAGCAGTGAGTTTTTGAATCCAAACAACATAGGACTAAGACATGACATACTAACAGCCCTCAAGCACATAAAACACTGCTGCAGGGAGGGATTGAACAGTTAGCTCCCCATGTCCATCCAGGAGAGGGGAAAAAGTAACAGGCTTAAATTTCAACAGCAAATTTTCCACTTCAAGACAAGAGAATTTCCTCTGTTGGCAAGAATAATGAAACACGGGAATGGATTGCCTAAAGAGATCAGAAAAATCTTCCTCAAGAAAGACTACTGATCCTGCCTTGGAGTAAAGATAAAACTCCAAATGTCCCCTGCAGCCCTATTGTTCTCAGCTTGCCTATATATTACCAAAAAAAAAAAAAAGTTCACATCCTGCATCCTTTAAAAGCAACCTCTTCATCATGACTAGCCAGTCTCTTTCACTGACGAGATACCTGTGCCTTGCTGTGGTTTATTTTCTCGGCCCTCCCCAGAGTAGCAGATAGGTTTTACGTGGTCCAGAGCGGCTGCCTCTACTCTCTGATTTCCTGTGCAGACACCAGGGCAATTTCTGCCTTCTCTAAGCAATCCTCTACAGAGGATACAAAAGCCTTTATGGATGATTAATAGCTAGCTTTCAAGGCTTAATGATTTGGCTTAGAAACTACATCTTATAGATCAGTCAGCTAATCTAGATCTTGGCCAGCTTTTCTTCTGCTCTTTCCAACAGACAGAGTGAATATTCAGTTCAACATCTCTCAGGCTTTCAATCATTTTTCTCCATTATTAACCACCTATTCAGACAACTATTCCCGAGTTGCACCACTTTGCTCAACAGACCATCACTAGCGCATTCCCAATGGATAAGCAGAGAAACCTTAAACCTTGATCAAAACAAAATGTCACTAAAGACACAGAAATAATTCAGGAATTAGACCACTTTTCCAGTTCTATGTGTTCTGTTTTCCAGTTTTCGGCTCTGCAATGATGAGACTGCGTTATATCTAAGGGAGAAACACCATTTTACTACACGTTGGGTAACGTATACAATTTCAAACAGCAGAAGTTCTTTCCTTCTGTTACTGGAAGAAAGATGAATAATAATGTTAAAATTAGTTACAGCCAGTATGTGGTAGATGGACTGTTGCCATATGGTGGTTATGTAAATTAAATGACAAAACAAGGATCTAGCATTTACAAGCAACTTTTGCACACTACAGAAACCCAGTCTGCTTGTGCAATACCTACTAGCCTCCACTTATGGGAAAAGATTACATCCAAAAAATGGTTTTTTCCAAGACTCTGAACAATTATTTCAAGGAAAACACAAACCTCTTATTTGCCTAACATACAAAGGATATTAAATTCAGTCACCACTCTTGTGCATCATACAAAGCAGTCTTGTTCTCCAATGAACTTAAACGTCTATTTTCACTTGGTAAAATGATCTCCCAACAACTCACAGCTGTGTTGCCTGTCTGGAAAGGTGTCTGACTGTACTTTGTGGATGATTTAAATGCCCAAACTTAGGTCAAAGATGATTTCTGTCTGGAGGCCATCAAAGCCACCTACCCTCTCCCTTGGCTAGACAGGGAATTTAGGACCAGCTTTAGGAGGCCTGCCATCAAAACATAAAATGGGGGCTTCAGACAGGTGGGCAAGATGCTCCCACACCAACTCCTCACCACCGCTGCTCAGTAAACTTTAAATATATTCTAGAGACAGCATTTCAGACTCCATATGTAGCTACCATGTGGCAAAGTGTAGACGCACACTTACTATGTAGAATTTAAAACATTTTAGTTGTTTATTATTTCAGCAGGCAGACACAATAGGTATCAAGAGAAACAGATAATTTGATCAGAAATCAAAAAACAGTTTCTTCTAAAGCTGGGTCACTATATTAAGAGACCAATTCTCATTTCTCAGGTTATAATGAAAGCATAGCACCTGCTATGGAAAATAAAAGTTGAAATTAATTATGGTATATAACAGCTTCATGAATCCTTGACATACAGCACAGATTAGATTCAGGACTCCTACTGTCCCACCACACAAAACCATGAATATTTTTTCTCTAACCATATGCACAGAGGCTAATTAACACAAAATCCTTTTTCCTTTCTGAAAAAGAAGTCTTCAGGCTTTATTAGAAGAACAGGAAAGCAATTAACTAAAGATTAAAGGGGCTCCATCTGCATGAAGCATGATAGAAATTGCCAAAAGGACCAGGAGACAGGTAACAGAGGATATAACAAAGGGCGGGGGGGCAGTGGGGAGAACGACCAAGGGAAGGTTAATATTAAAATCGCAACTGGAGATCTTTCTCAGTAACCTGTTGGAAGTCAGCCAGGGGGGACAGGTCTAATGTAGGCACAAGCTTAGGCAAAAGTCTATGGCCTCTGCTATTCAGACCAGACTACCTGATCATAATGGCCTTTTCCGGCCTCATAAATCTAAATTAGACCTATACAAAGATGGAAGTGAATACTAAGCATAAAATCAAGGAAGGGGGTAAATCTAAGCCGAACTAAAAACATTACATTATCATGATAGCAGAGGCAGTATGTAAAAAGCATTAACTAGTTCTTGACATCTCTATCCAAGTATATATCCCCTTATCAGTCTTTGCAGGAAGTATTATATCTCATAGGTAGTAGCTGCTTGGCATCGTTCTGAAGAAAGACTACAGGACTACTCTGCCAAAATTATCATCTTCTTTGACCCTTCTATCATAGGATAGCACTGTGTTTATAACATATGATCTCCCGTAGAGATTTCTAGCATTGGAACACCATCTAAAAGCCATAAAAGTTGCACAAATCTGTCTGAGTGGATCTAATGTGGCTATTTTCCAGCACAACTCAATGGAGGTAGAAGTCCCTACATAGGAGGTGTCTGTGTTGATACAACCTGGCCTTTGGCCCTAAGACTAATTGCAATACATATTAACTGGCTTGCTTCTGTTAACATAGCAGTTGGCATATATCTGAAGTACTGCCTCGTAGTGGGCTCTACAGGCTTGAGAAGGGGAAAAAAAGGGGTGTATGATCTCACTAAGAAGGTCAGTCTCAGGGTGTCCCAAGGTCCTTTGACACAAACTGCTACAGTGGTCAGAGGTCCTGTCATGAGCACACATGTTATAGTAGATATTAGATCTACTTAAAAGTCCGTTTTGATGCAAAGATGTAGGAGCAAACCACACCGATAAGTATGTAAAAATGGTTCCTGCAACGCCATGGATAGATTTGTCTGCATGGAGCTCCACACAAGATCCCTTCCAAAAACAGGCGCTGCCACGCACCGTGGCTCACACTGTCAGCGAGCGGGAGGAAAGTCGGTACCACGGGCCCTCCCGGGGCTCATCAAAAGCTGAGCATTCCTTAAGGACAGTGGATCAGCCCAGTGGATCAGCTGGCAAAGAAACTGTGACAGTGAACTTGGCATGTGGAGCATTCTGTTAATTCATTTCCCCTGCAGATAAAAACACTCTGAATGTTGGATGAACAGCTTCTCCCTAATGACTCTAACTGGCCATCACTGATATCATCAGAAACACACTGATAGCCCTAAAAGAAGGGCTTATTCCCTTGAAGAGATCAATTCTCTTTTCTCTTGAGACAAAATTGAAAAATTTAATGGAATAGAGCATCTTTTTAGTTAAAAATTGCAGGGCATCATTTATCTATCAGAAACTACTGAACTCTACTCTTTTCATCTAGAACACAAAGGTCTGCGAATATCAAGTGAACAGCAAGGACTGAAATTTCATGCCTGGTGCTGGTAGAATTTCACTCACCTTAAAGCAAGACATAGACTGCAGTAGGGAAATAATAATCTATTCTAACATAGATGCAATTTATAAACACCTTCCTACACTGTCAGATGTCTGTTAAAATCATCTGGTTGTGGGGTATATGCTGTAACTCCAACAGCCCTATAGGGACAACGGTGGGATGGATATGAGCATGGAAAGATCCTTCAACTGAAGCTCTTCAGAGCCTGGAGCATACCCTTCACTCTACAGAGCTGAAGCGTGAGCTACTTGCATATCTCCAAGCTCAGGAGAAGCAAGAGATCTGAAAGGTTGAAAGGGCTGGCTGCAAGCAGAGATAAGCAGAAGGCCAAAAGAGGAATAGCATTCTTGGGAAGCACAAACAACATACCTTCCCACATTCTCAGAAAGGGCCATGGTGTCAAGGAAACTGGCAGAGGGATTGCGTTAGTCCTACGTGCTGTGGGCAGTGAAGGGCTGGGGTGCAGCAGGGACACCCCAGGGAACAGCGTGTGTGGGGTTGCTCTGCAGGGCAGGATGAGCTGGGAGCTGGGGTGACCACGATACCAGTGAGCCAAGCGGTCTCCTCACTGACTCAATGCACTCCTACTGTACCCAAGTAGTGCTAAGTTTTGGTGTGCAATTTAAGCATTTAGTACCTTGATTCAAAATTTCTTGATGTTCAGAATTGCAGATATAATGGCTGCAGAGCGCTCATTTGCAGCAAACCCATCATTTCACATAAGCATTAAATTTAAGCTGCGCGCTGTGTGGATCCAATATATCTGACACGAAGTGCTACGGAGTGCTCGCACATGCAAATGGGCCCGCAGACAACTCATCAGCATCCATGCATTAAAGCCAGCATGTCCTGAACAGGTCTGATTTGACTGTGTACAAACAGAATAACTGAGCTCACTGCGTATGTTTTAAACAGTGTACGTAAATATTTCTTCCCAGGTAGAATGATAAGCTATGAAAGTGAGGGACTTTGATGTGGCATTACTGGGTTTAGCCATCAGCCAAGACACAGAACAGTAACCGTACTCTACACTGACCTGTACATGCCTCATTATAGCTACCAGCATAGTATTGTATTCTCTGCGGTTACTGCTCAGAATATGAGAGATACTGAGATATTTTCCCTTTTGGGAAAAAAAAAAAGTAGATAATGTACTTATTTGGAAAATACATTAATTGTTGGGTTTGGGGGGTTTTTTCTTTTGGCAGAAGCTTTGCTAACATGAAGTTAGGTAGTTGTCTTTACCAAAAGCGTAAAGGAGATGGTATCTACCTGTAGACATGACCCGTGTTTCTCCTTTCCAAATTATAAGTCTGGGAATATAATAGGATTCAAGGTCTTGAAAACAATATGTTTACAGATACTAAATAACATAACAGTGTAGAAATTTCTATTTATGATATCTCTTTGCCTTCCTCAAGATAAAGCTTCTGCATTTTAAAAGGTGGAAGTAATTTTGCTGTCAGTATTTTCCTTTTTAATGTAGAGGTAAGTTAAATGGAGCTTGGAGGAGGTAACAGACATTAATAAAGTAAAATTCCTCTGTTGATATTCAATAAGATATTAAATAACAGCACCAAGTTTAAATGCCATTAAGCTGCACACGTTCTTGATGCTTTAAATTTGAGAGAGCGTCTGAGCAGATGCCACCTAACACTGTTACAGTGCATTGTCCCCAGATATCCCACAGCCCTGGGGAAAAAAATGAATGCAATCAAGCAAACTTAAAGTCTTCGTCCTTACAAACATCATTCCAGAATTTCAAATGCCACAACCTAGGAACTGTTTACATTAATCATATTAACCACTCATTCCTATGTCACAGACTTGACCAAGGCTGACCTTTCCGCCGTCATTTGTCTTCACTTTTAGAATATCCACCTCTTTTTCCAAGGATATGCTGACGGAAACCGGCTGTACTACCAATCCCTCTGGATTTGCCATCTCCAAAACCCTTGTCGAGCTCTCTCTCACGATAGCAAACTCTGTGCTGCCATCTCGCGGCCAGTTCAGCAACTCCCATCCCGGCAAATGCTTTCTGCCCTTCAGCCCTGCAACACCGTCACTCGGGTTACGTACAGTAAAAGGGAACATTAGAAATGCCTTTTTTGAAAACAGTTACGACGCAAACTGAAATAACTGCTTTTTATTTGCTCCTGTGAACGTCAGGCCAGCAGGAGCTCAGACGACGCAGTCCGACTGCCCACCTTGCCCTTTCCATCCTGGAAAAGGACCGAGAGGTGCAGGTGGGCTCCAGGCATCATTGGGTTTCCTCTGCACCCACTCCCCACCCCCATTCAGCCTCTCTCCTCAAAAGCCACTGCAGACCTGAAAAGTCTCATTCCTCACCATCTCTGAGGTGCTCTGCCCAGTTTTCTCCATGCCCACCCCTCACACCAAGACTTTCTGCTGCTGTTTGCAGCCACTGCTCCAAAAGCCAGATTCCTTCCTGGCTCAGGGTCTTCCCACTCCTCTTCCAATGTCTCCTTGGTCAAGGGAAGAGGACATGGCAGTATGGCAGTGGATAGACACAATTTAATAATAACCATAGCCCTACTGCCCTTCCTGTCCACGCACAAAACACTTGCCCAAAGCCCTTCACTCTTTATACCAAAGTAAGGTGAAGACAAATTGAGGTTTTAAGATTGTGAATGCTGCAGGGCAGGAATTACCCTGTTCCTCTCCCACACACTTAGTATAAAGCAGTTCAAACAAATACACCAGCCTCAAGCACTTTCATGAGTCTTACCATAGCTACCTAGTTACTCTGCTGAATTGTATTTCTTTATTCATTTATTTTTGCTCCAAAAAATAAAAAGAAGGTGCAGCTCCACAGGCAGCAAGCCCATACAGAGCAGGAGAAACCAGGATTTTTTTAACGATTTGAATTTAGTTACATGCTACCATTCACCAGCTCAGAACAAGTTAATGACTATGGAAAAAACAATTCAAGGGCACCAAACCTCACCTGAAAAAACCAAGAGAAAAATAAGCACTTCATTTCTGATTCAGGCACACAGAAATAGAGAGAAAAATAGGGCTAGACAGGGCCTGAAGATCTCAAATCATTTACTAGGTGCCTAGTGCAGGGAGAGAAATATTACTCCTGGCAACTGTTTCTCTAACCTATTTTTAAAGGCATAAATATAAGAACCAGCACATTGTTCCTGCCTGGATCTCTCCCTGCTCCACCTTGCTGTTTTCAAAATCACCTTCTAGGAGAGTCCATAACCAATTTTTAAACTCCCAAATCAGTGTTGTTTGTATCACCTCACTCTCCAGAAAAAAATATCACTGATCCAACACTCTCAAATGCCAAGTGGTTTCAAAACAGCTTTCAAAACAGACCAAAAAAAAAAAATCCTACTTCCAATAAATCAAGTTAAGTGTTTAAAGAAGCTAAAATAATAAGCAGATTAATAATAATTCAGCATCATTCAACCACAGCCAAACAGTAAAATGTTAAAAATAGGACTGGGGACTACGCAGTTGAGTAAGAAGGTGACCACTTCACTACTTGATGGAAACAGGAAAACTACAGCAACCACCTTCCACAAGGGAAGAATGAGAGAATTGTCCTGCAGCTATGCTACTATAGCTATCACAGCTACATAGTTAGTTTTATCCTTTCCTCCTTTAAGAGATCCTTACTCACATACTAACCCTTGCCCTCAAAACCTGTTCCAAAACTTAACTACTCCACTACTTTTAGATTACATTGCCCTGCATTACACTGCTGTAGAAATTAGAAACCAATCTACTGGGATGAGAAAATTAGCTCCATCATACAAAAATACATTGCTCTGTATTTCAAGATGTGGAAGTATCCGTTAGTCTGTGTTTGAAGCCAAGAATGTGAATACTTTGCTCGCCATTTCCTACCACCATGGGTCAGTCCATGGCTGTGCATGCATTCACGAGGAGTTTCAAAGGTTCCTTCCATGCTTCCCAGTACATGCTTTTCCTAGATGAAATTTCTTCTTGAAAGGAAGTCTCACTCAAAACACAACTGAGTACCTGACTCTGCATTGCTGCAATCAGTTAGTTGCCTTAACATTTACAGAGAGATAAGGCAAGGAAAACAAACATCCTATCATTGCATCTTGATAAGACAACTGTAAACTAAAAGACAGCTTACTGAAAACAAAAATTTGAAAACAACTCTTTAAAGTGGAGTATCTCCAGTATTACCTCAAAGAGCAGAAAAGCAAATTATAAAGTTAGAATCATGAAATAATTATAATTAAGCTGTAACTCAGAATAGCAACAGCCAGATGAACTACAATTTCAGAGATGTTTGAATGCTGTTACACTGCAAAAACTATGGCTTGCACAAATGGAACTGATCCCAGTCTGACCTTCTAGACATTATTGACATTTAAGAAAATAGTTCCTTCAATCTTTTAAACACTGAGGATCATTTTCATAATGCCTAATTTGTTAGTAGTTCCAAGCATGGTTCCAACGTACCTTCTATACCAGCTGCAAGCATTTTCACTTACAGGAATCTGCAATATCAAACAGTTGACTTCAGTTTCTAGAACTGCCACTGCAGACGAAACTCTCTAAAAGATGTTTGTGCATCTACCTGAGGCATTCAGCATTCGGAAATCATTAACACAATATACTTAAAATGCATCAATCACCTTAATAGGACCCAGACAGATAGTTAGTCAAAGGTAAAGAGAGTTCACCGTTTCATTAAGAAAAAATACATTTTCTCAAATGACAACAGCAAAAACCCAAATAAACAAAAAACCCCACAAAACCTTTATGATGTTCCCAAAATGCTCCCAACCATGGACTGTAGGAGGACTATGTTAAATTCTTGAAGATTCACGTCAGAACAGTCCACCTTGGCACTACTCTTGTGTAAATGGTGGGACCAAAGAGAGCATATGCCTACTGTCTTGTCTCGATAACAACACATTTCAAGGGGCGAGACAGTTCCCTCAGAAGGACATTTACAGGAGTCATAGGTTTACCAGAGGTAATTCTAGCTTTGGACACCAAGAAGAGAGAGGAGGGTAGTCAGTACATGTCACACAAGATGCCTCTTACATGAAGGTTTCTGCTTTCCCATCAGTGTCCAAATGGTTCTCCACAATACCTCTGTCCCCAAGCAGTGAGGACACAGGTAATGTATAGGCTACATAAAACCAAAAAACACTGGGTTACCATGGGACAACTGCTGCCACTGCCCTGGGAAAGCAGAAGCAAGGAAGAGGACACTTGCACCTCTCCTTCCCTAAGCATAACTGGGATGGTCAGCTGGGAGATACCTTCAGGCTGCTGGACAAACACGGGAAGGAGGGAGCCTGCAATAACTCTAGTGGACTTCTAAGAGAAGCAAGAGACTTGCAGTAAAATGAAAACCTAGTCATGGTGGGAAAGAGCCTTTGACAGACCTCAGGAGAGGCAGTAGGCAGTTGGTGCGAAGTAGAAAGACACTGGGAGTTAGCTCATACTAGAAAGAATGAAGCTTGCATGCAAAGAGGGCAGAAGGAGCTTCATTTGGTTTTGGTTTGTTTGGTTTTTTTTTACATTTAAACTAGCAGATTCTGTTCCAATACAAAGTATTATTCCTCTACTTTAATATTTTGTGTTCTAATAGCATACATATTTCACAGGCTGGAAGGCTGCTGTTGTAGCCATTTAAAAGAAAGTGTGGGACAGTTTCACCTCAAGGCTCTGGTCAACTCAACTCCATCACTTAAAGATGGATGTATATACCTCAGACTTGCTGTCTAAGTTCTCCCCAAGTAGCCTATCAACATTCTCTCAGCTTTCTCATTTTTATACTGACATGCTACACATGCACAATTCCATGTCAGCATACCAGAAAGATCACCTCATGCATCCTTGCTTGCATGTCAACACTTACATCCTTATCCATTCCCAAATCCCACAAACAAGTGTTCTTTGAGGAACAAATGTCCATATTTACCTACTGAGATTTAATAAAAAAGAACAAAGTCTGTTTAGTTCTGAGCAAGATCAACGGAGGTGTGCACCTTCTTTTCCTCATTTATACTAATGGGAACAAGTACCTTTAACCAGCACAGACACCTGATCTTAAACCCTGTGAACCCAGACACCACCTAATCCATTACCAATTTGACACCACACAGAAAAATGTCTCAATGAATTTGGAAAGCTGTTCCAACTTTTGTATCTGAGACAAATTATTGACCTCCACTTACCTGCCACTAGCGTGAATGTGGTTTTGATGGGAAATGCAGCTTTACACATTTAAAGGATATAATGTGTGCATTTTAGGCCAGTTTAATCTAAGCTGCAACCGACCTGCCTTGCCACAAGACAGTGACTTTGAACCATCTTACTCATCCCTTTGCTGAGGAGGGCTGCAAAACCCCAACATCCTGGAGAATAAAACATCTGAGCAAGGGAGGGAATAAATGTAAGAGCATGTGCACACAAGACATCCTGCAAATGCTGGACTGTGATTTTTTGGTCAACATTCTGCCTCAGAGCTCACTGAACTCTTTTAGGTAACATCAACATCTGTGGGAAGATCATCAAGGCAGCGTGTTTTGCCCCTAATAAAGGGGCAGACTCGCAGGCTCAAAGCACGTAAGTAATGCGAAAGAGCAAATCCAGCTCAGCCAAGAGAGCTGAACTAGCTATGACTCCAGAAAGGCTTGTGCTGAGAGGACAGACCAGGTAAATCTGAGTTGCCTTAGACTGAAATGGCAGGAAAACAACCACCACCACAATAAAAAAAAAAAATACCAGTATTACCAGATGCTAATAAATATAGTGCAGTGGATCATCGACACAAAAAACCTCAATCCTACCTGCAACTGACATAAAAACATTATAAAATCTACTTCTGGAGAATAACCGTATAGCGATATCAAAGAGAACATCCTTCTCAGCCATCCAGACTTCACAACAACCATGCCAGCATCGCTCCTGGCAACACAGCGAAACAGTTCATAGTTAATCTATTTTGAAGAAAAATGTATTTGGTCTATGTGCTATCAAAGGCTCAGACTGTCTTCATTTCCCACTAAATCCTCCAAAGTCAATGATATTGTTTCCTCACTTGAGACAGAGTTCCAGGTATACAACCCTTTTATTATTACCAGTATCTTGCCAATCCCCAAAGGGATCACTGACTCCAAACAATCCTAACTTTTCAAATTACATTCCACTTTGTGTCAATGAAATTATTACTTTTAAGACCATAACTGAGGGATACTAGGAAGCAAGCTCCCTACAAAAGAGCATTAAAACATATTCCATATCATTCACTTCCCCTCTGCTCCCCTTTTCAAGATGGGTGGAGAACCTTTATACCCAGCCAGCTGTCCCTCTTGAAAGTCTCATCAGTACAAACACCAGGGGTTCACCATCAATGTAATCATTGAGGTCCCATTCTTCTCTACCCCTCATCCCCCAACCAACCTACTGGTCTACCTTTGTGGTTAACCAATTGTATTTCACTGTTCAGCAAAAGAGAGTGATGTAAAATACCTACTCAGTTCTTTCAGTCATCAGTCAAAACTGATCTCATTTTCAAAGTACTCTGAACACTTGACCAGTCACACAAATCCTTCACACAGTAGCTTCAAGTCCTTCCCAGCTGAATCCAATCAAAAAACAAATGGTGACAATGACCATCAACTATCTAAGCTACAATTTTAATTCTCCTACAAAATTGAGGGGACAAAAAACTACAAGGATTTCAGGCCCTGGAATCTAACATTCCAGACAGAAAAGACAAGTAAAACATAAAAATATAAATCACTCCAAAATTAAACACAGAAAAATAAGCCCAGGAAGACCAGACACACTCAGCTGAGGTATGATTAACTAAAGAGAAGGTGGTTTTGAGACAGAAGTCAGCACCTCATTAGCCCAGGAACTTCAGCAAGATGGATGCCTCCAGGATCAGAAACTTCCATTTGTTGTTTATGCACGATTTCACACCAATTTGATGTTAAAGCTAGCCCCTCAAAGCCTTAGTATTAGAAGATATGTATCACTTACAACAACAACAAAAAAGTCATTCTTATATACAAGACAGGCTTCCATACAGAATGTTTAGATCATCAGTCTTCTGTAAGATATCTCACATCCACTCTGAATAAAAATCTCTTTAACAAGACTCAACCTTAAACCTGAAAGCCCAATGAAGAATTTACATGTCTTTGGCTAGTCCAACCGAAATGAGCCAAACCAACGTGCCTTATCAACGTAAGACTGCATCTCAATTAAAAACTCATACCCAGACACATTGATGTGTAAGCCCACAGATAAATGCCCACATGGATCTTGATTATATTCAAACCTTTATTACAAATTTTCAGGATTTGTAGAAAAATACATATTGTGTGAATTAAGAGCAATCATTAGCAATCCTTCTCCCTTCAAATTTTTATTTCCTACCATTCAAAATGGTTGCAGGGAAAGATTAAAAAAAAAAAAATCACTAAATTGAACAAGTCCATCATAATCAGCATCATTTATTTTCATTATTGGAAAAAGAGAAAACAAAGCTATTCCACAAGTCAGAAAGAAAAAGAGACTTGTATTTCAAAAGAGCTACCCAGTAGATTTAACCTCATAGGAAGATTTAAAAAAAAAAAGTTGTGACAATTGCTAATTAAGCCACGTCTTCAAGAAGAAATACACTACCCAAAACTTCGAGTAGAATAAAAAAATTTGTAGCTGTTTATCAACATGGATGCAGAATTGGAGGTCCTTTAGCAGAAAGCTTACCTTTGAAATAGGAGTAACTTCACCTTCACGCATTTCAAGATGCAGACTGCACACTTACCCAGAACAGGCAGTAGAAACCACAAGGATTAGCTGAGAAATGAGCAGTTATTCTATCACTACGCCTGCATTTTAATTTCCTAATCTTAATCCACAGACATTCAGGAACATTAGTTAAAATGAATTTACATAAATACCTTGATGTCCTTCTTTACAAAAGAATAAACAGTGATTATGGCAATTCTTTTCTTATATTCCAACTATAAAAAGTAACATTGGATGGCCACCAACATTATTTGCAATGCAAAACCAGGTAACCATATTTTCTTATTTAAAAAAAAACGCATAACCTATCTCTTTCAGTATCAATATTTGCTTTTGTTTTAAAAGGATAATGAAAACAAGCTTTGTTTAGTTAAGGAAGAGGTACCTTTACAAGAAGCAAAAAGCTACTATCAACAGTGCTGTTCTAAAAATATAGCAAGGGTTAACTTTCAGTGTGGAGAAGTGCTCACTCCACAAGTGCCAAAATTTTAATAACAAAAAAACATTTATTACAACAGAATATTACAAACAACAGTGATCAAAGAGTAAAATTTTACAAAAATGCAAACATTGTAATTTCTGATTGTGGAGCGATAGATATTGCAGGTTTACAAACACAACATCTTTTTGTTTATGCACACTTAAAAGTGATTTCCAGTCTGCTTTATTTTCGATCAAATACAGTACATTTATCCAAACAAAAGCATGTACATTCAATATAGAACATTTTGAGCAACAGCTACAGTCCAGTTCCCATTCACAGTATTTTTAGTGCAAAGCACTAACAGGGCCAAGTATTTCTCTATCCATAAAAGTATTTTTACTCCTGATCTTGTGATCAACATTTTTAGATATATTTTATACAAAAAGTATATATGAACACGAGGTACCTCCCTAAGTAAGGGAGTGCACCTATATAAAAACATGGTATTTCTTTTGATGTACAATACCTTTCAGATTGTAGCAATTTGACACAAATCACTAAAACAAATATTTTCTAAATAGTAAAAAAAAATAAATCCAAACCAAAATAGAACAAAAAAAATACAAAAAAAATTATGCATAAAACCTGCCAAGAATTTCATAATGGCAGGCATGCAACTGTTTTACTACAATATTGATTAAAAGGTTAAAAAAAGGGGTCTAAAACATTTTGCAAATTATACAAAGTCAAGTGCTACCTATAGTGGTCATTCATGATCTTGAGAGAAAAAATATTGAGTTTCTCCCATACTATCCTCCCTTTTTATTAATATTTAATGACATATGCTAACATTATAAGTGGTTGTGCACAGATTGTCTGTCTATAATACATCAGCAAATATTCACTACCTTCATATTAACATTAGTGTGTTGATCTTTCAAAAAATACACTGAAAAAATAAACTGCAACTATCATTAAAGTGCTTGTGTATAATTTTTTTTTTTTAAAATTAAAGAGGAATGTGGATATTCTTGTAAACTTCCTAGATGTTTACAAAGTTGTCCTATGCACCACATATGGAAATAAAATGGAGATCTTTGAAGCAACTTCAGTACAGTGAAATTCAGAATGTCCCAGAAGCGGGAAATTAGTCAATATGAACAAACTGATATTATGGCAAATACTAAAAATTAGTACAATTCAGCCAATATACACTACATTGCTTGCTCTTATACATTCATTTGTAATAAATTTAAAACGTATGTAACACAACATTTGCCAAAGTAGGATATCACAAAAACGTTAGAGCTGTTCATCAGTTAGCACTACTAGGGAGGACCAGTATGCACGATGAGCTCTCTGAAGATGATTTCCTAAATGAGGAACAAAAATCTTCTTCCAAAGCTGCTGTTCATTAACTTGCCTCTGTACTTTCTTTAATTTCAGAAAGTTCATTCTGTATTCTGTCAAACCTCAACTGCATAGAGATAACTGCTAATTTAGAAGCACAAGTGCATTACAGCTACTTCAGTGTTTTGGGAGGAGGCACTGTCCTACTAGCAGTCAGGGTGTTTATTAATTTAGTAAGAAAACAACAGCTTATGAAAATATTTCCTTCTTATAGTACCATTATCAAGATATTAGCGGTTCCAACAACAAACTAAAGTCTTTTTCATTCAAATGAACTCCAAACTTTCCGAACATCACTTGAACTTATCTGAGGAGAAACAGGAATAAATTAATACTTTGAGTTTACCCATATAATTCTGTTTTAAATTACATGACATAAATAATTTATAAGACTAAATTTTTTATTCTTGATCAAAATGCAGAAGTCACTCCTCCTCTTAAGCTCAGCATAATTCAGGGTCCAGCTCAGCTCATTTTTGAAGTTCCCTCTCACTTTAGCCAGGATTTGTTACAAAGTCACAAAAGCACCAGATTACAATTTAACATAGCTGGGTGGAAATTCACTACAAAAGCTGAACACAAATCAAATTACCTCCTGGGAGACAGTATTTCAGAGTTGAAATATAGAACAAGGCACATATACTTGGTTTTCTTTTCACCAAGTATGCTAGAAAGTAGTTCTGAATAAGGATGTTAAAAACTCTTATAGGTATTGCTACTGTCTCTCTTCATTATAATTTTTTGTACAATCCCCTAACCTTCAGGCATCAAGTCGGTCATTCTGAAATGCAAACTGACCACATACATAATTTCCTTTTTTAAAAAGTCCTTTTAAAAACAGGCCATCTTTAACATGAAGGCTATGGAAAACAGAAAAAATACAAATACATCCCCTCCAAGCATAAAAATATTCCCAGAGTACCATATAAGCAGAAGTTTAGAAAATTCTTGGCCAGATTTCTACACATATTTAGGCTTAAAACAAAAATTCTTGAAAAGCCTTGAACACTTTAAAAACTAAATGACCAGGAGTCTCCAAACCCATGCTTATATAAATAAGCATTAAAAGAATCAAATCCTAAATCTGATTATTTTAAAGGTGTTTGCAGGCACCTGACTCGTACTGATTTTAAATCAAAGCAATTAAGCATCCAAATTATGTTCGAAAATACTGTTCTATGTCCTTTTGTTGACAGAGCATAGGCAATACACATTAAAATTAAAAAAAAATACAGACATGATCATTTCAATAAGTTCATAGAGATTTTTTCTGTCAACAGCTTTTACTGTAGTACCTTTAATATTTCTTCAACTGGGTCACAGAGAAGTTAATTAACAGGTTAAGTTATTCAAACCAAACAAAAGTATTGTTAATTTTTAAAAAGTACTATTTTATAAATGTGAGTATATTAGCTTGATCGCAATAGATGCCTTAAGACAATTTAAAGAGTTGACTCAGTACAGTTTAATCTATGTTCTATTCCAACCTCCTACAATGACAAATTTAGAAATTAACTGTTTTCCAAAACACTAAAAACAAAATTTAAGAAACAAATTTGACATCTACCTTAGTATTTAAGCTGCTAAACCATAAAATCTATAGAAAAATATGTTTTCAGCAATAAAGCAACAACAGCAAATGAAAGGCAGTGGTTTGGTTTTGTTTCTTAAAAAAAAAAAAAAAAGACAAAACACTTTTTTTTTTTCCTCACCAGACAACAGCTTTAGATCTTGTACTTCTGCCTTTGGTTTTATTTTCTTCGGGTGAATGAGATACATTTGCTTTGTGGGTTTTCTTATGATGTTCTAGAAAAGCTTTTCTGGCAAAGGCTTTCCCACATCTATTGCATCGGTGCAGAGAAAAGTTTTTTGTTACTTTTACTTCAATGCCAACATCAGCTCCTTCATACTTTTTACTGGGAGAATTAGAGGTGACATCCTGTTTTGAAACAATCTGTTTTGTTTCATCCCTCTGAGGGCCTCTTTTTGTCACCTTATTTAGAACAAGATCAATTGGCTTTTTTATTGCTCTAATTTCTAAACTTGCAGTTATTTTCCCAAGGTAGCGTGGTGACTTTTTATGAACTACAGTTATATGCCTTATCACATCACGTTTGCGACGTGTTTCGTAAGAGCAGAGTGGACACCTGTAGTATTTAACATAAATGTTATTTCCATCTGTGTGTAATTCAATATGTTTTGTCAAGTTCTGTTTAGAAGTAAACTGGCGTTTACAAAGTTTACAGTAAAGCTGCTTGAAGTCAAAGCCAGCTGAAAGTTTTGGCTTCCTGGTTTTTTGCTGGCCACCTGCAGCAGATGCATTGGTTGATTTAGAGGTTGATTTAGAGGTTGATTTACAGGTTGATTTAGTGGTTGATTTAGGGTTTTCAGGATCCTGTTTAACTTTATTTTTCTGTGCTGATGGTGTGCTCTTTTTCTCATTTGAATGATTTGTTCCCTTTAATTCGTTCTGCGGAGAAAGGGCAATGGATGGGGGTGAAGGTTCTACAGAATCTGCTGGTTCAACTTTTACTTTTATTTCTGTGCCGTTGGCAGTATTGTTGGGTCCTTTCTCTCTTTTAGAGTTCTTTCCAGAAAGAGTTATCTTGTGAACAATTTGCATGTGCCTTTTCAGCATTATTTGTGAACTATATTTTCTCTTGCACAGAAGGCATTTGCATGCAGTTAAATTGTATTCAGCCTTTGAAGACGACTTTTGTTTTCGGGTCTTAAAAGAATTTTTAGCAGAAACTGTATCCAAGAACAAAGGTTGCCCAGGCTTTGTAGCTATATCAGGAGTAATGGAATCCCTTCTTAATCCTCTATGAACTTCATCAAAATGCCTCCTTACGTTGGCTTTTGTAGCAAATGATTTATAACATACAGGACAACTTCTGCCTAATGTTACAAGAACATTCTTATTTCGTCCTTTTGTGGAGCACTGATTTGGTTTCTTTTTTGTTTCTATGTACTTCTTCAGCTCTTCCATCTTTTTTTTGTGCACTTTTCGAATGTGCCGACGTACGCTGCGTCTGGAGTGAAATTCTTTCCTACAAAGGCAACATATTAACTGGTGGCCAAAATCAGAATTATCCAGAGAGTCCAACTCAGGATTTACTGCTGGAGGCTGCTCTTCAGGAGTAGGTATCACCTTGTTTGTAATGGGATCAGCAGGAGGTAATTCTACAGTCTCCCCAGCTGGGACTGGGGCTGGAGCTGAAACAGTCTTGGGTTGCTCAGTGCTGGGTTCCTGTATCTGTACTGGAGCTTGATCAGGGGTACTACTACTTTCTGTGTTCTCATCTGGGCTATCAGTCCTTGATACGTATTGAAATACAGCATTCTGATTAGTTTCTATAGGTTCCAATTTAATTATGTATTCTTGCTTATCTACCCTTGGATAGATTGCTTCCAGGAGGTCATTTATGGCTTGACTCTGTTTATCATTTATATCTGGGAGGTCTGTGAAAAGAGGCAAAGGTATTTTTTAATGATTTCATAATTTCAAATTATTCAAATTTCAAAGTCTCTTTCAACCACTGTGTCAATTCAGTCACCAAATTTGCACAAATCCTCTATTTGTACTATTTTTCTGACCACTTATACTAAAAGACTTTGAGTGATTATTTTTACCACATCAGTACAAGTGACTTATTTATTAAAAGGCAATGTTAGAAGTACATTCTTCTAGTGTGCTAATGTGAAAGCCGCCTACACTAAAAATTAGTTTGCCTGGAATTGAACTGCTCTTTAAAAATCTGTATCAATTGCAAAAATAATGGCATACAACTGAGCTTGTTCTGCATGTGTGCAACTAAGCCTGAAGTATCATTAGAAATTGATTTTCCTACTGCTGGAAATGGGCATTCTCAATAAAAGAACCTAATTCTGGAAATAAGCTCTTCTCTGTGAATTCTGAACAGTCCTTTATAAAGAATGAAATGTCTGTGTAACCTGAGCATGCAGATATAAGTAGATAAGAGAGAACTTAACTTCTGGTGCAGGGAAACCTTTTAGAAATACCAAAGCAGTTAATAGGCTCAGTGATACAGTAAGATAGTAAATGTTAAGGACAGAAAAATCCTGTATTATTCAGGGGAAAGAAATTTGTACTAATTTCTCAAAACAATAAAAACTGAGCCAAATAAGTTATTTTAAGAAAGAATAACTTCACTGATGTTCACCAAAGGTTCATCCTGCGTTCTGCCCTGATAATGAGTTGGAGCAGACTTAAAAAAACAATTAAGAAGCATACAGGCATTCTCCTTGTTTGTCTGATGCCAGTAAATGTCTCAAGCTGAAGTTTCCCTTTAAAGTACTCTTTTAATACACCTAGTTTCAAAAACATTTATTCAAACGCTTTTGAAGCATTTATATTCTTCGCTACCACAATGTTAAGCGGTATTTTTTGTTTGTTTGCTTTACCAGAAATACTGATAATTTTACTGTCTGGTAATTTTGCTGCATACCCCACAGTTTTTGTATTATAAAAAAAAAAAAAGAAAAACAAATGATAGCTCACATTTATCTTCACATCATTCATGATTTTACAGGCCTCAGTAATATAATGGTTTTAAATGCCAAATTAGTTCAGTCATCTAGTTCCCAACACAATAATACTAAGCATATGCACTGGCATAACTAAGAAGCCATGGTGCTACACCAAAAGGGTGAGACACTGAGATTATACAGTTCAAAATTATCCACGATGATTTGAAGATGTGATTCCTGGTAACAGCTAATTAAAACCCCACACTTAGTCAGGGTTGTTCCTTCCACACTGCCAGCAATACACGAAAAAAGTGTCAGTACAAGAAATATGCTGGTTTGTTGCTCAGAACCCATCTTTTTATACTGAATTTTTAACACCTTTTGCAGTCAGTTTCAAATGGGACTACCTATATAATTTTTATCAAGGGTAAAAAGTCCTTCCTATTTTATAGCACCTTTTCAGACCATTTAATGACTACACTAACAGAATCCATCTCAAAAAAGTTGTCAGGGAATAGTCTTTGGAATTTTTCACTGTGAGAATGCTGAACTTTTATTCCTACCTCTTGTGCAGTATCTTTTAATCGTATTTGTGGGGAAAAAAGTCCATGCTATTCAATAATCATCATACTCAATTTTTATATAAAACAGAAGTAGTTATATAGTTTTATTCAGAGCATGTAGTAGTATTCTCTTCATTTGCACCCCTCCTAGTGAACAGTTAAGCTATGAAAGCTAACCAGCCAATTAAATGATGGCCAGAATGTGAGGAGCTGGACAGGAAGTCTTTACTCAGAGTATTCTTATTTTGCTTAGAAACTTTTGCATCTAAGTCAGATGCACTTTGTTTTGAAAATACAACTCATCCCTTTTCAAAGAGAAGCTCTGTGACTCTCTGCAACTGGCCAAGCACACTCATTTAAGAAAGGTGACAGTCTTTTCACCTCATCCTTCTCAACACTAGCTGATGCAATGTGGGAAAAGAATTAATTGCCTAGATAAATCTCTGTTTGTTCCTAATCTTTGAAATATTGAGGCAGGAAGGCATTAATCGGGAAAGAAAAATCCTCATTGCACCTATTTTGACCTAGTCGAGAAATCAAGATAATTAGAAAGCTTTACAAAACATTTCTGAATGCTGGCAGATTCAGCTTTACTCAGAGCAACAAAAAGTCATCACTTATAGTCATATACTTCTTTTTTCTTCCCCTCAGCATTTAAGTTACTTGCTTTTAATAATAAAGTTTAATTTCTACAACAAAGGTGGTGGGCTAGGCATGATCACATAGAGTATCTTTAAGCAGCGTTAAGGGAAGGTGAGGCAGTGGGAAAGAGATAGCATTACTGAAGCACAGGTCCTTAAAGGAAAGGGTAAAATTTTAGTCTGCATTTCATAATGAGTAAGACTGAAGGACTGTGTTCATGACACTAAGTGCTTCCCAAGTACAGCAGAAAATTCTGGATATTGATCTAAGTCACAGGATTCAGCTGAAGTACATCAGAGCTATGCTGATCTAAAACTGAAAAGCGTTGTTAGATCCACACTTTCTTATGAGATTCATTTCCCAGTGCTTTGGCATACTTTTCGGTATCTTTGACAGTAAAGAGGGAAAGACAGGAAAGAAAAAGTGGAAGAAGGAATAAAAAGTATTAACAGTGACACTCTTCATTAAAAGGTTGAACATATAAACTAGCTATCAAATTATGATGTTGACATGGGTGTCGGTTGTTAAGGCATATTAAGTTAGTGCTGTAGCTTCTTTACTACCATAAAAGTGATCTACATATGTTACTAATGAAAATTAATTCCACTTTTTTTTTTTTGCGTTTTGTTTCTGGTGTGTTTGTATAAATGGTACAGAAAGATAAGTTTCTCAACTTCAGATAGCTTTATTAAATATTTCAATTAGTAAGACTTACTATCATCCATCTGGAGACTTGGAGGACAATAAAACTTTTTATGAGTAATTAAATTCGGTAATCCTCTGAAGAGACTCCGGCACAATTTACACTCAAAAATGGTATCCACATCTTTTAACAAGATATGTTTTAGTTGTTTAGTTCCTGTAATAAAAGAAACGTTACGCTTAAGGAAGGTTTTCTGTTCAACTTTTAATTCACATCATCCCATGAAAGCAGAAACATTTTAAAACATGACAATTGTAACAGCACTTTGTCTTGTGTTAATGCTACTTCATTGCACTGCAAGTTTATAATACATATTCCAATTTTTACTATGAAAACAAGCCTAGTTTGAAAAAAAAAAAGAAAAAGTCAAGGATTACGCACATCACAGTTTACAGGGAAAGCGTGATGATTTACGATAAAAACTAACAGCTAACATCAGGAAGGAGTCCATATTACAGTAACTGTTTGCTGCAATACAATTGCCCAACAGGAGAGAATAAGCACCTAGAGCATTTAAAAAAACCTGGGGTATTTTTTTCTTTCAGCTTACGCAACAGTGCTAAGAAAGCAAGATATATATAGCTATTCCATGTTAAAATAGCACCCAGTAGGACAAAAAACTACAGAACATAAAATAAAACAAAGGGAATAACTAACAGGTCAAGAAATGTTACTACATGTAGGTGTCTGACCCAAGATCAAGATGATGATGCTTAGGCAAGAAAGTAGAACTGTAGACATACTTTCAGCCTGCTGAAAGGAAAATACATAAGTCAGAAATTTTTCTATGTGCAAGTTTTCCAGACTATTATACGTTGTATATTTTTAAAAAAAAAAAAAACACCACAAAAATAGTTTGATCTAGCATTGTTGATGTATTCTAGCTCCTGCTTTGTTTAAACTCTGAATCCATTAGTTAAGTTACACTTCAAACCCACTCCTCCATTTCTCATCTCACAAAAACTATGAACATAATGCCTACAATTAGCAATGGATTACTAAATGATGAACGCTCACCCACTCCAAATCGGGAAGAAACACTAGCTAACCAAATTCAGCTAATCTCTCTATCTTGATTTTTTTCTTATAATGGAATAAATCAAAATTAATCAAAATTAGTCCAATGAGTAAAAATATAATGAAACTGGAGTAAGAATAAATAATATCAGACAACTATGAAACAGCATCAAGACATTCTTCAAGCTGAAACAGAAGTTCAAGTTTTCTGTCATCACAGACACTTCTCTTAAGAATTCCTTTTAAAGATCAAACTCAGAGTCACACTGCAGAACTATTTCCTAAACAAAACTCTTTCAAATATTAATAACTTCATAACAACTATGAGTTCTGCAGCACAAATGGGCCTTACCAAGACAACTTTTTGTTTCTTGGTGTAATGGTAGTACTACAAAATTTTTTACAAATGAGTTTTAGCAAAGCACAGTGTCTTCTTCTTCAACAACTGCTTAAAAATGGGACCCAAACTTGACCATCTGAGGCTACCATCCAGTTTCTGTCCCCTCTTATGACCTTCCTAAGCCACAGCCCTAGCCTCTTGTCTTTTCCTCTCACTGCTCTTTCTTCAAGTGTTACTAACATCACCTTAATCTGACTTGCATTTTTACAGACAACTGGACAAATATTTAGATTTAGTGAAAACTCCGAATTTAAAAATTGTACAGAGTTCCTCCAAAAGCAAGTTGGTTGGTGAAATCTGAGTAAATATCATTTGAGTTTCTGCATGTAAAGAAAATCACTAACAAAAACCCAGCTGAACAGAAGTGAAGATGTTCCATGTAAATAAAATTCCACTAAGTTACCAAACTATAATTCAAACAAAAGGCCTCCAATTTGGTGATAGCACACAATAAACCAAAATTTGCCCATGCTGTTGATGCATGCCCTAGCCGGAAACCCCTCTCTGAAACAAACAAACAAAAAAATCATCTAATTTTCTACTATTTCCCAAAAAAGAGACACACAAGTCCCTCATTCTCTCTCTGGTTATACTGACAGTTCAGTGTTTTTCCGTTCATGACTGAAATGTTTTTTGTCTAATCCAAATTACTGGGCTTAAGAACTACTGAGTGAGACTTAAGGATTTATGACATACTAGAGGTCAGACTAGATGACATGGTAGTCGCTCTGGCTTCAAACCTTCCTTATGCAACTATGAAGCTTTTCACTGGTGGGAATAAAAAAAAATAATTGGTCCTTTTGAATTATACTGTAGACCTTTAGTGACTTCTGGAAACAGCAAATAATTTTAAAACATCCACTGTTTTTGTGGACACAGCAGGCAGAGAAAAAAATAAGCATGTCCTTATTCTTCACCAACTGCAGATTGTGGCAACGAGCAGCCAGTCTTCTGCCCGCATATGCTGCCTCCAGCTTACCGAAGCCTTCTCTATTTTGTAGTTACATCTAATTGGAGCAGGTGACACTTTGTCAAATTCTGCTAATGTTTGTAAACGTTGAAACTAGAATAACATCACAGTCACAAGAAATGGATACAGAACATTGGTTATTACAAATATTTCTCTGGCAGAAATACCAAATTTTATGCCTTTATAGCAAGCATTTTCACTTTTAGAAAAAAAAAAAAGAAATCCCTAGATTCAAATTCATCTGTTATTCTTACTGCTTTGGATGACAGAAGCTTCTGCTAAAACCACTTTAATTATGGACAATACTCTGGGTTTAATCTCTATTTCTTTACCACAAGAATCAAAATAGTTTCTTTCCATAATGAAATGTTGCTTGTTTAAAACTAACCAGTAAAATCATGGCAAAGTCCTTTTGCCTTCTGTGCAATTTCCCTGGTGCAGATGACTGAAGGTAGACAAGGTAAGCTATCAATTTAACATCTGCCAGTGAGGACAATCTAGAAGTAGCCCAGAGTATTTGCAACTAGTTCTTGCTATTACCAGTAGAGATTCCATTAATCTCCTTCAATTTTCAATTAATTAATTTTTGTAATAACTGCTGTGTTCTTGCATCAATGGTTGTGAAAATAAAATGCTTGGTTTGCCATATCAGCATAGAAACAGCTAGAAAACATTAAAGGTTTCAATCATTGCTGGCATGCTCACCCAAACGCTCAGTTGTTATTTTTAGGTTCATTGCTATGTGTTGCAACTCCAGAAAACAATCAACAACTTAAAAGTCACATAATAAAGCAATTCTAAAAAAGTTCAAGGTAAACACTAAATTTTACCGTTATCTCAGGAGTTTTAGGATAAACTCATAAATAACAGCAGCAGGGATGACATAAAGCAGAACAAGAAACCAAGGTTTTACGGTTTTGAAAGATGACTATACAGCAGGAGCTGTATCTTCGTAACTTTATATGAAAAACCTTATTAAAAGAACCAGTACCTAATACCAAAAACCTACAAATATTTTGCAAATATGTAGAAAATCAAGTGCTGGGTTTTTTTAATATATTAAATACACATAACTCTTATAACAAGGTAATAAACTTTTTAAGATTCGGGCATAGTCTCATACCTGATCGAAAACACTCAATGATTTGTTGAATACCGGATTTTGATGTTTGCAGAGGCTGCTGTAATAATGGAGGATCACCAGGTTCCAACAGATGCACTGAAATATATAAAAGGATAATAAGCCATTAGAGAAAACTCAGGTGATTTTTATTGAGTTATGATTTCTGTGCATACAGTAAATTAGCTAAAAACAAAGGCCAAGACTACAGTAAAAGTTGTCTTACTCAAAAGTTTTCATCTACACTGAATTAAAAAACAGCCAATTATGAATTTTCCAGCCATGATACCTCTGACAGTCTGCTGTCATTTTGATTATTTTTTTTAAAATGTGTACTCAAAGCTATGTGTATCAAACACAAAAACATATAAATATACAAAACCAAATTGACTCATTAGAAATTTCCATCAATGAAAGAACTTCCCCAGGACAATCTACTTGACTGCCATCATTCAAACCAAAACAGATGTACAAAAAAGCATTACCAAATACTGTACTTCACAGCGTACTATGCGATTGCAACGTTGTCAGTACACATCTAAGCACTGAATACAAATCTAAAGTAGCAATGATGAGAAAAAAAGCATAAGTAAAACTAAGTTGTATGTAACAAAAATAGCTATTATAATATTTTTAACCAATAAAACCACATTCAAGAAACGCTTGTGGTTCAAGCAAACTGCTGAAGTAATACCTTATTTCCGAAGTCTCATTCCACATCACAATCTTTGTAACATCTATTGAAACTAAAACATTTATTGATCAGGATGATTATTAGCTATTCCAATATACAGTATTTATGCATATGAAAATTAATAGCATTCCATTGCTGTATATGCATAAGGCAATTAAGCTTTGCCCAGAGGGAAAACCAAATTTAAATGAATAAGAGCACTTATGAAGAATGTGTTTGCAAAATCATTACTTATGTCTTCTTGTTAATATCTCATTGACAAAATAACTAGTTTTGTAGTTCATAAATTGGCTCCTACCTTATCCACTTGATTTGATTTTTAACCCCACTGTAAGGTTTCCATTTCTAAATGAAGCACTGAACATTTCTAAAAAATTAATCTTTAAAAAAGAGCAGTAGAAGTATAGTATGAAACTACGTAGAGATACTAAGTGCAAATAGATTAAACACATTTTGACAGGCAAGTTGTTCTAAAAGACATAAGGTTATAAATAAATTCAGGCTGAAAAGAACATCAGAAAGAAAAGCAGTCTAAGAAAAGAACGATAGAATGAACACCCCACCCAACCACGCTGGCCCCATAATATACTATTATATATACGAACACATAACAACCATTACAAATCAGCTAATCGTTTGGGGATCTCTAACACAATGACATATTGTATTCTACTAGCCTATTCCCTATTCTTCAAAATAGTATATTTTGGTTTGTATACTGCCTCTAATATGAATGTGCAACACCCACTGACATCAAGAGGAGTGACATACATGAAGAAGACATAACACATCACTGTTATTTGTAAGGCAAGAAAAGTATTTTAGCTTTTTTAAAGCATTATAACAACTCAAAAAATTCCATCTTGAACACAAAGAAATGTTTCTACTAGTCGAACAACCCCTACTCTCAAATTATGATAATGCTCCTTTAATTAAACAAAGTTACCACGACACACTTTCAACTATTAATTCCCCAAACTGAGGCCTTCCTATTCAAAACACAAGTGAAAGCATCCAAATAACAAACTCTGCAACAAGGCAACGAGAAAGGAACCAAATTTCCTTTTGGGCTACCAGTTATAACAGTAGGTAGAACAATCAAAAAAAAAAAAAACCAAACTAGCAAGTTGGCTGAACTGTTGAAGTATGCATTATAATTTCCTCTGATGGCATCTTCCATGTCATACAGCAGTAGAACACAAATACACATTTTAGGACTTTGTGGTTTGTTTTTTCCTCGTCTGAAAATATGATCTGTGACTTCATCAGAGCTCACCAGAGGACATGTAAAGTAAAAACACAGTGAATGCAAGACATTGCCAGAAACATCCTTTTACAAAAAAAAATCAGAATATTATACTTTTTGAAAACAAAAAGGCCAGTTGTTTTACACAACTTCTTGCCTTCCTCTGCTCACTGCATAGAATACCCATGTGGTGGTGGCGTGGGGATTATTGCACATCCTGCAAGAACTGAAAA
This sequence comes from Grus americana, assembly GCF_028858705.1. Taxonomy (NCBI): domain Eukaryota; kingdom Metazoa; phylum Chordata; class Aves; order Gruiformes; family Gruidae; genus Grus; species Grus americana. The sequence goes on along the minus strand of NC_072852.1, from coordinate 23,256,185 downwards.
ATTATTTTCCTGAAATAATTTTAACATGACAGCTTGAGGATAACAAAAAAACATTTCCAAATAAAATTCAGAAACTTTTTACATCCAAAACTGTCACTAATGATGCATATTTGCAACATCAGTTGCAGTTTCCGCAAGCTTTTAACGAAGGAAGGAAGTAAAACTGCCAAAGCATCACACACCACCGTACCTGGTTCACAGCATCCATGGTGATGGTGGTCAGTCTGACAACACTTGTCCCTTAGAGGCATTTTCCGTGCACACGACCTACTTTCCTTCTACATCCAGCAGCTCGTTTCTGCTAAAATAAGCAAATTAACTGTCATCCCCGAAGAACAGGCGGCTCAGGACAGCGCTAACCTCGCACACCCACTTCCTACCACGGCACCGCCGGAGCAGGCCAGGAGGCAGCGGCACCCTCCGCGCAGAAAGTTTCCATTGTTTACAGCAGGTCTCACAACGCCCTCTGCAACGGCCGCTGCTGCGAGCCCGGCCGCTCCGCTCCGCTCCCTCCCGCCCGGGCCCCGCCACCCAGCGCGGCCCGGCCCGCCTCGGCCACCTGCGCCTCGGCCGGCGGAGGAGAGCCCCCGGCCGCCGCCAGCCGGGCCGCTGTCCTCCCCGCCGAGGCGAGGCGAGCCCAGCCGCCCGGCCCCGCGCCCCCTCAGCGAGCGGCCGCCGCCGCGCCGCTCTCCCGCCGCCCCTCGCCGCGCTCCGTCCCCACCTCCCAGCCCTCCTCCCGCAGCCCCGCCGCCGGGACGGCGCCCCTCGGCTCCCGCGGGAGAGGGGGCGGGGAGGAGAGGAAAGTTGCGTCCCCGACAGCCAGCGGCCGCAGCCCGCCCGCCGCCGGACCGGGCGCCCCCCGCGGCGCTGCCGGAGCTGGAGCCGGAGCCGGGCGCGCCCGCGGCCCCGCCACGCGCGAGCCCGGGCGGGGAGGGGCGAGCGGCCGGCAGGTGACAGCGGGCGCCGAGCGCCGCCGCGGGGAGGGGGAGGGAGCGGCGGGCGGGCCGCCGCGGGCGAGCCCCTACCTGGGAGAGGACGGCCGGCTTCCCCCTCCCCGAATAAAACTTTATTCTCCCCTGTCCCGCCAGAGCGGCGGCCGCTGACCCCGGAGCCGGATGGGCACAGGGGCAGGAAGTGACTGCGGCCCTGGCGGCGAGGGGCCGCGCAGTGCGCAGGCGCCTCGCCCGCCGCTCCCCCGCCCGGGCCGCACAGGTGCCGGGTGGCGGCACGCGGAGTGGCGGTTGAGGGACGCGCTGCCGGGACTGGGCGCGCGGCGGCCGTCGGGCAGCTCGGCCCAGGATGTGGCGCGGGACCGCGGCGGGACGGCGCGGCTGGACGCTCCGTCGCTGAGGGAGTCGCAGGGGCGGCGTGAGGCGGAGCGCCTCGCTGCAGGGGTTATCCGCCGCGCGGAGGGCTCGGCGGGAGCCGGCGCCGTCCTTGTCGCTGTGGGGAGAAAGGCTCGCAGCCAACCTCTGCGCACGACCGTGATGTACAGGGCTGGCCTGAGGGCATCGGTGTTCGGACACCCGTGGGAGCAGCCACTGTCACCTGAGATGATGGCATTTTTGCCCCGTCTGGGCCTGGTCTGTTCTATTACAGTTTAAAAAAAAAAAAAAAAACCAAAAAACCACCAGTTGTTCTAGTAAATTCACCACGGGAAGGGATAGATCAATGTTTTCAACACCTGGAGGAAAAAACTTCCTTTCTGAGAGAATTGCATGATGTATTACAAATAGCAGCAAGAGGATGTTGGTGCACTGTAGCGAATGGCCAGGCAGCTGGTGTCTCCAGATACCTTCGTGCACTTCTCTTAGTAGCTTGGGTTGGTGAAAAGGTAATACTTGTTTTTTGCCAAAGCAAAGGATGCAAGGAAGTCATCCACTTAAGGAAAAGCTTCTATCATTTAAGGAAAACCTCTTCTAAGGAAATAAAAGGAATAAGCATGTCATTACAGAAAAAAAGCTGAGTGGTGGTACTAACACGGGAACAATCTGTTAAGCTGTGGCTTGTAACAGAATCACTTCTTAACAGAGATGGGATTCATGGTTTCAGACAAAATTCAAAATCGAATCTACCATCCATGTTAGAGTAAAATGTCTTACTAGTACTGTTTCTCAAATCAGACATTGGGAGAGAGGTTTTAACATCTCTGACCATCAACTTTTGAGTAACATAGTCTTCTTTTAAAATATGGACATTCGGTTCACCAATAAATCTTCCATTTCCAAAGCAACAGGAGGCCAAATTCAAACTCCATAAAGCCCATTTGGGTTTTGGTTAACTAACTTGAGGCACCTTAAGTATCAGAGAACACTTTGAACAGCCTAGTGCCAAGTAGCACCTTAACTCTGAAGTACAGCAGAAGTCAACTGAAACCTTCATGTTAGACATCCAAACACAGGACTCTGCCTACGCCCAGAGGTGCTCTCATCTGGAGCAGAGCTACGCCCTGAGCTCTGCTGCCTTTTAGACACAGGAAGAGGTTTAAACTCCACCCAGATGCGTAGCTGTGTTCAGCCCATGTATAATGCACTCGGGTAAACCTGTTGAAGCTCGTGGGTAATGGAGTGCCAGGAACACAGCTGTCAACTCTTTCTCTGCACAGCAGCCTCCTGACTGTAGCACTTGCCCAAGAAGTAACAAACTTGGAGAATTAGTGCTCCCCACCTCCCAGGAGAGGTGGATATTAAGTTCAGAGTAATATCATCTTCCGTTCTCGCTGATGCGACTGTGGTACAAGTGTCAAAATAGTAGAGTAACAGCAGCTTAACTTTGCATCTTGGTCATTTACCATGAACTTAGATAGCCCCATTACCAATATAATTTTCTTGAGTAATCAAAAAATAAGAAAGATAAAAGCAACCTGCAAATCATAAACTGAGCAATGGAAATTCAGAAACTTCTGGTTGTATGTCAAGTGACTGAAGAGGTTATAACAACTTCTGTGAGTGAATGCCACCAGCTAGCACAAAACCGAAGCAAACATAGTCATTGTTCATTTCCTGGTAAACTCCTGGCAGAAAGAACTAGAGTAACAGAATTCTGCTAATCTATTGATTTCTTACAATCCCAACCATCATTCATCTCAGTCTCAAAAGGGAGATCTGTTTCACATGTTTCCAAAAATAATCATCCAAATGTCCACTCCTGCCTCAGAAAAGTCTTGGCAAGACATGATGTCTTCAAATGTGAGCTATCCAGTAGTAGTTCCTCTACCTCTTCCTTGAACTTTGCTGATAAAATCTAATAAAATTTCTGAAGATCCAGCTTGTTTATGGGGACAACGCTTAAAGATTTAAACAGTGAGAAAAGAAATCCAGTGCAGATGAACCACTGCGTGGAGTCAAGTGTTAAGACAGCAAGAGTGCCTGCCCAAATCAGTGGCAATGATGTTCCTCAGTTCAGCACCCCAGTGAAGCATTTGTTAGCGTGCCGTCGTCCTTTGCTGATGTCCAGCTCACTGTAGAATATTTTACTGTAATAGTAATTTCTTAAATACTAAGTTACCTTGGTGTCAGCTTATAAATGTCATCTAAGTGCGAGGATCAAAGACAACAGACAAAGCAAAAGCTTATTACTGCTAATTCTGCCAGTTCTATAGCTATATTAATTCCTTTTCAGCTTCAGAAAAATCATGATTTCTTATATATCGCACAATTTTAGATACAGGTCAAACCTCATATAAAATTACAGAGCAATTTAGGCTGGAGGTTATCTCGCCCAGTTTCCTGCTCCAGAGCAGGGCTATCTTCAAAGTCAAATCAGGTTGCTCATAGCCTTGCCCTGTCAAGTCTTGAAAATCTCCAAGAGTGGAGATTACATAACTTTGGGCTGCTGCTTCTGTGTTTAGCCACTCTCACTCTGATTTTTCTCTCCTTCTATCCAATCAAAGTTTCTCTTTTTGCAGCTTACGGCCATTCTGTCTTGTCCTTTTCCTGTTCACCTTTGAAAAAAGTCTGGTTCCACCTTCTTAATACCCCACACACACTCAGTGAGGCATGGGGATTATATCTTCTCTCAGTGTTCACTGCTTCAAGATAAAGAAACTGAATTCCTTCAGCCTCTGATGTCATATGCTCCAGCCCCTGGAACCATCTTGGTTACCTTCTGGATACTCTTCAGTTTCTGAGTATCTCTTGCATACTTGGGAGCCCAAATTGGACACAGTATTCCAGATGTGGCCTCACAAATGCCAAGTAGAGGAGAATTGTAATTTCCATTCACATGCTCGCTATACAGTTGTTAATGTAGCGTGATATGTGGTTAGCCTTCATTACCTCAAAGGTGCAGTGCTGATCCTTGTTGAACTTTTTCATTGGGACCCACAGGTCCCTTTTTGCACAGCTGCTACTTCATTAGGCAGTCCCCAGCCTATGCCATTGCATGGGTTGTTTGGGGTTTTTTTGTCCTGGCTGCAAGACTTTGTCATAGAATCATAGAATCATAGAATGGTTTGGGTTGGAAGGGACCTTAAAGATCATCTAGTTCCAACCCCCCTGCTGTGGGCAGGGACACCCTCCACTAGACCACGTTGCCCAAAGCCTCATCCAGCCTGGTCTTAAACACTTCCAGGGATGGAGCATTCACAACCTCTCTGGGCAACCTGTTCCAGTGCCTCACCACCCTCACAGTAAAGAATTTCTTCCTAACATCTCATCTAAATCGACCCTCCTTCAGCTTAAACCCATTACCCCTTGTCCTGTCACTACATTCCCTCATAAACAGTCCCTCTCCAGCTTTCCTGCAGGCCCCCTTCAGGTACTGGAAAGCCACAATTAGATCTCCCTGGAGCCTTCTTTTCTCCAGGCTGAACAACCCCAACTCTCTCAGCCTGTCCTCGTAGGAGAGGTGCTCCAGCCCTCTGATCAGCTTCATGGCCCTCCTCTGGACTCGCTCCAACAGCTCCATGTCCTTCTTATGTTGGGGGTCCCCCAGAGCTGGATGCAGTACTCCAGGTGAGGTCTCACAAGAGCGGAGTAGAGGGGCAGGATCACCTCCCTCGACCTGCTGGTCACACCTCTTTTGATGCAGCTCAGGACACGGTTGGCTTTCTGGGCTGCAAGCGCACACTGCTGGCTCATGTGGAGCTTCTCATCAGTCAATACCCCCAAGTCCTTCTCCTCAGGGCTGCTTTCAATCCATTCCTCACCCAGCCTATAGCTGTGCTTGGGATTGCGCCGACCCATGTGCAGGACCTTGCACTTGGCCTTGTTGAACTTCATGAGGCTCGCACGGGCCCACCTCTCCAGCCTGTCCAGATCCCTCTGGATGGCATCCCTTCCCTCCCGCGTGTCGACCACACCACACAGCTTGGTGTCGTCGGCAAACTTGCTGAGGGTGCACTCAGTCCCACTGTCCATGCCGCCGACAAAGATGTTGAACAGTGCCGGTCCCAGTACCGACCCCTGAGGAACGCCACTCATCACCGTTCTCCACTTGGACATTGAGCCGTTGACCGCAACTCTTTGAGTGTGACCATCCAGCCAATTCCTTATCCACTGAGTGATCCATCCATCGAATCTGTGTCTCTCCAATTTAGACACAAGGATGTCATGTGGAACAGTGTCAAATGCCTTGCACAAGTCCAGGTAGATGATGTCAGTTGCCCTTCCCTTATCCACCAACGCTGTAACCCCATCATAGAAGGCCACCAAATTTATCAGGCACGATTTGCCCCTAGTGAAGCCGTGTTGGCTGTCACCAATCACCTCCTTGTTTTCCATGTCCCTGAGCATAGTCTCCAGGAGGGTCTGCTCCATAATCTTACCAGGCCTGTCAGCCCATGCCCCAGCTTGTTCAAGGTCTCCTCATACAGCAACCCTGTCCTCCAGCTCATCAGCCACTCCCGCAGTGTCATATCATGCATGTGCTGAGGGTGCATTCCAACTCATCATCCAGGTCACTGAGTACATTAAACAGTGTAAGCCCCAATATTGCTCCTTGAGGGACGCCATCCATAACTAGCTGCCAGTTAGATTTCAAACTACTGACTGCAACCCTTTTGAGCGTGACAGTCCAGCCCTCTGTATACCATACACACCTACCTTGTAGTCTTCCCACCCAGTTACATTTAGGTTTGGCTGGAGGGATGCCATGAGAGCCCATGTGGAAACCCTTGCTAAAAGTCAAGGTAAATGACACCGTCTGCTTTTCCCTCATCCACAGAGCCACTCATTTCATCATAAAAGACAGTGAGTTTGGTGAAGCAAAATTTGCCCTTCTGCCTTCCCCCTCTCCAGTTTTAGTAATTCCAATTAAATTAAGGTTAAGTATTCTACTATTTAGTTTGTTGCAGGGGGGAGGGGGAGAGTTGCTTATTTTCGGAGGATGGCCAAATAGCAGCTGACATCTTACTCTGTCTTAAATGCATTTTCATAACTTTTGTGTTCCACTTTCTGGGAAGACGAGAAAAAATGGGCAGTGTTGCATGCATGTTTGAATCTCAGTAACTCCATTGACCTTGTATCTTGTTTGAGGGTAGAAGACCCTAATCTGTATATTGTTTAACTCGTCATGTAGTGTATAATTAGTGATGTGGGCAAGCAAATGCACCCAAACTTTGACCAGTCAGATAGCCAGTTGTATGCAAAGTGTCTCTGGTACAAATAACAGTTTCCAGCACAGATGGGATAGTTTCACCTGACCTAGCAGAAGACGCCTTCAGGAGGGTACCTGCAGAGGAGAGTCCTTTCAGATGGTGACTGGCTACCGTGTATGAGAACTCCATATCAAGGTGTCAGAGATCCCAGTCAAGCTCACTTCACAACACACTGTTGCAGTTGTTCATCCATAGGATAATCTGGGACTAAAGATCCAGTTTGAGTTTCATTGTGTGAGTGAAGAACAAGCAGATGATTTCGCCTTTGAAAAATGGAATATTTCTCCATTAAGTATGAATGATAATTGGAATCTATAAATAACTTGTAATAAAACATCAAATAAAAATGGTGGGACAAAAACTAGGGAAGCTTTCTTTTTGTCTTATATAGATAAGAAAAGATTTAATGAAAATAAAAGATGTTTAAAACAATAAGTAGTTCTTCACACAATGCATAATTAGCTTGTATCTGGTGAACATGGAAATCCACAGCTAAACCCCACAGAGTGTTAAAAAGTGCAGGATGTTCTTCCATATAACCAAGATAAGGATGAAAATCCTTTTGATCCATTTTATGTAAATTCTAGGCATAAAACACATTGCTAGGGGAGTTGTTTTGAGTTTAGCTTTTGTTCTCTGGGTAATGTTCTCAACATAACCATCAGAATTTGAAACAGCATCTTTATTTATTCATTGCCTTTTAGATGATATGGAACTGGTGAGATGTTTTGAACTGAGACTTCTGTTACAACGGTGATGATCAAATTCTTTTTTAATTGTTTCTCTGTTGTGGTTAATGGCTTTGAGAAATCCAAACTTCAGGACAATTTCTCTTAGCTTCTGGATTGTGCTTCCAAAATGTATAATGAAGTGTTCTAGCAAGGGAGGTAATTTTTGGTAGAGGATATCGAAACATTATCTCAAATAGTTGTGATAGTAGGTTTAGTGTCCACTGAGAGGTTTTGTTCTGCCAAAGGGCTGGTAGTAACACCTGTTGAGGTGCCTTGCCATCTGTTTATACATCTAAGAGCTGTAAGATTTGATTAGTAAAACTTTTCCTCATACGCTGTGACCACTGACATTTCTTTCTGTATTTGGGATGCATTTTGGATGAAGCACCTGGCTTCACAGTAGTTTTTCCTAGGAGAAAATAATTCTAAGTTGGAGTGAATTAATGCTGTAATGCTGCACTGAGCAGTTCATTTTTTCACAGACGAAGGTAAAGTTGCATAAACTCTGAAGGATCTCACACGTAATGTGTGCTAATCAAGCAGCATCATAAATCACAGACATAAAGTGTTTCGCTGCAAATACAGATATTCCGGCATTCCTTAATACATCGCTCTTAGTTTATCTTAACGATTTGATGTGGCTTCATCTAATGTTCTCACTGAAAGCATCCCGCGATGAACCGTACATTCATAAACTCCAGATTAAATAAAATTTTAGGCATAGAAGTCTGAGAGCAATTCAGACTGTTTCAGGCACATTAAGACTCCTTTGGTAGAGTCTCTGTGTCCATGATGGCCAGATGGCTAGAACACTCACCAAAGAAGCAGAAGACCTTGATTTCTAAATCCTAAACTACAAGTTAGAGACCCTTTTGTAGAGCACAAGGCACAGTTCAATCAGGAGCGCAAGAGCTGGGGTGGCTAAAGAGATTAACAAAGACAGGCTGATTCTACTGAGAATGCTATTAACTTGGGGAAGGGGAAAAACAATACTGAGTTCTGGTTGCAATTCCCAATGCTGTTTGTTTGTTTATATCCAATGATGCTTAAATGGGAAATGAGTAAACAAGTCTTTAGAGCACAGACATGTAAAGGTGGGATCACTTAGACAACTTTAAGTTGTTTTTTCTTGGGTCAGTCATTGCGAAAAAGTACATTGAAAGTTTTCTATGCACTGCAAATGAAATGATGTGGACTAGTTCTCCTTATGCCATTTTATAACCCAATACAGGTTGTTTACAATATGCCTCGTGTTTTTGGTGGAATCTTAAATTCAGTTATATTTGCATAATTACAATATTTACACTATGCTTATACCTTAGCCTTGACAGTATCTTCTGGAAAATCCCTGGGCTAGAATAATTCTGAATCTCAGTCAATATGTATTCCAGTCTAACAAGCATCTGTATCTCCATGCTCTGTTCCCCAATTAACACAAAGCTTCATTACCCTTTTGGGATAAAAATAAACTGCTATGTGTATTACCTTACCCATAATTCAGTTATTTACAAAGTTAGTAAAACTCATAATTAATTAGACTTCTCATGAGGTCTAATTCCCTTCTGTGCTTTCTGGTGCACTATTAAGTTTAGCAAAGGGAACAATTTGCAGTGCTTCTCTCCCCTAGGAGACACTGTCATCATTTGATCACAGATTCAACCTGTTCTGGTTTTTTCCCTTTATACCCTTCAGCTTTGGTTGCACAGTGACACAGCTTCACATGGAGGCAGGAAAAAGTTCCTGCCCTAAGAAGTATTTAGCTCATGATTACAGCACTTTTATGGAAAGCATGAACTGGTGGTTCAGCCTCCAGCAAGGCTGCATGGGGACTGGAATCCAGGTTTCCCATTTGAGTGCTGCACCTTCCTCTGACAGTGGTTTCTGGCAGAGTTAGTGTACAGAATAAAGTCTGTGCAGCTAGAAACAGCTGATGAGAAAAGCTTTGGTGATAAGAAGCGACCATTGTAATGCACCAAGAAGACATTCTGAATCATCAGATCAGTGTGGTCAGTAATCCTCTCTTACAAGGAATAAGGAAGAAGAAGTTTAACTGCATTGAAGACTCAAGTTTTGAGCGGGACTTGGGCACTTGTGCCACTGGGAACTTAACCTCAAGAAGTTCCAGTATTCTCGTTTCCTCCTCACAGATCACTAGGAAGTAAAGCATGATTTGCAATTTGTCTTGCATAGCTTTCTTTAAGAAGGGCATCAATCTGTGTAAATATTACCCCTTCCTTACTTTTTGTTCCCTTTTAGTTTATTATTACCTGTGTAGCTGGGTAAAAATCATGCTTCTCACAATACAGATAGTTTATTTAACAAAAGAATGAATCTAATCAATTATATTAGGAAAAATTAAAGGCTTGCTTACAGTATTATATAATGAATTTGCATCTTCTTACCACATTCAGTTTTCATCCAGTCCAGTGATTTTCTTCCTTGTACAGTCTTCCTGTAGAATGAACATAAAGTTAATTTAATTCAAGTTCTCATCCCTGATTAATCTGATTAATACAAAATACAAACAGATATGCAACACAATGAGATGCACGCTTTTAGAAACTATTTAATTGAGACATACATATTTTAAGGGTTTAATTAATACTTATGACATGCAGTAGGAAATGGAGGAGAATGCGTCTGGATAAGCAATTTGAGGCCAAATGCAGACCTGGTCTAGCATGCAAGGTGATCATGTTCTGTACCACACAGTGTATATAAAAACTATTCCTATTTATGCATCTAGTGAAGTTTAAAATCTGCATGAAACATTGCCGTCTGTCTCTTTCTTCTGTAGGTGGTAGCAAAGGCTGCAGACTGTTGAAGACAGAAGAGAGAGGAGAGGGAGGAGGACACAAGAGAATCCCTAATCCTTTCAGTGGAAAAGATAAAGGAGCATATTCCTAAAGTTATCGCGAAATATGCTGGTGAGGGGAAGGTATTGGAGAAAATTGGACAAGGGCAAATGTGTGCATATGCATGTGTGTGTGGATATACATACAACACATGCAGTCATATGGGTATAGCATGGGAAGGGAAGCAGTAGAGTGTGGGAGATGATAGTTCAGAGAAATAGGAGTGTGAGAGAAATATATCTGGGAGGAGTCTCAGAGAAGGAGAGTGAGAGAGATCCATGAGAAGAGGGGAGAAAGAATTGGGAAAGGCATAGAAAATATTAGAATGGAAGGAGGTAATAAGGTGCAATAGCCTAAAAATAATGCAGGCAAGACTGGCAGCAAGAAGTGTAACAGAAAAGGGGAGAGAGTACCAGGGAGTCAAGACAGAAAGCACAAGCAGTAGAATTCATTAAGCCAAATTTCCTGTGGTTTTATGACTTGTAATGAGATTATCTTGTTTGCTGACCATTTTCTTAGTGTTTGCAGTAAAAGCAAACAGGAAGTATAAACATAAGCATCCAGGCCCTGTGTCTAATCAGAGTAACAGTGCTTAACAAATCCAGAAATAGTAAGATTATTTCTATTCAAAAAGGAAGCAACTATTTTCATAAGCTTATTTATATGTGTGTATTTGTCTGTATGTAAATCATCCTATATTGCAAGACAATAGCAAAATTTTACATTTTGTTTGAGAAATTCTGATTTCATTAGCAAACTTGCAAGATACTATTCAACATCAAGGAACAAATACAAGTACTTCAAGATGTGTGAGGGCAAACTATGAAAACAAAAATAAAGGAAAGCTGAATTTCAGAAATAATACTGTCAAAACTCCTAAGAACAAGAAGTTGTAGAAATGCAATATATAAATTAGCTAAATACAACTAACTCAATCAGCATAAAAATACTGTTTCATATAAAGCAGAACTACAAATGATAAATCACATGATGAACTGAAAGAAAAATGAAATGGTGCATGACCTAAGGAATACTGGAGATGATAGGCAGCTGATAAACTAGTCTACATATGTGTAAGAGAGAGGATATCCATGTGAATTAACTGAGGTGCAGCTCTGCCCTCAGTGGGAGACTGATTGGGTTTCTACACTCTGCCTGGCTCCACTCAGCTTGTGGGAATGTTGTAACACTGAGACCTTGAGCACTCTGTCAAAATTGGTTGAAATTTTCAAGAAGGTTCCAAAGCTATTGCAAGACTTGGAGTGACAGAATGTACAACAGCATAAATCTTGCTTCGTTAGGAAGTGAGGTTAAAACAGTAGAAAAGCAAAAAGAGATGAGACATTTATGCAGATAGACAGTTGATTGCCACTACATTAAAGATAAATGCAGTTTGCATTTGCACTGCAGATTAGATTTGCTTCTTGGATAGTAGTACATGGCATGTCTAATTTGGACTAGAAGTCCAAAATAAAGGACACTTCCATTAAAATAAAGTCAATGACAATAAACTAAAGGTACAAATTGGGAGGTACGAAGCACAACAGAAATCTGGACAAACAAGAGTGTACAACTAATGTGACAGAAAAGATTGACACGAGGCTGTTCCCATTTCAGTGCCCAAAATCCATGAATGCACAAGAAAGATATACACTAAAAAATCGGGAATCAGAAGATTAAGAAGTGATGACAGAAATAGTCTTCGGCAATAAAAGAAGTGAGCAGTTATGTCAGTAGTAACAAATTTCAGCAGCCTCCATTCAAGTTGGAATTAGACAGCAATGACAAATAGTCTCAGGGAATCAAACCTCAAAGAGAGAATGAATCCCTATAAGGAGCAGGACTGATCTGCTGTAATGCTGACCTGCTGGGTCTCTCTTTCATATTTTGACAACACCTGCGTGAATGAAATTTAGGCTAATGAAACTTAACTGAGATTGGCAGAGGATATTTTGGCAAAGGATATTTTGTCCATGAAGGAGTGCATCATGACTCTTGCTCAAACTGTCCTTATCCCACAGCTTTTGCTATTTTTTTTTTTAATGTGTTAAAGAAAATGTTGGCATGCAAATCATCATTTTTTAATTCATCGGCTTGGCACGCTTTTCTGATGCTTCAAAAATAACTTGGGATGTGATATTTAATTGGCCACTCAAATATATTGTCCAAGCACTGTGCCAGCTGCCTCCCACATGAATTAACTCTGTCATTTGCTTCATTTATAATACATCTCCTTGAACTCACTGCAGTTAATAATCGTATTGTATGAAGCAGTATAGATATTAGAGAATAGTTCTGAAAACCAAGTGAATTTGGTCTTGTCGCTAGTCTGGTGAACATGTACTGTCTCTCAATTTTTACTGTCATGTAGACTACGTAGCATAGACTACATACAGCTAGTGAATTTAGTTTGTTATGTGCAAGGGAATAAGCTGTAGCCCATAGAGGATTGTGGTAGGCCTGGGCTATTATATAGCAAAAGAATGGCTGGATTCTATTAATTCAGCACTGATGTTAACTCATCCTGTATTATAAAGACACAAACATTGGAATAGGGTAAACACACTATTTGTATTTAAAGAAGAGGAAAAGGACAAGCCAAGGATTTAACAAACCTGTCAGTTTACCTTCAGTCCCTCCAAATACTGAAGCAAGTAATGGAAGACACTGTTATTAAACCTTTAGAAGATAAAGGGGATATGTAAAAGCCTGCCACGTACAAATCGTGACAAGTCATCTAATTTCTTTCTTAATGAGTATAGGCTTTGAGAAGAAGAGAAGTGGAATCTATCAGGATTTCAGGAAGGCTTCTGATGTTTTCTTACATGGGATTCTCATTCATAAGCAAGTTTATGTGACTAGAAAACCACATGCAAAGATAATTTATCAATGGTTTACTCTCAAACTAGAAAATTATATTCAAACTCTATTCTGGTCCAATACCATTAAATATGTTAATTCATAACCTGGTATGTTTGTTAAATTTGTAGTTGATTTCAAGCTGAAGGATCTGCAAGCACATAGAAGGCTAGTATGAAAATTTAGAATTATTTTGATGAATTCAAAGAATAGTCTACAAAAAGAAGATGTATTTCAGGTTTGGAAATGTGAAATTCTGCTCTCAGGTAAGAATAGACACTGTGTGGGTGGCACGCAGGCATTAATAAAAATAATCATACGGAGGAATAAGGTAAAGATGCTACCAGAGTGTGTGTGTGCATGAATCTCTGTGAATTATTTTCCTAAATAGGAGAAGTATAGTATTAGAGCTACAGTTTATCAGATTACCAGAATGGTGATAGTTATCACAAACTGCTAAAGAAAATAGTGAGGTAGAAAATTATAACAATGAGAGACTTCAGTTACTTGCTGTTGTGCAATTAAGATCCTCAGCAATCAGGAAGCAGGTGTGAATAGGCCATCTTGAGATTGTAAAGTTATGGACAAAATGAGATGAGACTTCTACAGTAACATTCAAATTTTGAGAAGAAAATTAAAAATTGAAACAAGCAGGTAAAGGAGGTCTGCATTGGATTGGAGACTTTATAAAAACATCGTATTATAGGCCAAGAGTCAATGAATACCCTCAAATACTAAGATATCAAAGGCATTTAAACCCGAAACAGTAGTGTGATTAAACCACAGGAGAAGATATTAAAATCTAGAAATAAGTTCCAAAAAATTGTAGTCATGTCCAAAAGAAGAAAAAAACAGAAGGAGAAGCTCTAGGAACTTAAATGTAAAATCAGAGATAAGTCCAAAAGCACTATTTTGAGGAAGCCCTAGCTAAATGTTCAAAGCTATCTTAACCACATCAAAAAGAAGCAGCCCACCAGACCATCAGTGGAACTGATCAGTGATCACAAGCAGCACTCAAGAAAGATAAACTATATCAGAAAAAGCTAAATTAATTATTTGCATCAGTTTTCACTAAAGGCAAGGTCAGGGCAGCTCTTAAAGCCATTCTTCATGAGTGATGAGTGTGAGGAACTGTCTCAATTCAAACTATTAATAAGAGGTTTTAGAACAAACCAATAAAATTAACTATACTAAATTACAAGGGCAAGTCGGCAATTATCCCATAGTTGTAAAGAAATTTGAACATGAAATTGCTGAGCAGTGGTACCGCAGCACATAACCTGTGGTTTAAATCAGCCTTTTAGGGCCAGAGTTGTCTGGACACTGACAAATGTGACACCAAGCTTAAAACAGGGTCCAAGAGAAAATCTGGCTGCTACTGGCCCGGAAATCTGATTTATATTTTCAATCAGTTTTCTTTCTACATAATTAAATATTATGCTAGTAGATACATGGATAAATATACTGACAAAGAGTCAGCAGAACTTCTGTTGGGGAGTCATACCTCACCAATCTATTAGAAATCTCTGAAGAAAAGAATAAGATAAATGCCATCTGATTGATACGTTTTTCATAGATACTCTTATCAAAGGCACTTAAATAAGTTACACTGTCATACGTAAGATATAAAATTAAGAACAAAGTTAAATAATAAGGTTTTACTATGGCAATAAACTATCAGTGGAGACCCCCTAAGAATCTGAGGTAGAATCTTTGGTGTTTAAAGCAGTCATGTACATGAGGAAAAGGAGTGAATTGTGAAAGGACAGAATTTTCAGGTGATGAAGTATTATGCATGCTAGACAAACATAAAACTGACTGAAAAGGAATCCACAGAGATCTCAAAATACTGAAGGACTTTTCAGTCAAAACCACCAAATTAAATCGTGACAAGTATGCCATGCACATGAGGTAAAAATAATTATAAATACATAGCAGCTGTTTCAAACTGTGGAATCTTTCAGAAAGAGGTCTGGAACCACTGGAGGTTTGAAAAAAACCAATAAAGAGAATGTTCGAAATTATTAGGAAAAGGCAGAACCAAACAGAAAATCCTATTATGTCACTATGTCAACTCATCTCTATCCACTTGATACCGTTCTGATAATATGTTCTTAAAAGAGGTGTTACAGAATTTTAAAAAATCCTACAAAAGAGAGTCAGTCACTGAGATGAACAACAGCTTTTGTACAAGGGAGTAGAAAAAGGACCAAGACTTTCAGTGCTTGGAGACAAGATGATAGAGAGGGATATGATATAGGTCTATAAAATTGTAAATGGTTTGGATAAGATGAATAGGGAGTCCTTATTAATTATTCTAACCTCACAAAAACTCAATGAAGCAAGTTAAACATTAATAAATCTTAATATAATATGTAACTAAATTGTGGGCCTCATTGCCACAGAACACTTTGGAAACTAAAAGTACAAATGAGTTCCAAAAGCAATGGGTAAATGGATGCAGAAAAGTCCATTTATAGCTGTAAAACATGATGGCCTTCAGTCCAGGGAGCTCTTAGGCTGAGAAGATGAAGCAGAGTAAGGATCACTGCTGTGCTCTTGGAATTTTTGCATACTGTCTTCTGTTGTGAACGTGGTTCTGGGTTGCACTGCCTTTCAGTCAAGCATGAAAGGACACAAATTCTTATGAAATGCTTGTGATTTTCTAGACAGTTCTGCAGAAAAATTTATTAGGGATATAGTTGATGACAAACAGAGCAAGAGTCAGAAATGTCGTACTGCTCCAGAAAATTAAAAGCATCAAGCACTGAAGTATAAACATGAATATGAAGGAATATTTATGTTCAGCTCAACTCCAGTAAATACTTAGCTGGAAAACTGGCCAGGTTTTGGCATTGCATTTCAAAAAAAATGATCCAGAAGAAATCTGTAAGTATGAAAAATGTCCAAAAAAATGACTTATAAGAAACATCAAAAGCATTACAGATCTTTAATTTAGAGTGAGAACTTCCAATATGTAATAAGTAGCATCAAATAAGGAAGAAAAATTCTTCACTAGGTCATAAGAATAAAGAATAAAATGTAGAAAGCTTAAATTGTTACAAAGAAGATTTAGGCTAGACCTTAGGAATGATTTTTTAATAGGAAGATCCCAAGCATTGGTATAAATTGCCTAGGGAAGTGTAGAATCTCTATCATCCTAGGTTTTTAAGACATCTGTTAGATCTGTTTCTTTACAGTTTGAGTACAGATCATCCTGACTTAGGGAGGTTGGTGGGCTATATACATGCTCAACATCCAGTAGAGTCCTATTTTTTTCTGACATTTAAGGAATGACTTGTCTGAAATGTGTGTGATAAATTCATACTATTTTGACTGCATGCTGGCATGCAGCTATTCATGCTGTCTTTGTGTATATTTATTTTCTTTCTCACTCCATCTCTAAACATCTATAATTTTATTTACATGCTCAGCAACTGTTCCTCACAGTCAAATTCCTCTCCATTGGCTTGCCGCTCACTGCTTAGTCTTATTCCCTGTATTTTGTCGCATTCCCCTAGCTCATTTTTCAAACAGCCAGTGGTGATTTGTTCTTATTTTTATAAGGACAATTTCAAATTTCCTTTTACTTACTTATTTTTAAAATCACAATATATAACAATTGAGCATGTTATACTAAGATCGATACCATCCCCTTATTCAGTATATTCTCTCAGGAAGTACTTATTACCTTGGTAAAAAGCTCAAGTCACCCAAATATTTTGCTTAATTGTGCTTGGGGCAGAAGCACTTTTTGTTTTAAATTTAGTGCAAGCTGTTGGCAGCATTTATACACTAAGGTTAGACAAGGAGGCAAGGAGCAGAGGTGACAAAGATTTAAATGTGATTCTTTATCCCTGGCACTAGCAGCTCCCAGCTGTGGTTGTGCCACAGTGGATCCATGCGTCCAGACGGGAAGAGCGGAGCCTGAGCTCCCTGTGGCACGGCACCTCCGTTATGGCACATTCTTCTCTGCCTAGGGAAGACTCAGACCAGGCAGGCAGAGCCTGAGCAGGCACTGAATTACTGAATGGACACTGGCTTTTTTCCTCCAGAAAGCTCTAAAGCCTGGTCTGTGTCCACACTGAGCTAAATCCTTACTTACAAACAAAATACCGAATGAGTATCGCAATTGCAGCAGGCTAGTGTTCATGCTATTTGGTGTGCCCGCATCTGTTGGCTGCAACAGGTAGGATTTTTTGTAGATTCTGGGTCACTAGAGCAGAGCACGCAGATCAGCATACTCCAGGCAAGTTTACTTCCTATTACTCATACTAGCAGAAGTAATAGTAGAGAAGTCCAGTAGTAGAAGTGAGCCACATAATGCATCTGAGGAGGAAATGGGTCTCCTGCCTTCCTTCACAGCAGAAAACCTGAGATAACTTTTTCAGAATCTTGACTATCAGGTACTAATTTTGTGTGCAAGGCCCTTAAAGGTGATCAGTTTTTCAAAGGTATTTATCCCCACTTTCTGAAAATTTAGCCCTGAGAGTCCAAAAAGAAAGGAGTCATCCAAAATCATCCATGTTGATGACAATCTTGATTATTTTTCAAAGGAACAGGTATCCATTCACTCAGAGCTATCTGTAGAATCAAGATCTGAGTGAGCAGTGTCATTTTTACAAATTCACTTAAACCAGCAAGGTTATGGTTTTGTACAGAACTACATGGCAAATAATAGTTCTGTAACTGTTCTATTCCAAAGTGATTATTTCTAAAGCCACAAATATTTTTCTTTCTTAACTAGACAAAAGCCTTCAAATGGCTTGGGACAAACTCGCCTCCTGGAAGCAAAGGCAGGGAGAGACATAATCTGCAGGCCCTTTAAATTAAAATAGGATTGGGCAGAGAAATATGCCACTTCATCCTTCCCTTTAGAGTAAGCCAAGATGTAGCAAATGGTGGCAGAATAACTGTGAGGGAGACTACTCATGCCTGATGTAGTAGACTGGGAGAAATCCGGGCTAACTTAATCAGTATTGTAAGTGAGCCATCAAAGTTTGAAACTTTTTATCATTCCACCTAGAAATCTACTAGAGAATCAGAAGGACTTCTTTTATAGTCATCCCTCTCAATGTACATAATCCTTTGACATGCTTAATGTTCCTTGATTACATGTGCTGTTTCTCCCTTTTGTTGATTGGCAGTGATATTGTTGTGCTAGAAGAGGTTTAAAGTTTTCGTAATTCACTCCCTTGTTGCAGCCAGCTAAGATCAAGGTCTTTGACTGTCTTCTCTTTGATTCTCGGAAGTTCGGTCTATTTAACCCTATTGTTTTCATCCCTTTTAAAAAAAAATGGTTTTCACTTAGATTTCCTGTGGATGTCTCATATGGTTTTATGGCACCCCTTCCTGTCCGGCTGCCCTAGCCAACGCACAATCAGTGAAACACTGTATTCTTAAAGAGCTGCCCCAAACGGCTGATTCCTTTCATATGTGACCAGGAAAAGCATAGGTGCATACATCTATCCCAAACCAATGCTTCGTGTTAACTCTCAAAGGTGATAAATATTTTTATTGTGTTTTTCCCCTGTTAGTCCTGAAAGGTTTTTAACTTCATTTGCTATTGTTTAGTTTTACATGATTTTAACAGAGTAATAATATAAATGTTAGTCCTGGTGCTGCCTGATTCTGCTGAAAAATACTTATAGAGGATGTAAAAAGGCACCAAACCTTTCCATGAAGTGTCTGTTCAGTATTGGAGCTATGTAAATAGAGATTAGTAAGTAACAACAGTAAAAGAGTAAGAGAAATAGAGAACCAAAAACACTCCTATGCTCTGTGGCTGCTTAACTTTTTCTCACTTACTTATCATAATTCCACCTATTCACTAGTCTCTGTAGTTAAAACTAAGAAAATTGTCAAAAGTTTATTTTTAAGAGAGAGAAATACCTTTGCTTTTCTGCATAGATGACAAAATTATAAAGTATGTATAGAGATAAGAATTTCAGAAGCTGATTTTACAGTTTGAAACAGCTTTGTCTACACAGTAAAACAGGTTATGAAATTATCTCATATAATTTCTATAACCTAAAATTATCCTACAGTTTAAAAATTAGATTCTAAACATCATCATCTAGAGCCCTAAGCTTAATCCTGCTAGAAGTGCTGCAGACTAAGGCTGCAGATTTTAAGCATAAAAGCTACATGAAACGAAGCTAGTATTCACCCAGTGCCTGGCATGCACTGAGCTCCTTTAATGACTGATTCTCCAATAAACTGTTTTCTCCTCGTCGTGCAGTGTAGGCTGTGCCCTATTTATTGTACATAGTTCAAGTCCTGCTCTAAATTACTAACTTTCTTAGACGTTCTTCTAAAATACGCATCAGTACAGGAACTGAATACTTCCCAAACATACATTTTCACAAATAAGATTAGAGATATTATTCTCTTTCTTTTACTATGAAACACACAGAGACAATGAGGTCAAAAGTATTTACTAATTTTGAGTACTTGGTTTGAGACTCTTATGATTTTTCAGTGTAAGCAGCATAATACTGACTTCATTAAATTCAAAGTGCATTTGTTAACTTCAGAGGTTGCTATCAACACTCTCTCAAATGAAACTACAGTGTTTCAAGTCCAGCATCCAGAAAACAAATACAAAATTGATGATCGTGTAAGATAAGAGCAACCTAGTTTAAGGTACTCGCATGGTATCTAATTATGTGACAGAAACAGAAAGTAAATGTAATTCTCTAAGGCTGCCCCATCAGAGCAATACAGTTTTTCCCTCCTTCTCTTTCCTTTACAGCACTGCCTCCCACAACTGATTGCTTATTCTCTACTATTTACTGAAAGAATAGCCAATCATTTGGATCCGTTGAACTACTATGCCAGTAGCTCTGGGATGACTGACAGGCAAGAGATGATAATGGCTTCCTAAGGACCCCATCGGTCCTTGCAGAATGGGTCTGGATTAGGTTACAGGAGTGATTATCCTGCTTTTATTTCTCACCATGCCTGGGAGCTGAAGAAACAAACACCTTCAGAAACAAAACATTTCTGCCACTGATAATGTAAGAGCTACACAGCCCATAGCACAGAAGATACCTTCGAATGTTTGAAATCCTATATATCACTTAAGAATTGTTTGTCCAGTTGTGATCCTTTGGCTCTAGGCCATTCTCTTAGCTTTTATTTTCATCATCTAGTTCTAGTCTGCCTAGAGATCCAGTCCAGACTTCCAGGTACTGCTGATACATTCTTTGTCGCTCCATCACTCAACGTAGTCTCAGTTCCCCCTCTTCTTTCACCTCGCAAGCTCAGCTGGCCTGGTTGTCCCATGCACACCCATTGTTTCAGTCTGTTCTCTTCCTGCGCTCTTTTTAGATTTCTACTCTTGATCTATCAACATTTAATTCATGTCCTCTTCCATGTGATCCAAGCATAAATGTTGAAATTATAAGTGTGACAGCAGATGATAGTTGAAAACCACAAACCTTGCTCAGAACCAATTCGTTCCAGTTAGGTAGGAACTACCACTTCAGAAAAGTTCTCTGCTTGGGCCTGAGATGGCCAATGCAGTGTCTTTGGGAACTTTGGCTAGAATCTTAGGCACATCTCTGGTAAAACTGGCAGAGCAGCAGTCTTTCAAAGTCTGTAAGTTGACCAGCTGTGAGCAGACATAAAGGTCAACAGCATACCAAATTTCAAGAACCCTGCACCAAAGTATTAAGACAGTAGAACTTCTCAAATCATTGTCAGACTTTTTTAAAAAGACAAAACCACATAGTTCTCTTTAGCCTTGTTACTGGAATTAAGATTTTTATTAGTCAGTCTTAGGCAGCAAATTTTGAGCCCAAGCAGTTAATATTTGCAATGTGATAGAGAAATAAGACCTGGATGTTATAAATAGGAAAATATCAGATGATAATATTGTAGCAATGGGAAGTGAAGCGCATCATTACAGAGCCAGGAGCTTCCCTAATCCCATCAGCTGTCTCCCTTTCTGCTTCCACTGAGCTGGAAAGTTGTATTTTCCTCATGCAGTGGATTAGACAAACTCCAGGACTGTGCACGAACTATGAAGGGACCTAATGAGGAACACAGGAGGAAGGGAGTGTGCGAGGGGCAAGGACTGGTTGTCTCTCTCTCATCATCAAGGGGTTTCCCTGTGGTATGAAGTAGCATGGACAAGTAGAGCATGCCCTTATGGCAGGACCTGGAAGAAAGATGAAGTTCAATTCCATCAGTCACGTGGGAACTGTCCCAAATGGCATCTATGTCTTAATTCTTTCCTCTCTCGCAATTACTTCTGTCTCCAGTCAGGGAGCTTGAGCTAAGGTTGTTTTACAAGAGTCCAAGCTTCCTGACTAGAGACAGAAAAAGGAAAGGGCAGAGGAGAGGAAATGTAGGAACAAGGATGAGTTCTTGCAAACTGTGTTCAGAACCACAGAACAAGTAAGCTCACGGACCTCATTCCCTGGTGATTCCATGGGACTTCACCTATCTTATGTAAGCAAAGGCAATTCACTCAAATTCAGGGTCAGCACAAAAGATCCAAAATTGTAATACAACCCCCAGATTCCTTTAACTGCTTAAGAGACAAAATTATGTTCCTTATTTTCTCATCTTTCTTTGCATTCAACTATCTGCGCTCACTCACAATGCCAAGGACCTGTCATCATTTTTTATTCTGTGCTAACAAATTCCAAAAGGAAGGAGCCAGACCTGACTTTAGGTCTCCATGTTCTTGTGAGAAGTGCTAGACGTTAGGGTAGTAAATGATGTAAAAAGAACACAAGCATAGCATCTTTTACCTTTTCTTTAAAATAATAAAAATCTCTAACTCCTGTCATTTTCAAATGACCATCTTAGGTATCCCACTCCAGAAATGGCCAGGCAATGCTTTCCTGCAACCTTGGCTTGAGTGCAGGGTGACTTTCTGGCAAGGCGAGGGTCTCAGGAACCTCCAGTTTAGCTCTTTTACTCACAATCCAGTGCAGTGTGGTACCTGCTCTGCAGTCCAGTCTGAGGTGCTCAGGCTCCTTTGGACTGTTAAGCACATAATGCATAAATTTGGCATGTAAAAGTTAGACTTACCAAGGTTGGCTGTAAACAAGATTTTTGAGGAACAGATTCACAAAGTTACACAGGAGCAAAATTTGCTCACAATTTAATTTAAATGCATCTATCATATATATACTCTTGAAAATCTAATCCAATTTTCAAAATTGCCAAAGTCCCAGGAAGTCCCAGCCAATACAATAGACGTAGTTTTGTTGCAACACTTTGAAAGTTAAAATGTTATGCACCTTAAGTTAAGGTCATAGTGTTGTTTCTTAAGGTCTTATTCTGATCTTCATTTTGATTTCTGTAAATTCATAGAAATTTGTGTGTCTAATCAATTGAATTCAAGAACTTCTCTTTTTTAAACATCCTTTCACACACATTCCATCAGAAAGAAGGTGTTCTTTCTTTCTTTCTCTGCTCTTGCTGGTTTATTTTTTTATAATTCCTTTACAAAGAAATTCTCCTCCTCAACAGTAGTTTGTCTTCTGGACCTGAGTTCTATTGTTAGCTCTGATGAAGACTCCCCACCTGTCTTGCAGGCAAATCAGTACACTCAACATTCATTCTTCAGGAAGCTGTAGCCTGTGAAATATGCACGAGGACCTTCTCTCCCCATCCCATATAAAAAATTGCCTTTATTCTTCCATCAGTAGAAGATGAATGACTGCAACCTCCACTGCTTTCACAAACTGAATGCTATGGTGGGGTGGGGAGAAGGGCGTCACAAAGGTTGCTGCTGTCACCAACATAAGGGGAAAAGGGGCAAAACAGCAGAAATATGGTCTGCTTTGGGCTGCAAATGCAGGAAGGAGTGTTTAAGTGTTTGGAAAGTGTTTGCTACTCAGCCAGCCTTTCCCATCCCCTCTGAGAAAGAAGAGCAGACTCATAGAAATGTACTATGATGTGGTGGATTCAGTTTGTGGGCTTTCTGTTGAAATACATTGATCAGAGACAAAAAACCACTTGTGTATGCTTGATTTGCTAATGTTTGTAACATGCTTTGAAATCCTGACACAGGAGTTACTTGTTAATATCCACTAGATAATGATAAATAATGAATGGATATTAATAATAGGGTTCTACTGCAACAACAGGCATAGCAGAAGCAGTAGCTGGTGTCTCCTATGTCATGTCACAGTTGTCAGACCAGGTGGTAAAATTTGTATGCAGTATAGTAACAGCGAGTGGGCTGGGGGTGCACAAGGAGTTGGAAGGGGACACAGCCGGAACAGCTGATCCCAACTGACCAAAGGGATGTTCCATACCATATGGCGTCATGCTCAGCTTATAAGGGGCTTGGGGAAGAGGAAGGACGGGGGAGTGCTGGCCTTTGGAGTGGTGGTGTTTGTCTTCCTAAGTAACCGTTACACGTGATGGAGCCCTGCTTTCCTGGAGATGGCTGAACACCTGCCTGCCCATGGGAACTGGTGAATGAATTCCTTGCTTTGTTTTGCTTGCGTGCACAGCTTTTGCTTTCCCTGTTGAACTGTCTTTATCTCAACACACAAGTTTTCTCACTTTTTCTCTTCCGATTCTCTCCCCCATCCCGGTGCGGGGGGAATGAGCGAGTGGCTGCGTGGTACTTCATTGCCGGCTGGGGCTAAATCACAACATGTACTCATAAATCAAAATTTTCCGTTTAAAGCAATTTTTTTGCATTATATTTTGCAAGCGAATCAATAAGCAATTACTACTTACTGGTTTTACTGTTTGGTTTTTTTTTTTTAATTCCACTGCTATATTTCTTGGAAGTATTTCAAATGACAGATGGGGAATGTTTTTCAGTTCTTTGTTGCACTCTTCACAGTCTAGCTCTCTGGCCTTCATTGTAGAACCAGAACAACTATTTTGTGAGCAGAGAAACAGCACCAGTAGTCTTAGCTACATGATTCGAAGATAAGTAGAACTGTTCAAATATTTGATATAATTAGGCTCTATTATTATTTGTTCAAATTTTGGTATTAAGAGACTTTGGCTTATACCAGCCTAATAAAAATCAGCCCCTTCCTATAAAGAGATGACAGACAATAGAACCAAAAAAGAGATGGTTGCTGACAGAGAGATGGGACCAGGAAACAATGAGGCAGCGGTCACAGCACACTAACCTAACATTGTCCATTCTTTTAGCAAATATAATGCAAAAGAAAAACTTTGAGAAGGGATTTGTGGCTATCGATGTGGTTCCAGATATGCACAAAGATCTCCTTCCCAGCATGTGGGGCAGCTGGAAGAAAATAAGTAAGGTGCTTCTCTGAAATCTCAAGAAGGGAGTGCTGTAGGCTACTATCACTCATGAGCACATGTAGCTATCTGCATTTTGAGAGGGAATAAGAGAAAGCTGACTGGAAAATAGTGTTAACAGCAATAAGTAGGTTCTGATGGAGGAGAAACCCACGAAGAATGGTCACATAGTCAATGTCACAAAAAATGATCTTTTGGAGGAATGCGATCAAGAAAAAGCAGGCTCGAGATTAGGAAAAGAAAATTCAGTATCAGAGAAAAATGTATGCTGTTATCTTACAGTACAAGTTTAGCTATGATGCTCACTAGAGAAGGATACACATCAGAGAGAGTCTTAAAGAAAAAAATGGCAACCCATATGTAATAGTTTTGTATAGAGAAAGAAGACATCTGATATCAGGTTGTATGCTGTGAGATAAGGAGGTGGTGTTGATTACAGTAGTACAAACAATAGAAGGGAAAGAGTTTGAGGGAAAGACTAAGAATCTTGTTCAACTTGAACTGACAGTCCAGGAAACGCTGGAGACATATCCAGTATGCCTTAAACTGTAGAACATTGAAATAATGATGAGTGAGCTCCTTACTGAAGCTTCCTGTGCTGCAAATAATTATTTAAAACCAGTTAAAGAGAGGTATTTCCAAAACACCTAAGATACTAAGGAGAACTATTACTGTCAAACTGTCATCTCCTAAGAGCCCTGGAATATCTCCTCTAAGTATTAAAAGTAATTGCTAGTCGTGAAACAAATGTCAAAGGCCTAATTTTACATGACTATTTCAAGCCAAGCTCACAGACATCAGGTTGATTAAGTCAGTGGAAAAGTGCCCAATAATATTTGAGTATAATAACTCTTGTTAGAAAAGGCCAAAATATGTGGTTTTAATTGTCTGTTTTAATAATCTTTTAATATGATGTTTTACATGAAATTAACGTGATACATAACATTATATTAAGCTAAATTAACCAGCATCTTTTAGTTGTGGTTGTGCTGGAAGAGGAGTTCTGAGTCCGTGTTCAGTCTCAGTGCTGTAATTCAGACCGGTACCGGAATGGAACTGGAATGAATTACATGGAATGGGCCCATTGCTGAACGTGTCCTGCATAGACAGGGGAGTCTGCACTGGTAAACTCATCTGCGCAATCGGGGCTGAAAACCAGCACATCTTAGAGGCCACTTTTGTTAAAGACTGAATGACACCACCTCCTGAAAACGCTGCTTTTGTGACTTTAAGCATCCACGGTAGAGTTCATTACTGCTCTTAGGAATGTTTTTGTAACTCTTCAACTAATGATAGTTGGACATGTTTTTAAAATTAGATAGTAACAGCTTGCCAGACAATTAGTGAATGTCAGGTTCACAATTAATGTATTGTATTTCTAGAACATCTGAAATCTAATGTTTGTCACCTATGCCTACTCCAAAGGGAAAGGTAATTTATGTTGAAAAAAAAATAGAAAAAAGTAAAACAGATTACACAGGAAGGAAAGGACAGAATCTGGGCTACAAGTAACTGTGTTTTCTTAGATGGAATTGTACGTCAATATTATACATATTGGGATGTTGTACTTTACCAATATATTAAGGCACACTAGAAGGTTGTTGCTTCCATGCCTCAATAAAGGTAATAGCTATTGAATAAAAAAGACCATTCATCCAAGAGGCCCCTCTTCCTCTCACTCGTGGCATTGCTGAAACACTCTGGAGAGATTCTACAAGCACATCACAGAGTAAAGACAAATAGCCACCCAAGCCCAAATTGGAAAATATTACAGTAAACTGTATAAACGGCCTATTTTTATTTTGTCTGGCCTTTATTTAAGTTTACCATTGGATAGGTTTTTACTGTTCTGTGTCTGCATGCAAAGACTGGACACAACTGCAGGCCTTATGCTTCCCTGATCCACCGAACAGAATACTTGTTGGAGATCAGTAACGGCAACGCTCAGAACTCCAGAGGGATGGAGATGCTGGAAGACAGAAATTCTACCTCCTATGCACACCAGTGAGTATAACCAGCTGGCACAAAGAGGTATGCATATGGCACAGGAATATACACTGGAAATAGTACTAAGTAGTGCATATGTATCTGAGGGTGGATTTTGAAGGGGGAAATCTTTCCTGCCCTTCATTCCCAGTTATGTGACACAGAGGAGGCTCCGCAACCCCTGCCCGTACTGCATCTGCATTCATGCTGTACTGATAGTCACACAGCAGGAACAGCAGAAAGCTTAAGGATCCCTAGGAGTCATTGTAACAGAGTAAATATGGTGGTGAAAATCTGCACTGTTCACATTACAGGTCAACATGTATGGGCTGTAGCACACAACATCTTCACAAATAAAGGACAGCTGATTGTGTATTTGCAAACAACAGATTTTTTTCCTGCATAAATGCCTTACCTGACATTTATGCCAAATATATTACATACTCATGTCAAGAGAATAGAGTCCATCTGTACTGCAGAGATGTAATTAGCATTAATTAATATATTCACATTGTCTGGCATTCATATATTTTGCCCTGAAGTCATAAATGTGGCATGGCATTTAGTAAGGCAGTATTCATGAGCCTTCATCTGAATTCCAAACATTTGGATTTTGTGATGCTTTTAGTGCCCCTTGTTATTAACTGTTTCTTAGCATTTATGGAAAGGGAGTTTTGCTTATTGCAGTGTTTGAGAAATTGCTGTTCTTTGTAAGATATTGTTATAGACAAACAAGTTTTTGTTCTGCAATTGATACTCTAGCATAAAAGTAGACAGTTACAATTATTTTGGGGCACAGACACAGTGATGAAGAAAATTGTATTTCATAAACATAAAACAATTAACAGCAAATGTTTGAGTAGGTTATTAACAAGGTCGATTAAAACCTCCCCATCCAAGCCATTTGGTAAACGTCTATATATTAATTGTAAGGATACTGCAAGTGATTCAGGAACAAATGCACATCTATATGACACTAAACATTGATACTAAACTGGGAGGAGTGACCAACACACCAGAAGGCTGCGCTGCCATTCAGTGAGACCTGGACAGGCTAGAGAGTTGGGCGGAGAGGAATCAAATTAAATTTAACAAGGGCAAGTGTAGGGTCCTGCACCTGGGGAAGAACAACCCCAAGCACCAGTACAGGTTAGGGGTTGACCTGCTGGGAAGCAGCACTGTGGAGAAGGGGCCTGGGAGTCCTGGTGGACAACAATCCCTCCGTGAGCCAGCAATGTGCCCGCATGGAGAAGGAGGCCCATGGTATCCTGGGGTGCATTAAGAAGAGTGTGGCCAGCAGGTCGAGGGAGGTTATCCTCCCCCTCTACTCTGCCCTGGTGAGGCCACATCTGGAGTTCTGTGTTCAGTTCTGGGCTCCCCAGTTCAAGAAAGACAGGGAACTACTGGAGAGAGTCCAGCAGAGGGCTGTGAGGATGATGAGGGGACTGGAGCATCTCTTGTATGAGGAAAGGCTGAGAGAGCTGGGTCTGTTCAGCCTGGAGAAGAGAAGACTGAGAGGGGATCTGATCAACGCTTATAAATATCTAAGGGGTGGATGTCAAGAGGAAGGGGCCAGACTCTTTTCAGTGGTGCCCAGCGACAGGACAAAGGGCAACGGGCACAAACTGGAACACAGGAAGATCCACCTGAATATGAGGAAAAACGTCTTCACTTTGAGAGTGACGGAGCACTGGAACAGGCTGCCCAGAGAGGTTGTGGAGTCTCCTTCTCTGGAGATACTTCAAACCCACCTGGACTCGATCCTGTGCAACCTGTTGTAGGTGATCCTGCTTTAGCAGGGGGGTTGGACTAGGTGATCTGCAGAGGTCCTTTCCAACCCCTGCCATTCTGCGATTCTATGACTCTGTGATCTACAATAGCAGAGTTTTTACTTCTGGTTCAGCAGAGATCCTCAAACTAATGAACCCACTTGTGTGGCCTAGTCATGATCAATGTGCATTTGGGGAAAAGGTGCTCCTGTTCTTACCAAAAACCTTTATAGGCCTGTGAGACCCTCTATTAGCACTTTTTTTTTTATCACTGCAAACCTCACTTCTGGTTCTAGTCATTCTGATTACTGGTGTATAGAAGACATCGAAAGTACTTTGGACTGAATTTCTTTGGTGGAAGTCCTTCAAGTGAGTATAAATGCTCTTTAACAAGTCATACTGTGTGGAGCTGCATGTACTTTTTGCATAATTTTTTATAACATTTGCTCCCATCCCTCATTTCTGAGGGCTTCTTCTCACTCATTTGCTTTTAGTTGGAATGTATTTTTTCCCTTCCTTTGATGCTGCTGCAAATATTAACAACAATAGCTGAAACTGCTGGATCAGCATTTAGATAGCTTTCACTGAATTACTGGCTGATTGCCCAGATAACTGGAAGTACCTGGGCTAGCTACCTTAACAGTAGCTTAGTATTGCTACAGAGAATGCAGCATCCACAGATCCAGCAGAAGACACGGATACATGAATGGGTTAACTAGTATTTTAAGCTGTCCAAGTTTTTAAAAGCCACCAACATGATTCGACCTCTAGAAACAATATGGCCCTGCTCTAGCAGTGACAAATTTACCCTTGGATGAATCAGAGGCGATTTTGTCACATTTTAATTGTATGCCTTTCAATACACAGCCTGTTTATTTCTCATGCTTTCAGATTCACAGCTTACTTTATTGTAAGCAGCTGTCACAAGTGTGATTTGCTCCAGTTTTATACATCAATTTATACATTGTTCATGTGTCCATTAGTGCCATAACCTTGATGGGATTTGGCTGAAGTTTTGAATATTCCTAATGCTCATTTAGGGTGTGACCCCAGGCACCTTTTTCTTGGCAGCAATGAGGCCTTAAGGAATCATCTTCACCAGCATTAGACATTTATTTACTGCAGTCTCAGTCTTGTGCTGACCCAATGGTTTGTAAGGCTGCATGTCAAACTGGACCAGATCACTGATGCAACTGAAATATACTTTGGCAAGAAGAATCGCTATTCAATTCACTAATCTAAAAGCACTGGAACAGGCTGCCCAGGGAAGCGGTTGAGTCACCACCCCTGGAGGTATTTAAAAGACACATAGATGTGGTGCTTAGGGACATGGTTTAGTGGTGGACTTGGCAGTGCTAGGTTAATGGTTGGACTTGATGATCTTAAAGCTCTTTTCCAACCTAAATGATTCTATGATTCTATGATTCCAATCTGGTTTACTATAGGAACCCAAAAAGAAGTGTCACAGCATGAGTGAAGAAGCAACAGATGGGAAATCATTATGTAGATATACTGTAGAGGACTAGGTGCATAGTAAGTCTGTGCAGATACAGGTACTGAGGTTGTACCATCAAGGGCTAGTTTAATCCAACTGCTAAGATTTTGAGCTGCTAATCGAATCACTCTTTGGAGCTCTATCATCACAAAGTGTGGTCACTCTCACTTTAGCAAGGCTGGTCTAGGTCACTGCTCTTTAGTCAAAGTAGGTAAGCTGCCTGGAAGTTAACTCAAATTTATCTGAACTGACTGTTTCAGTAAAGATAAACCTTAAAACAAACCTTCTGAAGCAGGTCATAGGAAATACATCACTTGATTTTTCACCTGTCTTTTCATTTGTCATACAAAAAGAGTAACCCAATTTTTTGCAAATCATAAGAAACAGAGGGGAAAGAGACAGAGACAAGTTGCTGCTTCAGTGCAGCCAACACTTTTTATATTGGAAAAGGAATATTTGCTTCCTCTTAGCAGCATCTTTGTCGGCATCCTCAGGGTTTAAACAGGGTGAAACTCCTTCTTAAAAAGGCGTAACACTGTATTTTTCTTCTGGCTTGAACAGAGTCCACATGGGTAGCACATAGACAGGGACAGTTCAAGCCATTGCACTGGGGAAATATCTGTGGCATAATTTTATTGTAACATAGCTAAGAGAAGAGTGATACCTCCCGCATGAACTTTGTTAGCCTAGCTGCTCAGGCACAGTAATAAGCTTATTTTTGCCTCTTTGTGCACAGTTATGACTGTGTCTTGCATTGATAGGCAGGTATCAATGCCTGCAGAATCAAAATGTGAAGATATTAGTAGAAAACTACATACTGAGTATGTGGAGAGTGTTATATGCAGAGCTTGTATAGGCAGAGCTTGAGGTTTTTTGCCATTTCAATTTAAATTTAGTAAACCTCATATTTCAACTTAGTAATTTTGTTCATGCCAAGTTTGAAGTATTACATTCAACAGACTTCTGAGTTATCCAATAAGAAAAAACAACTGAGCAATTTTCTGAAAGTATGAAAACCACAGGGTTCTCACAATATTCAGATCATTAAAAATGAACCGAATGGATTTCCTTTTAACTTTGGAGAAATGTTCACATCTGAGTGAACAAACATAAGAATTTTTAGCTTATATAGTCACATTCTGGAGAAATTAAATTGCTGAAAATGAATGAGTAAAAATCTAGGGCGCCTTTACTTAAAGGTCTGTAACTGCAACACAAACATCACAATAAATCACATGCAGAAAATGAAAAGTTGCATATCAGCTATTTTAAGTAGGTCTGTTTCAGGAGAAGATACGTCAGCTTGTACATTACTTCAAGGTTATGATATGATCTTACTCAAGTTAGACTACTGATACTTACATATACAAGTGTACATAAGCTACTGTTTTTAAATGGAGTCATAATTATCTGAAATTCTATGAAATAATCACCTCTTAGTTGCATGCCCACTATTGCAAACAATCATTTCTACAGTAGAAC
The DNA here is from genome assembly GCF_028858705.1 of Grus americana. Classification (NCBI taxonomy): domain Eukaryota; kingdom Metazoa; phylum Chordata; class Aves; order Gruiformes; family Gruidae; genus Grus; species Grus americana. Next base: position 23,225,154 of record NC_072852.1, on the reverse strand, counting down.
AAAGAAATCAAAATGTAAATGACAGAAAACACATAATAAAAAATTAAATTTTACGTACATCCATATGCAAGGTGTTTACCAAAATGCCTTCAAGTTTCTGTCTTGAAAATCAACAAATAGGCAAAGATGTTTGCAAATGTGACTTTTGGTTCTCTTACACTGTAGAAGGCTCACGCTGGAACTGACATTCAATCTTTACTTCTTATCAGTAGTAAAAAATATCTGCTATACAGGAAATTACTTGTTCAAGCAGTTTGAGCTTTCGTTTGATACCTTTAGTGTAGAACAACAATTTCCCTGCCAGTGAGGATGAGTAATTTTTGTGTGTTCTTTTAACATTATCTCTGAAAATCAAAAGCTATAGGGGTAATATAATAGGTCTAGACTTCAATATTAGGCACCAGACCTCCTTGAAAAAGATGGTTGAAAAAATTACTAATTAAAAAAAAAACTTGATAAAGGTATTTGTCTGTAAGCATGCATGTTTCCTCTATATTTTTAATGACCTTTTCAGGAAGGAAGTGAAGAGGAGATTGTGCTTCTCAAGGGAAAAGCCTAGCTTGACAATTGTCCAGGATCGTTGGGGGTTTTTTTCATTAAACAGAAAACAGAACTAGTGAGGAAAGCATACGAGCATCGTATCATTTGAGTGTAAATGTCTGCTGCCCCTCAGTGGCTGTTTTTAGAGTCTCTTGAGGTTTTCAAACAAATGTCATTAATATCTGATTAAATTTACATGATATAAAGAATTAGCACAACATAAATGTACCATTTGAATCCTACGTAATCTTTCAAAATTTAATCTAGATCATAAACAGGTCATGTTAGGACTATTTCAGATGTAAAACACATCAAAGCAGTAAGCAGAAGCAGCAAGAAGCAGAAGCAGTAGTTGTGACATCCTAAAAATAAAAACGAGTCTCTAAAGTGTAGGGAGAAGTAATATCCTTCTTTGGTTTTGAAAAAGTGCTTGCAAATTTCCAACCAATTTTTTATTTCACATCTAAAGGAGAATTTAAAAATCCAAAAGCTCATCTGTTTTTTCCCATATCAGTTGATCTAATAAAAGTTGTTATCTTTTACTACAACCTGGTCCATTCATATATAATCTCAGTTTGAGGGATTTATTTAGACCCTGGCATTTGCTGGGTTGGAGTAGGGATATTACCACAGACCTCTCTGCTAGCCTGATTTGTACAAGGACAGTGGAGGAACCAAACTGGGAGATTAGGGATGGTCTGGATGGCTCCTGCCAATTGCTTCAGTAGAGGGAAGAACCTGGAATCCAGACAACCCTTGAGACAAGCAGAAAGAGACAAGATTAGTCCTGGGAGGTACCCAAGAAGTATTCTGCTTGTAATATGCCTCCATGTTAACTTCTAGTTTATTAATTTCATCTATTAAAAAATCTCTCCCAATTACTCATAGTCCTCCGTATGAGGTGCCGAGTTCCTTCAATGCTGTTTGAATGTAATGAGTACCAAAAATGTTTTCCATTCTGTAAGAAAGGGCCTGGAGTTTGAGACAATCCACTGATTGGTTCTGCCTACAAGCAGCCTCTTTTCCCCTACTACAATGTGCAACGTGCAGGGCTCAGACAGTACAAGACACAACATGACTCCAGGCCAGCTGGCCATATTTTTGTGCTTATCCACTGCAGGAGTCAAACTCATTCTGTGGTGGGAGCCAAAAGGACATTTTCCGTTAAAGTCAATGAATCAGGACTACGAAGTTAAGCATAATTTGAAATTTATGGGGCATAAACTCTTATACTTGGCATTGCCTGGAACCAGGTCTTGATGTATTCCATGGCTGCTGCAATCATCTAGGAAAATGCCTTTAGCATGTTTTAAATCTTATTCTTTAAAGGCTTTTCCTAGTACTGTTTTACTGAAAAGCTGTTTTATTTTACTGATTCTATCTGTGAAAATTCCAGAAGGGCTATCCTCAGCAATACAGTCTTGCTAGCACCTCACATCTCAGGACTATCTGTAGATATTCCTGTCTAAATTTTAATAATTAATAAGATATAAATGCTATTCTCAAAAAGCTGTGTGTGAAAAAGAAGCATACAGAAATATTAGAAAGCTCTGTCCTTTTCTTCTGTGCAAGTGGAACAGTAATATTTTGAAAGATAGATGATATTACAGCTCCCTTCGGGTTCTTTAAAATTATGCAATGTTTTCTTATGCTGAATCCTGGTGGAGTTTATGTTTATTTCTCATATTTAACTTCCCAGCTGAATTTGAGCCAGCCATACATATAAAATCATCATGTATTTTTATAAGAGTCGCATGCAATTCTTTGAAGACCATTTGCTGATTTGCTGCTGTATTTCTGTAAAGCATGCAGCTCCTAAAGATGTTTATAATGCGGTGTATTGCGGACAATATAGATTTCAACTTGGGTTCCTAGTCTAGGATGGCTCTTAATCAACATCCAAGTAAGAAAGGTTTCATAAAACCTTAGTTCTCCCTGTCTTGGGCTGTATTATTTTTAGTTTCTTAAAAATTTCAACATCCTTTTAAAAGGCACTACTGCAATAGATTTACAGAAATGAATCCTGCACACTATCCAAATTGCTATCCCATATCCTGAGTATGAAGATAAATTCTTTTAATTTGTTTAAAGCATATGAGACATTCTTATCATTAAGTTCCATTTGCTTTTGGATTATGGAACATCTTTTTTTTTTTTTTTTTTTTTTTTTAAACAGGGGGAGCTGATAGCTTTAGAGAGCACATCTGTAACTGAAGTCACCACAGCTAAGATATTCTGTATCCTGCGGGCTTTAGCAACATAGGGGTCTATGATGCATTCCTGAATTAAAACAGAAAAGAGGCCAGTAGGGAAACAGCAGGGACTATTAAATGCCAATAAAGATCTGTATTCATTATGATTACTTGTCAGACACGAGCACAGACAATATCCATAGTATATACAGCAGTGAGCACATATCTTGTCATCCTGGTTATTTATACGACACCACAAAAGGTATAGCAACAGCATCACTTGACTGTTTTGACACAAGCTATCACTCTTTTACTGGTGGTGACGACAAGCATTACAAATCTACGGAGTGTGATGCCTCTTAAGACTCCAACCTGTTTCCCAAACCTGAGTGACCAAAGAGGTTCTGTGTTACTATCCAGTCCCAGAAAGGTGGAGTGGGACCTCCTCAATGATTCCCCAAATTCTTCTTCAAGAACAGTATTTTCAAGACAACTTTGTTCAATAAAAAAGTTGTATTTATTTCCCTCTTCCAAAGGACAAGTAATTTTAATTTTGTTTTTTAGTAATATTCATTGGCTTAACTGTTTATGAAGCTTTAAAACCACTTACAGGAGTAAATCTCAAACTAAATGGCTTGGCTTGGAAAGTTACAGACTAGTTTCCTTAGCTTGAGTAGGATGAAGAGTTTACAGCCGTTCACCAGAGGTAAGAATTCTTCCTTAAGGTATAAATGGATTCAGTATAATATGAACAAAGCCAATACTGGTGACGCAGTAAGGAGTTGTCAGGCTGAGTGAAAAAGCAGAATACATTGTTTGTAAGTTCTTAATTAAGACCCTGTATTCCACCTTCTCAACTGGTGAGTTTTTTATCAAACCTTAGCATTTTTCAAAATCCAGAGGAAAAGAAAGATTCAGTAATACCTTGCATTTCAGGCAGTAAGCTTTGCCTCAGCATACTACTACACAATACGCTCTATAGTAAAGTTTATATTTCTGGATACAAGCAATTAGTTCTTTTATTAAGCAAATCTTTTATTAAATATCCTCCAGCCCTTTAATTAATAAACCACTCTGAGAATCCAGCATCATTTTTAATTTTATCAGCATAAAATGTCCTTGGCACAAAAATAAAGAAGTTAGACAGGTAGGATTTTTTTTTAATGAAAATTCCATGTCCAAAAGCACAACAAGGCTTTGAAATAAAAGTTTCAAGGCCAATACTTGCATTATTTATACCTGGAATTATACTACTTATACCAGTGGAATAACAGGTCTATAAACTGTTGTTAAAATCAGTCTTTCAGAGGACTGTACAAAGTTAAATATTTCTAACTACAGTAGCCCTGTAGCATAATCTTTCTTTTAAAAGTCTATGATGTTTCAGAGAGGGCGGTTCAGCCAGTTCATCAAGCTTTTCACTATATAAAGAGAATATCTGATTAATTGTTACTTAGATGGCATATTTCATATGAGGTTGCTGTGTAAGTACATATTCATTTTATATATATTTATGTCTCCAGAAGGCTCAAGACTTCTCTTCCTCCCTTCCCAAATGTGTCTTTCACAGGGCAGTCCTGCAGCTCCTTGCTTTCCCATTCCTTCCTTCTTTATTAGAAAAGGTATCTAAAAAGAGAAACAGAAATAGAAATCAAGAATTACAAACATTAAAAAATAAAATCCCTTACAGATTAAGAAACGGACCACCTACCTCACGAATCAGCCCTACAGCAGTTGTTCTTAAAATAGCCTAGACTCAGTATTCAGGATTAATGGACCTGGTCTCTTGTTCCCGCTTTCTTCTGTGCACCAGGAAAGTAAATCTTTCTTCACAGTTCTTGATTTCGTTGACATCATATGGAGATTTTCAACATCGACATTTTCTTGCCAGTAGAATACACCAGTAGAAGTTACCATGTTGTAACTTCCAATGGGGAAAAATCATATAGATTTTATAGCAGAAAGGCATTTCCTTGTTTGCCATGTATTTTTTTCTTTGAAGGCAGGTCTTCAAATAATCACTTGGCAGGACCAAGTGCAGAGGGATTCACACATTAATCACTTTTCAGAATTTCTGGTCACTTGCAATTCTTGCACAAATAGCATTGTAAACTTGAAGAAGTCTGGTAACTCAAAAGGGAGAATATAGTGGAAAGCATACACCTGCTGGGAAACATGGCAGATCCATCCAAACCACACTAGATCCTAGGTTCATACAGATTTTGTTTATATTTCATAAATAGCAATCATAAATTTACTTTCAGTGTTACTTAAAGAAAAATGCTTGTTAATTGAAAGCACTTTTGACTTCATGAGGTTACATGTGTGGTGGGTTGACTTTGGCTGGCTGCCAGATACCCACCCAGATGCTCTCACACTCCCCCTCCTCAACAGGACAGGGGGAAAAAATAAGGTGAAAAAAAAAAAGCTCGTGGGTCAAGATAAGGACAGGGAGGTTACTTACTGATCACCACCACAGGCACAACACAACTTGACTTGGGGAAAATTAATTTAGTTGATTGCCAATTAAAACAGATTTGAATAGTGAGAAACAAAGACAAATTAAAACACCTTCCCCCGACCCATACCTTTTTCCCAGGCTCAACTTCACTCCTTCATTCTCAACTCTTCCACCCACCCCAGCCTTCAAGTGGCACAGGGGGATGGGGAATGAAGGGCTGTGGTCAGTCCAGAACAGCTCCTCTCTGCTGACCCTTCCTCCTCACACTTTTCCTCTGCTCCAGTGTGGGTCCTTCCCAGGGGCTGCAGTCCCTCAGCAATATCTGCTCCAGTGTGGGCTCTCCACAGGCTGTAGTCCTTCAGGAAATATCCACCTGTGCCAGCTGTGCTCCTCCATGGGCTGCAGTGTGGGTATCTGCTCCACCCTGGTCCTCAATGGGCTGCAGAGGAGTCTCTGCTCCGATGCCTGGAGCACCTCCTCCCTCATTCTTCTCCAACCTTGGTGTCACAGGGCTGTTTCTCACACTTTTTTCCTCACTCCTCATTGTCATGCAGTATTTTGCCCTTTCTTAACTTTGTTTTCCCAGAGGCACCGCCACCATGGCCGAGGGCTAAGCCATGCCCTGCGGTGGGTGGGTTGGAGCCGGCTGGGGTAGCCCTGGTATGGGGCAGCCCCGGCCTCTCCTTACAGAGGCCGCCCCGCAGCCCTGCTGCCAGTGCTGGGGCACAGACACCCAGCACAATGTGTTACATTCAAAACTTGCAGTTTTGAGAATTAGTAATCTCTTCTGCTGCCAACATGAGTAGCTTCCTTGTCTTCTCAAGGGAATACAACATTTATTCAGATGGTGGCATGATGAAAACAGAGAATTAAAGGGCACAAATAATGAAAGATGGAAATACCAGGCTTCAGATCATGATGCCAGACAAGATAAAAAAGGAAAGTAATGAGAAAACAAGTTGAAATTATAAGAAAATTATATGGTTATATGATCTAAACATTTATCAACCAGAATCAACACCATTAGTGTGAAACATGAAAGCATTTCTAATGTGATAGAAACCAGCAGAAAGTTGATAGGGTCTACACTAAACTCTGTTATTTGGAGTTTGAGCAGATTTGCTCCTGCTAGCATACCTAGAACAACAGGCAGTAACCATGAATGAAACATCCTACAAGTTGTAAGTACGCTGTGTATGGCATCTGGCCCTGAAGGTCTTAAAGATTGGGCTCATCTCTCATACGTCACCTGTGAAAAGCACAAGAACTTCCGATATATCTGTTCTAGACATATACCATAATTTTTTTAAAAAAGGGAGACATTGCAAGGAGAAGAACCTTTGTAATCTTTGTAACAGCAAGGCACAAGCTGTTGAAAGACCTGATAATCTGTCACGGAACACAAAACTGCATTGTTGTTCGTGGACACAAAAAGCTGTGCAGCAGTGAACATTGCAAACATGCCCACAGCTCTCCATCACAGTCACGACACCCTAACTCCCAGCCTTTGCTTCAACATTCTGCAGACATTAGGAGAGGTTAGTAGGAGTTTTATATGAATAAACTCAGCAGGCATGGGGCCATCCTATTAGTAGTGATATAATTTGCCAGAGGGAACCTCTGCAGATATCGCTGCTATTACAGTTCAACAAATACATCGTGAATAATTGGATGGATCAAACATCTTTCTGTTCAAGAGTTGTTGAAGAGTAGCTTACAGTTTGCTCAATTATATTTGTTATTCAGAGTCACCCAGTGGATAATTAGATGAACAAATTCTGTTCTGAAGGTTGTTCACAAGGAAGCAGTTCATAGCAATATCTGCAATTTGAAAAGTTTCAATTAGATTTCATTGCTTATGTGTGTCACATATTATCGGATCTGACTTCTGCCGGTATGAGTATTGCTCTTAGAATCCAGAATATAACATGATTTCCTTACAAGTTCAAAACGTAGATTGATCAAATATTCTCCAACATTTTGCACTTCAAAGTTAACATTTTTATGAACATTCTTGCATTCACAAAATATTGCAGAGACTAATCCCAAAGCACCGGCTTTTTTCACTTTTTAGTTTCGACATATATTTATGGATTAAATGTGAGATATTTGTTGAGATCAAATGCTTAAAATAAAACCAAGCATAAAAATAATTTGAAAATATCTAAGCAATGAAGTATTTTTGCTGCACTTATCATTTGCATGCGGTAGACACAGTGAAACCCTGAAGCACTCAAATGCAGTGCTTTGACAATTAAAATGATACATTTTTTCCATCCTACACAATTTTTCTGAAGCTGTCAGATGCCATTTTTTTCAAGACTACGTGGTGTACCTTATGTTTAGGAATGGATAATTTGGAAAATTTCTGAAAGTAGGGAAATGTGTATTTCTTAAGGTCACGTTATTTTCAAAGTTTAATATTTGAAGTTGAAATCTGCAGACCCTTCCTCCTTGATGTGAGTCAGGTCTGCATCAAAGCAAATCAGAAATGTAGATGAAGCCCAAGAAAGGAACCAGACCTGATATTATTATTACAATATGATAAGGAAAAATCCCTAATCTATTTGGGCAACCTAGTCTAGTGGAGGGTGTCCCTGCCCATGACAGGGGGGTTGGAACTAGATGATCTTTGAGGTCCCTTCCAACCCAAACCATTCTATGATTCCATGATTCTATGATTCTATGATTCTATGAGGTAATATAAAATACCGGTGCATTTTTTCTCATTTGTCCTTTTCCATAATTTAGAATAATTCATATGTGGTAAGAGTAGAGGTAATATCTAGGATAACACCATTAAGAAAGCAAAATAAGAAATTCAGCTCAGAGTTACCAAAGAATGAATGGTCAGCCTCTCCAAAGAGACCAAGGATAAAAAATAGGATAAAAAATACACGAAAAGTAGATTCTACCTCACTGCTGTATTATTTTCCAGAAAATTGCTGGAAATGTGTTTCAACTAAGTCATGCACGAGTGGCAAAAGCCTTACTAAAATGAAATGGTTGGCAACATCAAAGAAATGATGAAAACGGTGTTAACACAACTGGTATAATCCCTGCTGCTCCATACACTCACACCATCTGCCCAGGAAGAGTAAACACATAAACACCAAATCTAAGCCTGGAAAAGAGGAAGTCACTTAAGTCAATGAATGTTCAAACTGCTGTAACTTTTATCTTCCCTTACTCAAAAAATATCCTCAGAGGGACTAGGGACAGGAGTTTTATTTCACCGAACTTTCTGTTCCTCACCTTCAGTACAAAAAACCTCAGAAAAAAGCAGATATTCAGCTCTCAAACTAACAGGCCCCAAGATCTCAAATTAATTTCTCTAAAAACAATAGCAACAAAAAAGTGAAGCAAAGTTATGATGCTGAAAAGTTCTACATTATGGTTGAATCCATTTCTCAATAAACCAAACTTTTGTGTGTTTGTTGTGGAGAATGAAAATGTGGGTGACAGAGACCATTTTCTTTCCTACAAAGCAAATTCTCAAAGAAATGATACATTATAAATTAAACATATTTCTTTTTAAGTCTGGTAGAGATCTTTGGAATGCTTCATATTCTGGATTACATTTTGCCTAGCTCTACTGGGTCAAAGACATAGTACAAAAATGTCCCCATTTTACTTCCCGTTTAGGGGGACAGGGATTTCCTGGGCTGGTCCTAAACCGGAGAGGAGGAGCCTCTCATTAAGTCTTATCCTGGAAGGGGACAGCAACAGACAGAACAGGTCTGTCTGGAAGTATTTTCAACAAAGAATTTCAGACCCAAATAGGCCACCTATCCAACCTAGTTCTTTCAGCAGAATCAACTATATCTAAATCATTTCTCACAGTTGTTTAGCCTCTTCTTTAAAATCTTGTCTAACTTCTATAAACATCTATCTAAGCCATACTTAAAAATCCCTAATACCACAACTGCCTTTGGCAAACTTTCTCAGGGTATATGTATTCTGACTGCTAAAAATGTCCTCAGTGTTAACTCCTTTTCCTTGCTGGAATTTATGGCTGTTTCTTGTCCAGTCTCCGTTGGATATGGAGGATGCTTTATTCCTTTCCCCTTTACCTATTTTATATTTTACCTTTTATCTTTTCCATACTACAAGATTGGTCTCCCTTCTGAGAGATCTCCTGTTCTTTAAGCTAAAATACATCCCCAACAAAATTAAAGGAGAGAATTGCAGCTTCCAGTTCCATCAAGAAAAGAAATGCAAGTCTCAAGAAAAGCTGTGATGACATCTTGCAAGCTTTAGCACTTTTCAGCTGGCAAATTGTTATGTCTTGCATCTTTGCTGGTTGCTTTCCTCCTTTTGAAAAAGATTTGATTATTTTAGAAAAGAATTTATTTTATTTCTTCATAAGTGAGTAACTTTTTTTAGTTCTCTGGTGAATTTATTTTGTGTATCATGCATTTTTAATTAGCAGCTCTCTGCTTCAAAACATATGTTTCTTCAGATTATTGACATTAATAGACCACAGTATCAAGTTTGTCATGTCACAATCTGTAGTCATGAAAAAAAAGTTATTGTATCATTTATGGAGAATTATACACTCTAAAAATAGTCAAGATGGAAAGACTTGTCAAGAAAATTATATTAAGCAAGATACATAGGAAAGAAAGCATTTAAATTATAAATAGGTTTAAAAAACAGTATTACTGTTACCTTCTTTCAGCAAGAAAATTAATCTTTAAAATGTATCTCATCTGATGGAAAGAATCCTAAGGCTGTGACCTATTCAGGTGACAGTTTAATCTATCAAGACTGCATTTAAGCTTAAATAAACCATTTTACTTGCCATTGTAATAGACTAAGAGCTCGAGGTCAGTGAATTATGAAGGGGAGTAACTCACTGGAGAATGAACAGTAATTTCTTGAATCACATTAACTCTACTGCTTGTAATTGTGCAAGTACAATTCTCATTATAGATTGTTCAGAATATGGTTAATTTCCTAGCACCTAGCCTTCATGTTTCACATCACTCTTCTTCGTATAACTCACATCCTACAACCTTTTGCATTCTCTCAATTAGTAGGTGGACTCTGCTTGTTTTGAGAACTGCGTGTGCAGTATTGCCTTTGGAGGACCACTACTGACACTGCATTTTTTAGCTACTGCACTGTTAATAACATTCAGATTCAAAGCTGGCAGATAAGAGCAGGAAAAAGTTGTTGCTCTTGCTGTTGCTGGAGGCTCTGGGGGCTGGAAGTGAGGTAGGCTCTGCAACCGAGCTACGGTTTATGCGTCCAATGCTGTGATTAGAGCTATACCCTATGCAACTGCCTCACTAGCAATGTTTTTGAGTTAAACTGTTATCCTGAAAGGTTTTAAAATCTTAATTTCAGGGTATCGCTCTTGGTATTCTAAGTTAATATCTTGCTTTTCCCCTTGTATTTCTCCACATACTGCCTTTGATCTGTCTTTCTCACCTTGATGCTTCATTTAATTTTTACCTAGCTGATTACAGCCTTTTTAAGGTAGCATAATAAAAACAAAAGAATAATCAAATTAGTCCACATTAACAGATTGCTGACCAGAAACAATGCTGTCACTTGGTATTACCTGGGAGCTTTTCAAACAAAACTGAATGGATGAGACAGACCAGGCTTTCTACTTGGCATGATCCGAGGCTGGCACATGGACATAGCAGAACAGGAGTCAGCAATGTATTGCACCGGTCCCAAAGGCAAATACACACAGAACCAGCCTAGCTCGTGGGGGTGATACCTTGAGGGAGGTATCTGTCAGAGCCCAAAGCTCCTGGCTACCAGTTTCCAAAGAGTTCTGGCTTCAGGAGACATTGCTTTACACACATGTGGGTTATTGTCAGCAAGGTGATCCCTGCTTTACAAAGCAGCATCTCACAGACCCCACTATGAATTTGAAACAGCCAAAGTCAGCAGCTAGGAATCTGCTTTACAACAGACAAGGGACAATCAGTCAGGAACCTGCCTTTTTGAGAAGCATCATCTTGTGTCGTCTTGTGAATTTTAATCAATTCATTTAATTGCTAATTTGAGAAAGGAAGGAATTTTTTTTCTAGAATGTGAATTTCAGAGGGTCAGCTTCTTTCCAGAAAACTTCATGTCAGGCAGGGGTGTCCCCCTGCTATGGAGAAGAAACAGGCTATGGCAGGGTCTCCCAACTGTCTGCCAGTGGTCACCTTCTGTGGATGTCCTGCTGCTAATTAATGTCATTCTATAGGGCATTTTTTACACAGAAACTTCTCTGGTTTAATGCAGCAGATGGCCATACAATGGATCAAAGTAAGTTTTCTGTGGCAGCTCTAATTATGGCCTTTCATAAGTTTTGTGTAGGTGACTTTGTGGCCTAAAAACAGATGTTTATGTAGGTTCCTTAATTTTTTACCTACTAGATACATTTAAAATTAATCATTAAATCCTGGGTTCTATGTTAATTAAAGACATGGAAGGCATGGAATGGGCTATGCAAAAACAAATCAGACATATGTCATATTTTCAAGCACTTGAAAGGTCAGAAAATATATTGCTATTAGGAACAAATACAAACAAATCTCCAAGGAGTGGTTCAGAAAATATCTTGGTCATGTGGTGACCAACCAGCAATTTGGACCAGCTGTTGTGGTCAAGCAGGGTTAAAGGCAAGGGACTGGTTTCCTTTTCCACCTAACTTCAGGGGAATTTCAGCTGATACAAAGCCAGTCCCTTAAATGCAATCAGAGCCAGCCTTGAACTCCTTGAACGGAGTTATATATTTCCATTTCCAAAGTAGCGCCTCTCCTAAGCCGCAAATATGACACTGCATTTCTGAAGAATCTTACGGATTACTTCAGTGGTGGGAATCTTTAGGGAGAGGCTGAGAGAATGCTGTCCTGTAGCATTTGTCTATACAATTTCTATGACTTTACCTTAGAAAGTCATTATTCATACATTTTCCCACAAACTGGTGGTTTACAAATGGTCTTACTTGCATGAGGTAATATTATGAATAATTTATATTTAGTAAGTAAGGATACAGTTCATTCAAACTTTTTTAGCTAATTTTAAGTGTTATCAAGGTAAGTTAAAAACTTTTAGAGCTTTTAAAAAAGTTCTTATGAAGCTTTTTTTTTTTTTATATTAATACCTATATATTTAAGAAAGCTAGAGAATAACAGGACACCAAAACAAAAACATCTGATAATTTGACAATTAAAAATGTGTTGTGGTACATTTCTTCTGGTTAGTGTAAATAAACAGCTACAAGAATACAACAAAATATATAATTTGTCTGAAGACACTGATTGTACTCCATAAAATTTTCTACAGCAGACATTATTTGAAAATGTTTTCTTAATACTTTGTTTTGGCTTACAGGGTAATTTGTCCTTGCTTTTTCATTTGTACAACTTCATGTTTTAATTTAATCTTGAATTTAACATTAGAAAATTATGGAACAAATTTGCACTAATAGAGTAAAAACAGTTGAAATAACTGAGTTTTGTACAAAGTAATCAAAGAGACTTAAATAAAACAGTTAAAACCTCTGACAAATAATGACCTAAATTTCTCATACTGCATTTACATTTTAGGCTAAGCAATAAAAAGTAAATAAAAACTTGCTAGAAGAATTAATGATCCTTGCTTATTTAAATTACAAGCACAATATATTTGAAAATTACTGCAGAGAAAATACATTTCTCTTTCCTCTTTATTAGAAAACTCTTACCCCGTGTTAGTTATTAAGAAAAATCTAAAAAAAAACCCTGCACCATTTCCCCTATTTTGGGGAATAAACGTACTCTGTTTTTCACATACTATGCTAATTATGGTAAAAATGCAGCGAACATAAAAGGAGGACAAAGGTAGATGCCCTGTGGTTTCAGAAATGCTCCAAGTTGTAAACAGTGCTAAAGGGTTTACAGGTCTTCAGAGGATTATTTCTTAGGTGCACAGTCTGAAGGACCCAGATATAGAGGATAGAAGAGGGTGTTCAGGCAGACTCAACAGAGCTGCTCAGGTAAGGAAGGAAACAAAGAATAAACCAGCCCTACTGAGAACAACAAAACTAACAAACCATGACTTCCTGCAGATGTTTTCAGCATCCCTTTACTATTCTGCAGTAACAAACACAAATCTTAGCTCTACGTATCCTTTGCAGTATCACTTCCACTGCAGCGCCAGCAGCTCCTCTCTTCCACTCTCCTGTTTGACAGTAAGCGCCAGCTCGCTCCAGTGTCTTCTCCTGCCATCTGGGCAGGAGGAAATCACCTACTTCCAGTGGCTCCACACTGTTAATACGTAGATCATATCGATCAATTTTGCCTGTCAGCACTGACTGGCCAGCTAACAGGCTAAGCAAAGTAGGTAACTGCAACTATTCTTTCAATGCCAGATTAACTATATCCCTCTCCTGCCTAGCTGGTGATTTTTGTAAGATGCAAACTTACTTATCTCAGAGGCCCCTACACCCTTGTCAATTGTAACTAAAACTGGCAAATTGTCAACATTATTTGCAGAGTACTGGTAGGCAAGCAGGTACATATTTCCTTTGGAAACCAGGCTAAACCAGCTTGAAGTTACATTTCCACTTGGAGAATGCATTTCAAAACCTTAGGGGAATGTACACCTGGAAAGCCCAGTGATAACTCTAGGACCTGGGCAAGGCTGTGGTGAGTACTATGCCACCAGGGAAGCCAGCTCTAAGAAGGGAAATTCAGTCCCTCACCTTACAGAGGTAATAATACCATATTTAATTTCCCAGCAGAGTGACCTAAAAACTAGTTCTAGGTAAAATGCTCATGACACCAAAGCTACTTCTATATTTACACTCAGCTATAGCACTATAGACATGGAGTGCGTATTCCCCAATAGACTCTGCAAGTATTTAGATAGTATATGGAACTCTAAAATAAACAAAAAACCCACTGCTAAATCATAAAACTTATGCTTTATCATCTTTTATATTAATACTAATAATCTATACTAATAATTTATACTGTGCCAATCATCTTTTTTATTAATATAATAAAGTAACTTTGCAATGTTTTACTTTTGCAATTTCGTGTATGTGACCTACTGATATGAATAAGACTGAGGTTATATATTGCATTTGATTTTCTTTCATACATCAGATAAAAGTGTGACACATTGCAAGTATTGTTACCATCTTTTTTTATTAAAGTTGAACCTGCACTCCTGCTCAGTTTGCTTCAGCATGTCCTATGGAATTACCATTCTTCAGAAGAAGAGATGTGACATCCAATATTGCAGAAAGGATTCAGATGACTGCAGACAGGATGTCTTGCCACAACAAACCACCATACAACCTTCACTCATTTTCTGTCAGAGAAGAGTGACAGATATTGATGAGGAACATGTCTTTGCTTATCAAGAGCACTACTTTTTTAAGCAGCAGACAGAAAGGGGCAAATTTCTAATGAATCCTTCATGTCCTACACCTTCTGCCTTGATGAGCTGTACTGGGTCTGGGTCGGATAGAGTTATCTTTCTTCATAGCAGCCTGTACGGTACTGCATTTTGGGTCTGTGACTAAACCAGTGTTGATAAGACACCAGTGTTTTGGCTATGGCTGAGCGGTGCTTGCACAGTGTCCAGGCATTGTCTTTTACCCCACGAGTAAGTAGACTACTGGTAGGCAAGAAACTGGGAGGGGACAAAGCCAGGAGAGCTGACCTAAATTGGCCAAAGGATATTCCATATGATGATGTGCTCAGCAATAAAAGCTCAAGGAAAGAAGGAGAAAGGGGGGACACCTGTCTTCATGGCATTTGTTTTCCCAACCCACCATAACATGTGCTGAGGCCCTGCTTTCCAAGGAGTGGAAAGCAGTGAATAAATGCTTTATTTTGCTTTCCTTGCATGTGCAGCTTTTACTTCACCTGTTAAACTGTTGTTATCTCAATCCACAAGTCTTTTCACTTTCTTTCTACTTTCTCCCCATACCAGGGGAAGGGGAGTGAGCAAGCAGCTGGGTGGGTTCTTGGTTGCTGGCCAGGGTCAACCCACCACATAAGCTTTATGATTTTCGCCTAAGCCAGAGCAACTCTGATACTGGGCTCCAGTTCAGCCCTGGGTTTATTTCTATCAGTAATGTAATACAGCAATAGCTGCCAGTATATATGTTCAGTAAGAAAGACACTTGCAGGCGTGTCACAGAGCCAACATTTATATGACTAATTTCTTGCTAATCTTAGCAACAGTGAGCGTTATACTCTCATGAGTTAACGTCTGTTGAATTGTTTCTTTAATGCACACAATGCAAATATGCTCTGCATCATGATCAGCAATATAAATCTGCTTATTTCACATATTTCTTCACAAACATCTACACTAAACAATGCAATAAAAATACTTTTATATTAACTTCTGTTGTCAAGTTCAGCTTCTTCACAATGTCCTGTAGCACTGAATTGCAGAATATTTACTCATTTTCTTTACACACACATGCAACAGGCGGTCTACCTCTCTCTGTCAAGGTGCCAATGCAATAGAGGACTACGCAGTACATTTACATATTTTGCTGCAGTTAAGTATAAGGTGCTTTTTACTTCCTCATAACCATTGCATACAGCATCAAGTCAGCACATTGCAGCAGGTAACTGACATGCAGTAGTGGTTACTTAGTTCCTGGTTACAACAGTTTTACTGAAGAAGGCAATTTTAAGTAGACAACTAACATCTTACTGTTGTGTGGTTATCCACTTCTGGAGGGAAAACAGGCATCTTTTCTGCTTTGCACTGTGTTGTTTTAAGCATGCTTTTCAAAATTACAAAGAAAAGCTTCAATAGGTCAGCAAATCTAACCCATTATCTTTTAAATCATGGTTTTAAGACAAGGCTTTGGGGGCTCAACTTCTAGTTTTTCAGCAACTGAGATTGTCATTGCAGTCCGCATCACACAACTGCATAAATAAGGAAGACTTAATGACAAATGCATAATTTCATAGATGATAATCTATTTTATCTAAACCTTTCATTTGAGTCAGACACTTTCTTAGATACAGCTTTCACATTGCCCAGGTTAACAAAATTACAGTGCCACCAAAACATTGCCTTTATGCAGAATGCCCAGTTAAACGAGCCTTTTTTACACTCACCTAGGATTTTCCAAAGTCAGTCTTGACTACCTTAAAGGGACCTGTCCTCATGGTTTTTTCCAGAATGGTACCCCTCGAGAGTGATAAAACTTGAAAAATGAATAGTATCCTGACTCATCTGGACAGAAGGTTGTTAATTGCCTGTTAGGTCATAGCAGATGGGATTAAAAATGGGGAAAAGTCTCTCAATACAATGTCAAAGTAAGGGAAAAATTCTTTTGTCCCTGAAAAGGAAAAAGATAAAACAGGAATGTCTTTGCTGTTGCATATATGAAATATGTGAAATGGAGACGTCCTTCTGTTTTGCTTTGTGCCTTTAACTGAATTCAGTGATGTCAGTGTAGGCTAGCTATGCTCAGATCACCCCTGCCAGGTGGGGCTGATTGAGGATTTAGACATACAGACACCTAATCTGTGAATTTTGAAGGTCTCTGGACAGATGCAGATTCCGAGTTGTTCTGCTCAGCTAAGATGGAAGTTCCCCTGCTCTTATCTATTAGAAATGAGAATACCAAACCAGTTTTTTGCTACAAATCATAGCTTACATGAGGCATGTGAAGATGCAAATATTTGTGAAGAAGATGTGAAGATTCCTTGTAAATCTGTATTTATGGGCTTAACTATGAATTTAGATCTTAAGTTTAGACACCACTGTTAAAATATTTTGGCTTTGATGTTTGAAAGTGATCCAGCAAATCTTAGTCCCAGTACATGCATCATATTAATTTGACTTAAAAGTCACTATTAACAGTTATTTGTTGTCACTATCAATAAAATAAAAAATTAGATATTTACTTATTGCTGTACAAAAAATAGGAATGAAGTGTTTTTTCCATAAACCTCTAAAAAGTAACACACAACCATTTTCCTTTGAAGGATCAAGCGAATAAACTGTAGACAAGAAGTCTAGCCCTTATTTAAGAGGGTAACTGCCTGTATTGCAAGTTTCTTTGCCATCAGCTAGACTAGTGCTTTATATTCATCTTTTCACTTCGCAGGCACCATCATTATCTAATACTATATCACTATATGAGCTTTGTTTAATTTAGCAATCTGCAGTACGAAATATTCTCCTAATAGCCTTCCGTACCAGGAAAAAAGTCCTTCTCTTTGTGGCAGCTCTTCAGGATGGGATGCGTTAAAGCAGTGTGTGCACCTGTGTGCGTGGAATGTTACACATCTGGAGCAAAGGTGTCTAGCTGAGCAGAACAGGAGCAGCCCCTGAACCATAAAAATACACTACAACACTGACACCTGTTGGTAACAAGGGTGCCAAACGCTAACGGCATCTTTACAGCTCTACACTTTTCAGAAGACCCAAGAGCTCAACCTAAATTAATACACCCCCATCTATCTCCACATGTAAGTAATTCACCTGGATATGAAGAACTAAATGCAAGACAAAACCTGGAGACTTGATCCTTAGTCTTTCTGGAAGTAGAGATCCATATCTGCTGAGATTCATATGCAGCTGAGGTCTAACAACAGTTACAACAGATCAGTGCACATCAGTGCCTCTGCATGTCCAGAGACTGTTTCAGCGCTTCTGACATCAGCATGTCAACTGTAGTAAGCAATACATCCAATAAAGCACTGAAAGACATATTGTAACTTAGTCACAAAAGCTTTGCCATTTACATCACTGTAAGTGTAAGATGGGACCTGGAAATTCAATACTAACAATGTGATGTCTTTTTCATTCCTCCCTTCCTGTGAAAAAATGAGGCAAGTTTCACCAGAACAGTAAAAGAGTGAAGCTGCACTGTGTCATCCCTCCTATTGTAGCAGTGGTCTGTGCTTCCACATGAGCTTTTTTGTGAGGAGCTGCTACATGCAGAGGTAAGCTCTACAGAAAAAAAAAAAAAAAAAACAAACAAACAAAGAGGCAACTGGATCTCCTTGCTTTTCAGCATAACCACAAGCTCCTCTACTCCCCTCCTGGCTGTCCTCACAGAAGATAAAGACCTACTACTGTAATCGGCTACTATAATTACCGTTCAGAGCAAAGATGTGTGATTCGAGAACTGAAGCTTTCCAAGTTCAGCTCCTAATGACAAAGCCAACTCTGATGACCCTGTTCCACAGTGTATTTACCAAAGTGTTACAGTAGTAACAGCCATCTAAACTCTTGCTGACCTAAGAAGCAATGTTTCGGTATGTGTCCTGTGCTTTCTACTGCATGACTCCAATATTTCTGAAAAGAAGCAACATCAGCAACAAATTGAACACTAAATTGAACTGGCAGCAAATCCTATAGTCATTCAAGGTCACAGAATAGTCTTGTCTTCACTTGTCTGGTGATTGGTAGCCTCCTTTTCAACAGTTCAATAATTAATTCAGCCTTCAGCACATTAAAAAACAATTCCTCTTCCAAGGTAAATGAGAGTTCAAAAAACCCTCTAGTTCCCATTTCATGTCATGTATGGGCTCCAGCACTCTCCCTGCAACCTGTTTGCCCTCCTTCCCTCGATCAAAGAACATTACCATGTCTCCTCAATGCAGCACCGACTCTTAGATCTGCATTATGCAGTGCTGTGATGCCAGCATTTACAGGAAAGGAATCAAGGGATAGGATCAGCCTAGATATTCAAATCTGCAGAAAGCAAGTTAGACTGGCAGACCATGATTAGTCAAACTGAACTGTGTTCAGAGTAAGAGCTAAGCCTGACAATCCTAGAGGGCAATGCACCCCAGTTATGTAATGATTTACACAGGGGAAATTGCCTGTGCCAGTCATTTGTATCTGAGATGCAAAATGGGTAAGATTCACCAGAATGCAAGGTAATCAAGACTTCAAACAAGATTTTCTTTGTTGTGGTTCAGCCACTTTCACAGTTCTGGAGTATAATACCTATGAATGATACCAGACAATGAAAATACTGAACTTTGTAACAGAATGGTGAAAGAGAAATGATGTAACCACTTTTATTTCTACTTGCTTTACCGTAAATATATTCTAGTTGATACGGATCCAGTGTGATCTGAGTCACAAGGGAATGTGGCATTCCTACACCAAACCACCAGAGTTAGTAACTTTAAACCTGTTACTCTCACCTGGCTCAGTAAAACAGAAAACTGCATGCACTGGGTTTTAGCTGTCACATCACGGAAAAGTGTAGGATAAAATGTCAGGAGGTAAAGAGGACTCTACAACCCCTTTCCATGCCCTCCAGATCTGCTGCAAGGACTGCAATGACAAGTCAGAGCAGTTTCCAAGAGACTACTTTGCTCCTCAAAATCCCCATGGTACTACACAGACGAACCCTACCGTCTGGGTTTACCCTGAGATCCTATTCACCCTCATGCAAGTCTGTGAGTATAGGGCCCTTTACATCAGCTTCAACAACATCTCTGACCAGAGAACTTCATATAGCTCTTGCACCAATAAGGGGCTGGGTGGGAGACAGGAAAAGTCTCATTGCATTTGTTTCAAATTTGCCTCTTTTTGAGGGGTTAACTTTCTTTCTGCCACAGACTAACAAAAGGTTAACAGCAGCCTACACTCCCTCCAAATTGGCCTGTGGCAATTCCATGCTGAGATCTTAGAGTCTGTCCTAGATGTCTCTGCCTAAGAACCTTCCTATGCCACTTTTATTCACAGCAGAATAAACATTTCAAATTCAGCTGGGGGAAAAAAAAAACCTCCACCCAAGTTGTAACAACTCCCATGAAAAGTACCTGTGGACTGTTTGCTGAGAAAACACACTTAAATACCCTGAACAATGTTAGCAGATTTTCACGCTCATCAGTGCGGGGACCATGTATTACTACATATTTGTGAAACAGCTACAATCATAATTTGTGTACAAATCTAATCAGGGAATCTGGAGATTAAACCAGTGAAAAAATTAAATCCTAACACTTCTGCAGTTTCTGCACAGCCTGCCAACTCCCTCCGATATACTACAAACAATTCGATCTTTCAACGTTAGTCTTCTGCATAACAGTTCTCACCCATTTCACTGCCACAGAGTTTTGGGTTTGGAGAGGGGGTTTTTTTAATAAAGGAATTATGAAAGTACTGTATTAAGGGCAAAATGCATAGTTCATGCTGAACTAAAATAATTGACTTGTGAGTGACAAAATAATTATATATATCCTAGGTATTTAGCTATTTTTATATATTATAATTACTAGCTTTGCTGCATCAGGAAGAATACAGTGTTCTCAAAGATTAATAATATTGGGTGAGTCAATACACAAGACTGCAACTTTCTTAAAAACATATCCTGCAGTAAATTAAAAAGTTGCCTGTCACCAATCAGCAAACTTGTGTTGCTGAGCATTTGGTGGTGATATTAACCTTACTTATTTTACACTTCTGATCGAATGACCAGTCTTCTTCATGATCTATGTCAGTTTTTTGCTAGTGATCACTCCAGCCTTTAAGTCAGAATCATTATTTCAGAATATACTATTAAATGTCAATATTGTTTTGTTGGTGTCATTGCTGTAAAGCCACTTATAGCTGATTTAGTGATCAATCAAGTTGAAAGTGTGTAGATGTTGCTTGGGGGTAAGAGAGATACCTTTTGCACTTACACCTGCTGCACCATGCAATATTAAAAATTAATTTGATGTAAGCATGTAGTCATGGATATAGTAGAAATTGGGGCAATGATTTTACAGAAAAAGCAGAAAAAACCACACTGAAAAGTGATGCTCTGGGATTTATGAGATCAGGTTTGCAATCTGAAGAGCAAGGTGAAAGGATATTAACCATTTAACCCAGCTAGAGGCTTGGCTGCAGATACATTGTAAAAGCCATTTAGAGATTTGACTGATTCCTCATTTCAGGAAATTGGGCCTGATATGGGCATAACAGTATCCTACAAACATTTTACCTTTTTCAGAAAAATCAAATGAGACACAAAATTATTTATTGAATGCTCTTATATTAATTAAGCTATCCAGAGCAATGAATGGAGTTAGCAGTCTTGATCAAGCAGTTACCTGACAATATAGATGAATAATATTTTGAAAATGGCATGATCATATCAACCTAAAACACCAGGGTCAGATTTCAATTAACAGATCTCAGCTTCACTATTATTATTATATTAGTCTTAATGAATTGAAGAGGACTAAATTCAAGTAAAACCAGGCAGAGCATAGCCTCTTTTTACAATAAAACAACTCCAACAGTGTGGGGGCAGTTTCTGATCTTCTGCATGAGACATACTATTGATAGGAGGACTGGTCCTTTCCCTTAGAATTGAAACAGTTTCATAACATGAGCCAGGGGAGAGAACAGGGAGGACCAGGGAGAGGGTAAGGTTTCCAGAGTCCAGATTCACTGGTGGACGGTGACTGGTGGATCCCTTTTGTTTCCAGACACAGCTACTGCTCCCCCAGTGCCAGCAGAAGTTTCAGCAGCTTCTGTGACACAGTAGCAGTTCCAGTCACCCCTCCCCTGCTGCACTGTAGCCAGAATGCTGGATGGAGGAAGGATTCCTGCTTCTTGATGGTGCATGGTTTTTTTTCTCTGTAAATGTCATTCCTTGGCATGATATACATGGATGCTGTTAAAAACCCTCTTCTAGTTTTAAACTAAATACACTCTAAGTTAAGTAACAGCAGTACGTAAATTCTTTATGGAACACCCTAAATACCCCGTGACTTCATCTTTTATGTACATCTTGAGAAGTTTGTCCTTTGCTTTGAGTTTGTGTATCTATAGGTGTAGTTTGGCACAAATAAAAGTCAAGTGACGTGGCACAAACTGCCGCAACAGTGCTTTTCCTGTAAAACCCAGAGCCATACCTCCTGTTCTGGGGCAAAACAGCCTCATCCAGAATGTCTTCAGGAACCTGGTGCCAGGTGCTGCTTTCCCTGAGTTCCCGCACGCAGCAGCAGGTATGATGGCCAGGAGCCACTACTTTTCAGTGCAGCAAAACACCACCAAGCAGCTATTTAGTGGTATCTTGCTTCTGTAATGGACATTGCCTACTGGATCACACATTTCAAGGTCGAATGAGTTCAGCAGAAGCTAAGAAATTCTGTTTCTCATAAGGAAACATGCCTCCCTGATTGGCAGCATGTTCTGTTGGGTTATTTTTTTATTACTCCCTTATGTTTTATTAGTCTCAGGAAGGCTAGATTTACCAGAAAGAGGAAATGTTTTCCCTCCACTGCTGATAATTGCATTCCCCATTCCCTCCTACTATTCTTCTAGTGCATTCTGCAGCGCCACACCATGGCTACTCTGTATCTCTCCCACAGAATCACTATACTGGTTATTATTAAATATTTAGAATATTTATAGCAACGGTATTTACCTGCCAAAAGAAGGATTTGGGTTTTCTGATTTGGGATTATGACCAGTTGTCTCACTAGTGAAGTGCATTGGCACCTTATCTTCTCTGGCAAAATTGCAGTCATTTCGCTTGGATGAGGACCTAGCCACAGTTAGCTGTGTCTGTGCTGTTGCCAAATGGGATTATTACAATACATTATACATGTGCCTAGTTTGGAAGACCACCTGGAAGCTACAGCTAGAGCAGTATTTGGCTGCCCATGAGATTAACAGCATGAGCTGTGAGGCACATAGTACATCAAGTTTCCAAACGCTGCACTTTCCACCTATTTTCATATGGCTGCGGTGGAAGCAACGGCACTCCATGAAGTCCTGCGTGAGGCAGTGCAGGCAGCCTGCCTCTGTCTCACAGGTAACATTTTAGAGCAACTGAGCTGTGCTTGCTAAGAATCTGAGACTGGAGAGATAGGGTATTCTCACTGCAATCCTTGACAGACCAGTGTCCTCACCTATCTGGCAGAGCCCATAGCTGTTGATCAAATGTTAACACAGTGGAATACATATCAATTTTTCTCAGACCTCTGCTGTAACAACTGATTTTTAAGCTTTTTGTACAGAGCAATGGTCATCCATGTATACAGCTTGACACAGGCTGGTGGAGTGGTATATAGTAATGCCCCTAGCAGCAGCAGTAATAGCTTCATTGTTATATATTTAAAAATCACACAACATCTAGAGATCAGAGCACAATCTATTATTGTCAAGAATGATAAAAAATAGTAAGCAGCAAACAAGGAAGCACAGCTTGCTCTACCTTTTCTTCTATAAGAGATCAAGTAGTTGGGCTTCCTTGGCCCTGCTCCTCGTGTGTCCCCACTGTAACTCACACATTATTTTCCTGACAAGCTTCAGCCCTCAGATCACTGATGGATTTATATTCTGCTGAGCTCAATTAAGTACTTAGATAGTCAGAATCTGATCTCATTACATGTGTGTCAGCAGAACTAACTCCAGGGAAGTCAACAGAACCAAGTTAGATTTACAGACTTGGAGCCAATTTTTTAATTCAGCACCCAACATCTGTCATATCCTCAGATTTTAATTCTCCATGGACATGACCTATATTCCTAAAGCTTACAGATGGTATTTTAATATTTCTATAAAAAGAAAAATCTTGCGTGCCAGAGAAGTGTAGTCAGTTCTTCTCATCTAAGATATCTGACACGAACTCTAATTCCTCAAGGGGTGTTTATAAGGGCAGCCAGTTGGAGCTAAGACAAAAGGAAAGGGAAAAGAAAAGAAGGCAGCTATGTCAACTGAAATGTCAAGGTGCTGGCTAGCCTAAAGCTCAGTTCCAAAACTAATTGGAAAGGGGAACTCAGATATATATTTTTTCCACATTTCCACTGATTCCTGTGTATTAAACCTTTCAGTGGCCTCATCAAAACTGTGCTTATCCTGAAAAGTCTAGAATCATCATTCCTTGCTCATAACAGCTTTGAAATGATTTTTTATGCAGCTTTTGATGATGAAGTCTAAAATATGTGCTGCTTCGCAGTTAAACACAGAAAAAGTTCTCATGTTTGAACATACTTTCTCCAGTTAGGCTTTTTCTCTGCATTTTACACTGTGAGGAGCATTGATTAATGTGAATGTTTTAGCTGTAGTTGTTGTTTGTGTATAAACTTTTGTTAAAACAAGTACTGCAGAATAAATGACCTTTATACAGACACCTATTAAGGCACTAAAAGGCTTGGCTACATTCATCTGAGACGCGTATACATAACGTTTGGAACAATAAAGGGATCAGCAGCTGCAAGGGGTTTGAATTGAATTCTTTAACAATAGAAAAGTTTTTCAGGCCCAAATACCAGCAAAGAGAATTTTTTGCAGATAATCCAGGAGAAAGAAAATAATAAAAAAATGCTAGCCAACTTTGCAGTAGTTAGCATAAGGGTGCCATCTGAAACATGTCAGCTTAAGAGTGCCCCATAGTACCATTCTTTTACACAACCATAGTATTCAGAACTGTTTCCCCAAATAATCCCAGATGGCATGCCACAAAATTTCAATTCATTTTAAAAGCTTTCTTTGCTGTTATTATGTGATTGAAAGTGCAAAAGCAAGTTGCCATTCTCATGGCACTATTTGCATTGGCTATTATCCCCTAAAATCCCCTTTAAACAGCTACATTGTCAGCCCATAGGCCTCATTTAGAACTACAAAAAAGACCAGATTAATTCGATCAAAGGGAGAGCCAAGTACAAAATGCACTTTTCAAACTGTATCAGAGTAGGTTCCCTTTACAGATCGCTGCATGGCTAGAGCAGTGCAAAAAAACCCTGTCTGAAATAAAGCCTGAGCAGTAACAGAAATAACTGTGCATGTTTCACATGAAGCTTTTGGGGCTCTTCCAGGGTAAATCTCTCTCTACAAATGATTAGAATAAAATATATTTAAATATAAGTCTGTAAATTAAGTAGCAAGCATCAGTTTTTGCCTGTTTGGCTTTCTGCCACTGCTTTCAGGAGGCACTGATGTATTACATAGATAACTTAGCCAGCTATAGACATTTCTGAAGTCTGTGTGCATTGGAATTTTTAATTAATTAACTTAACAATGAGCGATGAAACTTCCAAAAGGTACAGATAATTCCCCTCAGAATTATTTTGTTGCTACTGCACAAAATCATCATCATCATCATCATCATCATCATCACCGGTGAGGCAAAGGAAAAAGAAAAAGCTGCTGGTATCATTTCTGCAAAATATTCCCATAATCTAAGGTGAACCCTTCTGAGTCAAGCATAACACAGATCCATAGATCTACAGCCAAAAAGTTTCTAGTGGCTTTTCAATCTCACCTGGGATTCTGATGACAGGTAACAATGCTGATATTTTTGTTTCTCACAGAAGCTCCTTTGGTGTCTCTGCACCGTCTTGCGCGCTCGGTCTCTACTGGAGTTTGCTTAGTGGTGCTGCCATCAGTTCTCTCACCCTCAGTCTGAAGCAGTTTCTTCAGCAGCTGTTTTTGTGTACCGAGAACATTTTACAGAGTAAAGACCTGCAGCACAAAGGTAGAGCAACTGAACACATGCAGCAATATGTGCCATTGCCTCTTAAAGGACACATCAGGCCGAGAGAGATGCTGAAAAGCTGAGCAGCTGCAACTAATATTAAAGTCATTTGCTGTAGGATGAAACTGGATGAATGCTGGAATTGTTAGCCACTTCCAATGGGGTTTAGATTTTTGAATGGTACCATTTTAATATAGCGGTTGTGTTTGTTTATTTACTTCTTGTATTTTATGGAATAAGTGTGTGGTGCTAGTAATAAATGTTGTGTAGCAAGAAAATGTTCCTGTGGAGACAGAAATAACTCCCACAGAGAAAAGAGGCCTTGAAAATCTATGTAATCAATGTATATTTGTAAAAACTATCAATGCACAGGCATACAACCTTTGTTTTACTGCTTGCAATTATGAAATCATTATTCTTATTTGTGATCTTGGGAACAAGAAAAGTTAATGTAAAATCAGTTATGTGTTTCAAGGGTGAACATTTTTTAAATATCATGCAGTTACACTATGAAAGAGTACATATTCAATTAGAAACACAGTGTGAGTTTTTAAAAATCTGTCAGAGTTAAATATTTATATGTCATTCCACATATTCAATGGAAATAAATACCAGAACTTGTTAAAGTCAGTCATAATGGCTGCTGCTTTGTCCCAAAAAAATAAGGTAACTTCAATCAATATTTGTCCCTGACATCTCTTTACCATAAGGTACATGAATTATGACAGTATTGCAACACTTTCAGTACTAAAAAGTAGTTTCAGCCCACAGAAAAGTATAAAAATGTGATATTTTATGGAATGAGGCCTTTACCCTGCAAACATGCATGTTAAATCTCATTAAAAGCCATTAGGTTGCAGAAAGCTTTGTAGAATCAGGTGCTCACGGCTAGATCCAAAGACACTTTTAGATGTCCAACTATCTGTAAAAAGGCCTAATTTAAACATAAAGATCTTCAAACACATGCTCAGGGTTTTTTTGCCTAATTCTGGAAATGCCTAACCATTTACAGATACTTAATTCCCAACAGTAAAGTCCCATAAACTGAATCTGTATGTAAGCATTCCCAGATTCAGGTCATAACACGGAAGTCAATAACAGGGTAAACCCCTCGGGATCCATGAGCACAGGATCCCTGCCATTTTTCAGCGAAGTCTGATCAAATAGGCATTCTCTAGCTACGCATATCAGATTACAGCCTGCACAAAGTACAGCTAGATGAGGCAGTGCTTCTGCCGTGCTCCCTTACTAAATCATTCAATCAATTGTTCGAACACTCCGGCTGGATAGCAAAGGGATTTGAACTTGCATCATCATCCCCAATTTGCAAAGGCAAATTGCAGCATGGATTATTCTACAGGGGGCACTCTGAGCCTCTTGTGCAGGCTGAATTACACTTCCCATGGAATAATTAAAATAGGGAAGGAAAAGACTAGAAAGAAATACCACTTGGTAGCCTAGTATCCAACATACTCATCTGTCCTACAGCAGATCGTCTCCCAAGAACATGTAATACAAGCCATGCATGTTTGTTGATCCTCTTGAGAGACAGTCTCAGCAGTGACCTATGGAGTCACGCTCTCTTCCCAGCCAATGTATTACTGTATTTGAAGTGGAATAATTTTAATGTGAGGGATAGTGAGCATATTCCTATTTGTCCCATCTAATCCGTTTTACTTCAGTACCCTGCTATTTTGGATATATAAAATTGAGAATTTTTTTAGAATCGGGTTCAGATTTTCTCAGAAAGGACAAGGAATTGAACCTAAAACTCTTACGTACAGAGTTGACATCAATGTCTTAGATTCAGCATTCTATTAAACTATTTAATAAAAACCAAGAAGGCAATATCACTAGCACTGTACCCAACCATATTTGTAAAAATGAAAAAAAAAAAATCTACTGAATTGTATGCATTCATTAACTATCTAACACTACTATGCCTTATAAAGGTAGTGACATTCAGCTAACAGCTCTCAGTTAAAATCCAGCAGATGAGATGTTCCCATCCAGCCCGCTGTGGTTTTCCTAAAGGAGAAAAAGCAATGAATACTACTCAAGTGGCCGCACTCTTCCTCCTGCTCTGCTAATGGCCCACTGCACAGATTTGACTGTGGCTGTGGATGGAAGGAAGATGAGAAGAGGGAAACCCAGGTACTGCTGTGAGACAAGGGACTTTCTCCAGGTTTACTGCAATCCTCTGGGATGGGCCAAGGAGACAGAGGTGGGTGCAGTGGGGAAGTCAGTAAGGAAAGTTTGCTGCTGCCATAGCATTGCAGGAAGAGAGGAGACCCCATTATGTGCTGGGAAAACCCGGCTTTTGATTAGACCACCTGTAGGGATCATTACCTTGGACAATCTCTGAAAACCCCATACGGTAACATCCAGCGTGGCTATGCTGAAATCCACTTTTGGCTAGCCTTTACTAGCACACTGGTGCATTTCCTAAGGATGTGCATTTTTCTTGTATATTGAAATTATTTCTGTTGTATGTGCTTAGAACAGATTGAAATTAATCGATGCTTTACTGATGTCAGCAGTTTCAAGTTTCTACCTAATTCTCTCTCATTCATATGAAACACACACACTTCTAATCAGTTCTTTCCAGGGTAAATCACTGTATTTTCAGATTGCATAACAGAGTACTGAAGAAGAAAGAAAAAAAAAAAAAAGAAAGAGGTAGTTGTGGCCAGGGCGGTTTTGTAAGACTGGTTATTTTCCAGACAGCTGTAGGCTACGAAGTGACAGACCATGTTCTAACCTTATATTAGTGCAAATCTAGAATAACTTGATCAAAATCAATGGAATTAAACTGGCATACAGGAAAAGAGGTTCAGATCAATCTGTTTTCACAGTTGTTTCATACTCTTCCAAGATCCAAGGCCTTCAGAGCATTAAACTCAATCTGATCTTAAGACACTTGATTATCTGTCCTAGAGATGCCCTTTGTATCTTTCATTTGCTGTTG
Source organism: Grus americana (assembly GCF_028858705.1). Classification (NCBI taxonomy): domain Eukaryota; kingdom Metazoa; phylum Chordata; class Aves; order Gruiformes; family Gruidae; genus Grus; species Grus americana. The sequence continues at coordinate 23,196,574 of NC_072852.1, read as the reverse complement.
TATGTATGAGAACATTAGATTTCAAGGTTTCTAAGTGCTGTTATTCCTTAGACTGGCTGTTCATAAGTCTGTCATTGGTGAAATCCCCATGTCTGTGAAATGGCCAATTACACTGCTTGCTTTGACTGTGTTCCCATTGTAGATTTGCAATAGTCTTATATAGTTTTCCTTCAGTATTAACAATCAGAAATGAAGCCACAGGAAGGCTTTTGTCAGACAATCCTGTTGCAGAGAAATAAGGGCTGGCAGTGTCTTTCAATTTCACAAAGAAATGTTTTGATATGTATGAAATCCATAATCGTTGGTAATCTTATAAACCAGCACAACATTTTTATCACTGAATGTTGACTTTTCACTTTCCAATTTAATTTTGATTTTTCCATTTGTATGTTTATTATATTACACAGAACATTTCAGGGAGATGCTTCTGACTCAGAGTTGTGAGAAGGAATATCCAAAGACGACAACTGCTGTGTTAAAATGGCCTGAGACAATGTATTCAGTCAACCTGGGAGCTGGAAGACCCCATATGGGGCTCTCCTGGAAATATATCCTGGAATACACAAGGTGAATTGATAAGGAAAAAGGAGGATGAGCAGAGTATGGTCAGTGCTTTAGCAGAATGGAAAAAATCACTGCACGAGTTGAGTAGAAAAAGGAATATGAGGAAATACAGCAGAGCTAAGATAAAGTGAGAGATTACAGCTGCACTCTTGCATTGTAACAGAATGGGGAAAAGGATTGTCTTTTCCCTATCCTGATCATATTATTCTCCACCCCACTATTAGCCCATTTACTTAATCCTCCCATGAAGATGATGACAAATTTGGAAGTATATTTGCACAAAATCCACAGCCTGATAGTACAGACAGCCTAGCAGAGTGAGGCATGGTAGTCTAGTGGCTGGTACCGATAAAGCCAGTTTGTGTCTTTCTGCATCAGTCTCTCAGCTGGGATAACTGTACCTGCTTTGCCGTGCTGATCACTTGAAGATTTCAAATACTTGAATGCATATAGTAGCTGAGAATGGTGGGGTTAATTTCTGCAACTGTGAACAGGTTTCTTTCAGCAGTCACTTTCTGGAAACGTCATAATTTTATGCTAAGTTATAGCCTTATTCTCTGACTCAACCCTTCTTTACCAAGGTAAAGATGGCTTTTGACTCCTAGCCCAAAGAAGCAATCACATTTGCAAAGTTTCCACAGATTATCTAGTTTCAGGCACATGTACATGCATCTAATAGCTAGTTCTTTCCCCGGGTCTTATAGGTCAACTCAAAACAATAAAGTAGCACCAGTTGTATGTGGATGGAAGAGTAGCTGAGAAGTTTCCTTTAGAAGAAAGAAACACTCATTTAAACAACAGTACTAGTAAATTGCCAGAACTGGTACTGAACTAAGCATCTGAGAGAATTTATGTAGTCACTCCTAAGAAATATTCCTCCCTATCCCTAGAAGCAAAAAGCAAGAGAGACTTGCCACCACTCTGGTCACACAACAGCATTTCCTTTTGCTACCCCAATCTGGGGCAGTAACAAAGCACGGGGAGTTTACCTACCTCATTTTCACCTTTCTGTTTTACAAGACTTGTGAAAAGTTTGTACGTCCTTCCTGTTGACTGAACTTTAAAAAAAGGCAGTATTTAAAAATACAGCATTCTTTGTTTTCCTTTTGTGCTTTTCTGTTTGGTTTTGGCTTTTTGTAGCTGACATTACAGACCAGGGCAGTTTTATTTACTTATGATTTAGCTAGGTGAGAGAATCCAGTCAAACAATATTCTTTGCTTTTACTTTTGATGACCTATTCTTTGAACTTTACGTAGAGCAATCTGAGGACTTGTTTACATAGGGAAGTTTGCAGAATTCAAGCTTTGATACGAATTTCAATATATTTACTACGTTGCACTAACTCCTCCTTTGAACGCTCTCAGAACAATGTAAAGTGATATTATTTGAGGCTCCTGTGGGGCAGCACAGGATCTTCTCTGTCTCTACAGCCAGACAATTACAACAACTGAAACAGCAGAAAGCTATTCAGTTTTTTCCTGGATTCAGTATCTTACCTGCTGTACTGCAGCCATCACCGCTGGGTTGAACCTCTTGGTACAACTGGTCTTCTGTGTAAAGTGAAAGGAAGTCTAGTGTCCCAGATATTTCCCAAATCATTTATTCTTATCTTATAATTTATTTCCCAGGGAGCTCTGTGGACCACAGAATGCAACCAAAGAGGCAAGACAGGGCCACAGGACAGTTCAGCTCCATCTCACCCTGTTGATGGCCACAGGTGAAATTCATTTTCAGACAGCAGTAGCATGCACACTTCATGGGGCTCGATAAACCTGAGAAAGCATATGCTCAGGCATACATTACAAAGTATTGCAAGACAGGGCCATTGTAATGCAAAGCGTCATAATTTCCCACACACCCCCCAGTCTTTACCTAGGGCTATGGGAGTCTCTGCTGTATGTTAAAATTATTTGTGCTCCCACAATCAAATAAAAAATAAATTAAGTCCTCCATGTCCCTTATCCTTCCCTGCCCCCAACTAGCAACAACCTAATAAACCAACAAATAGTGTTTTGGTTTCCAGATCTTTGCCATCAGTAAAACTCCAGCCTATGAAAGCCTCACATAGGAAACCATTTATTCAGGCAGGGTGAAATACATAACAGCAAATAATAGTATATAAGACTAGGTAGTCCATAACACTAGGCGGGCACTGGTTTGTGCCTACCCATACTCAGAAGATCTGGAGAGCCCATTCAGTCTCCCTATAGTATAAAAAAATCTCATCCACACGTGTTGAGGGGTGGATGCAGAATTCCTTCCTAACACATGAGTCAGCAATGAGCTAATCCAGTCAGAGTCTCTGTGTTCACGGAGCTGAGACAACCTGCCCAGGCACAGATCAAGTACATACCCAGAAGGGCTGGTGTGTTTGCAATGGATACGTGTGACTTACCTGTTCATATACATTCAGTACCTTTTTCTATATGCCAGGGTAATTTGGGCAAAAACCCCCAGCTGTTGCAAACATACAAACAAAATCCTGCTTCTCCAGGCTTTCCAAAATGGAGCATTGGATGCCAGATCTTCCTCAAACCCCAGTTCTGGCTGCCAAATCTCAGGCATGTGGAAATGATACACTGTGCCTTACCGCAGCACCAATGTAGTTCAGGTGCTCCCATGATTTCCTGCTTTTGTTACAGAGACGGCAGCCCTGTGTAAGCATTACCTTAACAGTGCAACACAGGGACAAACAACAGGCACCAAAATATTTACTATAGGATTTTCAGAAGCACTTGCAGTTGACCTGCCTCTACTTTCTCATGAAATCTGCAGTAAACCTTTCTTGTGGGAAAATTAGATATTTTTCATTTAGTAATAAAATGAAACTATCTCTAAACGCTTTTTGAAATCTATCTTTTTGTGTTTCAAAAGTAGAGTTAAAGCATCACCTCTATCAGTGTTCGGAAAGGGAGGCACAGCACTGGCCCCTCACAGGGCACGTACTCAGAGCTGAATTGCCCCTTTAGCGACTGGGTCATGGTGTGTACTTGGGTTTTGATTTTTCAGGCTGATTTAAAGAATAGGGTCACCTCAGGTACGTTACAATAAACCAATGTAACAAAGGTAAAACTCATCAAAGAAATTACAATTTCCTGACTAAAGGTCTGCAGAGAAGGAAAACTTGTCTTACCACTACTGCCATTTACTTCTTATTAAGTCAACTGCCTGGAAAAGCATTTATGGGGCAAGAACAACCTACACTTCTCACAGAGGCTGATATTATGAGGGGATGTGTTGCAGGTCTCAAGATGTGGTTCCATTTCTCACCTGACTGAGAGGCCTCCATCACACACATCCTCCTTTACACAAAATGGCAGCAGCCATCTCCCAGTACCTCTTGAGGGAGCTGAAATCAGAGGAGGTTTGCTCTTTCCTCTCCATGCCTCCTCCTTACTTTTGTCCAGAGACTGCTGTGAGCAAAGCCAGTTGTCATTGCCTCTGTTTTGCAGGGAATCTACCCCGCTGCACCACAAAGTTATAGCCATCTTGTCGGGGGACACAGTTTCACTACAGAGTGGCAGCCATCTTGTCAGGGCACACAGCTTCAGTCTCCCTGCATAGCCCACAGCACAGGAGCTGTAAGGAGCTGTGCACACCCCAGGTGAAGAGCGTGGGAGATGTAAAGAAACCAAGGAAATGGTTTCCACAAGGTGGTTTAAAAATTAGGTGAGACTGCTGTTCATACTGCCTAGAAGCCCGCTACTTAAAAGCAGGTGGCCAACTGCTGACTGAAGAAAGTGTTGCAAACATGTCACAATGTTGTTTGGTCGATTAGCTCACCACAGCTGCCAGCACATTTAAAGTAACTTTATTTAATCAGTAAAACATTGCAGGTAGCGTAAATAGCTGTTTCTTGGCCAAATTTAAACCCATTAGCAAAGTCAAAGGAATAATAAATGTATTAGATGCTCCTTCTCACCCCTGGTAGGTTTCCAGCAAGGGCAATCTCCAGTCAGTAGCTGAAGAAAACAGCCACCAGCAAGTTGTACATCTGGGGGACATGAAATAGCAGCGCTGATAATGGCTCAAGTTCCCCAGCACTGTAATTTGCAGGGGTTTCTGTTTCTGCAGATGAGAACTGCAGCTCTAACCTGGGGCAAAACATCCTATTTTCCTGAGATGACTTTTTAGCCTGAGATCAGGGCAAGGGAGAAAAATCCAATATAGCAGAAAGCAAAAGAGAGCTGGATAAATCTGCTGAAGAGCCTAGGTAGAGGCTCAGCCAGGGGCAATGGTAGGGAAAGACATGAAACATGCAAGAAACCTTTACTTGTTACATCATCTTGACAGCTGTGGTTTGTGCATTTGATTATTGTGATACTAAACTACATTTATTGTAATTATTAGATAATATTCATACATTCGTATGTTTATTTTCATAAGAAGAATTTCAGTCTATTTTATAGCAATAGAGCTAAACAGAGAAATTTATAGAATAAGGACAGAAGCACTCCTGTCTGTGTACCTATCTACTTACATTTAGGTATATTTATATAGCTAGATAATGAATAAAAGCTATGCCAAGAAATTGAGAATGCTTTACTGTTTTTCATTTTTTTTTTTAAATCCAAACTCCTTATTTTGAACTATACAATAAGTAAAGATTCTATACATAATTATGTTAAATTAAAGAAAAACTGTGCTTCAGTTTGGTTTTCTCCAACAATTGGCAAATTGTGGTTGATGTTGCAAATATTTCTGTACAAATATAAATCTTTGTAGGACACATAACCCTTTCCTCACAAGTAGCTGTAAAACTCAGCACTTATATAACTGATCTGTGAGTTTTTATTATTAATTACTTATTTTCTGTCTTCATTGCAAAGCCCTGGTAAGGAAGGGGTTTGAAGGAAAGGTAGAGAGGGGGCCAGGTGGGAAGAAGTCAAGCCTGAAAAAAAAAGAGAAGTTTAGTGATGTGAACAGAAAGAAAATAAATCAGGGCAAATGAGCATTTTATGCTCATTAGCTTTAGACTAAGAAGTAATTTTCATCATAATCAGATAATAGAATAATAGAAAAGCTGAAAAACTTTATGGCTTAAAAAACCCTTAAAAATTAAAAAGAAACTTCCTCTTTGGATGGCATAGTGGACAACAGAATTCAATTAGTAGGGGGTTAACAGGCTCCAGCTGGTGTGTCCTACCACCTTGGAGGTAGATTATAAAAGAAAGGGGAAGAGGGGTTAGAAAGGGTGTGTTCCCTTTCTGCCTCCCTGATTGCTCTGTGGTTTTTAGTTTGATTGTGTGGTTCCCTGACTGCCTTGTGGACAATAAAGCATTCTCAGAGGGAGAGTCTCTAAAAGAGTTTGGGCTGGAAGTTTACTTTCTTTCTCTGCAGTAATTCACACAGACTAGGGGCTTCGTAATGCCTTGAAATATCTCCTAATGGCTGCTGCTAGAATTAGATATTGGACTCCAGTAAATTAAAGGATCTACTATGGAAGTTTATTTGTGCTTATAGCAGCAAAGGCCCTGGCAGCTATATAGGGTGTCGCTGGGAATTTATTTCCATTGTGGTGGCTTCTTTTGACAATGTGTGAAAATTTAACTGGCTGCAGTTTAAGACTGAAAGTGTACACCATACCATTCGCAAGAGTTGTGTTTTACAATACAGACTTACTATACAACGCACGCGACTGCAGGAATTGCAGATTAAAACCGATGGGGCGTATAAACTCTGTGTTTGGCTGGGGCAAAAAGAGGTTAAAAGTCTGACCTGCAAACAAATCTGGTGCTAGCTCTACCTCACAACTGCAGCTTTTAGTATGGGAAAACGTTTAAAGCAATTTAAATGCTCCCTCAAACAAAGGATCCAGTTTAGTAAATCACAGACTTTCTGACCAAACAGCCAATGGTATTTCTTAGGTTTGCTTTAATTATAACATATTATGGAGCATAATTTACTCCAAAAGTACCCGTGAAGTTAGAAAGGGGCTTTCAAATGAACTTTTGCCATAAGGTCTTCTAACAATGGCTGAGCATCCAACAATATTCCCAGGCTGAAAATCCTAATAACGTATTGCAGTTGAATATTAACATAAAAATTCTTTCCAGATTTTCCAGTGGCTTGTCACAATCTCACATTATCTCAATTCTATCTGGATTAAGCTTTAGTCTGGCAACCTTAGTCTAGGTCTCATTATCAATTAGATATTAAATGTAGAAGAGGGTAGTCAGACCCGCTCAGGTCTCCAGCTCTGGTTAGGTGGAACATGCTAGCAACTAAGCAATTGGTGAAGTAAATCAATAACCTTTTTTCTGGTAGTCATTTACATAGCAATGATGACTTGAGAAGTTGCTAAAGCAAAATTTGAATACTTCCATTTTTTTTCACTGACATTATTAATTTACTAATTAATCTGAAAAAAATACTATTATTTTGGGACATTAGAACATTTGGAGAATATAGAGGTTCATATGAGGTCAGCCTCCTAATCTAATTTTCATAATGACCAATATGGCTAGCACAAATCAATATAGCAGCCAGTTCAGATATGATTGGTCAAAGGTTCTACTGATCTACTCTTAAGTCATAAACATCAGTTTCATCATTTACGTTGTAGTTCATTCATCTTCCCAGCTGAATGCTAAGAATGCATGGGCACTGAAACTGATTTCTAGTTTTATAGTCCAATCCAATAAATGTTGGATGGGGATGTTGACTAAATTCCATATTTAGATAATTGCTTTCCTGTTTGATTACTAATTGTGCTTACAGGTCAAAGGAAATTACCCTGAGATCAAACTGCCTTCAGATAGCACTGGTAGATGAACTAATCCAGAGTCCATGTAAACTCGACACTCAAATGCCTTTGGGTGCAGTTTCTATCGGTCATTGTAAATGTATGTAATGCTTTTCCTTGCTACAACTGCAAAACCCATATATTGGTGGTAGGCAGAGTTCTATGTACATGTTACAAAGAACTTGGTAACACATTTTGATTCTAAATAGTATCTTTAGCAATATACTATTATACTAATAGTTTTTATTCTCAGTCTCTATAAATTATTTCAGCTCTCCTGTAAAGTTTGAGACTCATGCTCTTACTGTCATACATGACTTCCTATACCCTCTTACCACATTTCTTCAACTTAAGACAGAGAGTGAGAGCATATATTTTATAAGATGCTTCAGTGAAGTGATAAGCATGTTAGGTACAGTTAAAACATTTTGGTCAACATGGGTGCTGATAGGCTGGCAGTTAATTTTGAACACAGGACCACAGTGTGAGACTTTCTGCCTGATGGCCAAATGCCCTGTTCTTAGCACATTCTTTTGATAGTTTCATCTAGAAAGGTGTCCACTGAAACATTTCCATGCTCCCAAACACTGTAACTCGAGATGTGGTCTGATTTCTCAGGCCATCTTGTGTGAAAAAGAAATGAAAAGTCCTCTATGAGAATATGAAAAAGGCTTCTGCATGCACCAGAACAGACTATCAAATAGCCCTTTTTATCAAACTACTGAACTACAGTTCACCTACACACCACAGTTAATGAGCCCCATTTGCTTGTCAGCTTGCACTCAAGTGCACAGCAAAGAACAAGGGTAGAACAACTAATTTCAGCAGCAATTTGCAGCTAGATTGGTAGATCATAAAGTTACACTCAGGACAAAGATAGCAGAAGCACACAAGATCTAGCATTAGATCCACTAGGAGGAGATGGAGATCTGTTCAGTGGAAGACAGGGCATCCACAGACACACTCTGTACATGTGCAGACTGGACTTACAACACAAGAACATCTAATAGACATTATCCAAAGCACCAGAGCTGGCTGGTCAGATACCTGTGTGTTCTGCTTTAAATCCTTCCTCATCTTTTTCATCATCCAGTGTCAAAAAAACCATGGGAGGGTGGGGGTGACTTAGAAAGGTGATGGATCTTGTCAGCTGGCACAGGGGACTGAGAGAAGAAGCAATTTCTGGTGAGATTTTACAGGACCTGCAGCTCTCAGGAACCGTGTGTTTTTGAGTACCAGCTACCAGTGCACTGTGATACCTGAAACACCCAGGCTCCAGGCAGTTGTCCTAATTTAAAGCCTTGTCCAGCCACCTGGGATTGTATGAGTAATATCTCGTGCTCACACCAACCGTCTGTGCACAGCTGTTCATGCAATGTCCAGGGCCACCTTAAAACAGCCCTTCCAGCATTACGGCTATCTACTCACTGTGAAAAACAGAAGTGATTTTGTCACAGAGGGGCATAGCAGGCTGAGAGTATGTCAGTGCTCCAGCACTGTAAAAGGAAAGCAGCCAAGATCATTTGAAACCAGCTAACTCAGGTTATCCTAGATACCTTAGTTGCAATAGCATGTTTAGGCCTGGCTGATTTATCCCACTCAGACATTAATGCTAAGACTGCAATGACTTCTCATTCTGCCAGGTTGCTGCCCTTATCCCAACTGCAACCTGTCCAACACTTAAATGAGTATTAACCAGAGGAAGATAGAACTTAGGCTAAGGGAAGAAGATCGTAAACCTTTGGCAACATGGAAAAGAGAACAGTAATAGGATGAGCCCATAGCTGCTTTTTAGCTTGAATTCTTTTGTGTGTAGTCTGAAAAAATCAGTTCCCTTTAGAAAGTTGGAAGAAATCACAGAGGTGCTTTACTCATGCGAGGTATGGATTTGTTTAAATTACTTCAAACTGAGACTAAATTATTTCTGGTTCCAAGGGGGTCTGCAGCGTATGGGTTGGTCAATATATGAGTTAGTGGGCAACACTAAACGTGAGCTGCAGGACTCCTGAGGCTAGCTGCATTTGCGCTGATTGTCCTGGCTGCAAAGAATGAGCTGGTGCAGCTTCTCGGGGGCTGCTCTTCCAGGGGCGCTGCGCAACACCACCATCAAGTGGTCCCTGCAGCACAAGACAATGGTATGCCAAGCCCTGCATCCTATTCGAAATGGGAATGGCATTGCTGATACAACAGTTAAATGTCTTTTCAACATCAGATGAGACTTCATCAGAAGAGCGTTTGTGTTTAACTGCTTCTCACCTGTTACGTATTTCCACAACCATTGCTCTTTCATCAAACATGCCAGTGAGCTAATTTGTCAGAATATTTGGGAAAAAGTAAACTACTTGTAATTAAACTAGCTTCACAGAAAATATTAGATGTGATTTGCACATATTCTAATTAGATGCTTTCTTAAATTCTTGTTCTTTATCATTTCCCCATTGTCTATATGAAATTCCCATACCTAAAATTAAAGAAGAGCATTATAAATAAAGTGCAGATAATGCAGCCTCAAAGCATGGCAACCTGCATTTTCAGTACTGACTCTTCCATGATTTCCTGCAAAGAATTATGGCTTGAACATTTATCAAAGTTTCGTCTATAGGAGCCTGTTCACTGGTGGTCTGTATGGAATTATCCTTTTGCTCTTTGTGCTTGGAGGGGATTTGGATGCATCGTTGCTGCTGCTTAGTGTTGTGATTTTTGGTAGCTCCATTTTCTTTTTTATTTGATTTCCTGTGATACTGCTTTTTTTCTCTTTGAAATGTATAGCACTGAGCAAAGTAATTCAGAACATTTCAGATCAGTGCTTAATAAATTCCTAATACCATGCTGAATTGGAATACATATTAATGTGACTCCCCTTTCCAAAACTTCCTAGCCCCTATCTCTCCACAGGGGTAGGATACTCTAAAAGGATCTATGTAGCCATGTTTTGTTGGGCCACTTAACAGTTAGCATATGTCAGTAGGAATCTAGGACTTGACATGGTCCTGCATAGCCTAGACATTTTCTCAGAACTTTTCTTGAACCTGTTACTTAACAGCTCTCAGCAGATGGGAAAGTTGCCACCACTTTTAGTACAGACTGCCCACTCCTCCTGATGTTTAACTAATTTGACCTTAATTGTCCTGGTTTGAATCTGCAGCACATAGTGAAAACAGATATATAGGTGACTTAAATGTACAGCTCTAAGCTTCTTTTTGAATTGCATCTCCTCCCTTCCCTCTAAGGTGCTGTACTTCCTTATATATAGACAGCTTATCCTTTCATGCAAATTTAAATTGCTAAATAGTAGATCAAATGGTCAAAAAATTACTGAGTATGTCCTCACCCAGACATCATGGAGTTACATAAGGGTAAGGGGTTAGAAAAGGTCCTTTTGGCCAGATGCTGAACTGGGGAGGGTCAAATACATGCCAGCTATGTGGATAGTTTGTCTGAGACACTCCAGTGGAGATTTCATAGCATTCCTAGGCTTCAGGGCTTTGTCATCCCAATTAGACAGTTGTGCCAATTTCAGTACAAGAAAAATTAATTTCCTATTGTTCCTGTCATCTTCTCTACTAAAAACCATTTTACACAGTGGAAGATTATTATCATATGTACTCCGTTAGATTTTCCTCCCTTAGATTTAACTATACCGATTCCTTCACATTCAGTTTCTAAACATCATTATCTCATTCTTCTTTGGACTCTCTCCATCATAGCTTTGTTTTTCTTAAAGTGGGTACCTATAATGAGGCACTTATCAGTGTTTGCATTCTGCCTTTTTTAACGTGTCACTGCTGGAGTTGCAACATGGAGTCTGTGTGAGATTGTGACAAAAGTTTCTTCAATATTCTTGATGTAATTATTTTAATATTTGAAGGATTTTTTTCTTTGTTTTTATTTCAGGTGAACTGAGAAATATTTTTTTTTGTTAGTTGTACAAGAGTGGTGATATACTTAGGTATATAGCAGAAGCATGCGTGACTTGTTTTGTCTTAGGCACTGTATAAAGACGGAACAAAAAGATGATTTCTGCCCCCAAAACTTACGATCTTATGTGAAAAAGGTATATACAGATCCCAGATAAGCAGTAAAACATTAATTGTCAGTGGCAGACAAAGACTACAGTAAACAAAAGACTGGAAAGGAGGGAATGAGGGTTATAATCTCTGCTCGTTTTTAAAAATTCTGAATGTTTAATGATCCACATTAAGGTAAACTTTTTAAAAAAGGTGACCAGATATTTACAGTTGTTCAGCATGCAGCAGGAACAATGAAAGTGTAATTCTTGGAAACATTCATTTGATCTAGGCATCTAAATAGAATGTGAGATCGCTTCCATGTAGTCATAAATACACAACTTTAAGAAGTTTAAGAGTAATTTTTGTAGTTAAACAAAACTGTTACATAAAAAGTTGTTTCTTTAGGTGTGGTTATTGTTAATTAAGGGAATTAATGACGGCAATCCTGCAGTTGCATAATCATGATATTACGATACTTGTTTATATTCAATGCTATAATTATTATGATATTAAAAACTGGACAAGCCACTTCTTTTGCCAATTTAGAGGATAAAAGCAAGACTAAATGAACCAAAAAGGTTTTATGATAGCGCACACTTCTCCAGTGTTGGTTCACCTCCCACCTTCCTACTTTCCTCCAAGCTACATGAAAAATATCAATTTCCCAACGACTGTGTCCAGTTCAAAGCAGGCCAAGAACAGACATGGTGCTTTTCAGACCACACCATGTTCTGGGTAGCAGTGTTTACTATTTCAAAGAAATCACCTCTCAACTAAAAAGAAGAAAGGATTCCAGATGCAATGTGTTTCTCGAAGGGAAACTTGTTGGGCAAACACTCACTTCCCAAAAGTTACTGTCAACAGGTTGACCAATTCATGACATGTTTCAGTTAACGTATGAGATTTTAAGGCCTCTTGTCCAAACATATGCATTTGAGAAAGTAGGTTTGCTTTCAAGTAGGCATTTAATGAATAAAAAGTAGGTATTAAATGAAAAAAAGACAGGTAAGGTTGAAAAGAAGGGATTAATGACAAGATGCATTTCAAGGTGTGCCGTAGATTCCGAGGTACAATGAAATGTGCCTAAGTTTGACCCATCCCCAGGAACCTGGCATCACATGTATTTAGGACAATGCCTGTTAACTTGTTCTGGGAAGCTTTTTAAATGCATCCTGCTATATATCTGTAACAAAATATTTTTCTTTTCTTTTTGGTGATAAGGAATGCCATAACCATATAACCCCTGCCCACTCAGCCAAGAGTGTTGTCTGATTATATGTGTAAAGTCTAATTATAATTTTGTGCCTGTCTTAAGCACAATCACAAGTAAAATAGGCAGGCAGGAATATAATTTGAGTTCCACATGGTCATTCCATGCATCACTTAAGCAAAGAAGAAAGACTGATTAAGAAATTATATCTGCTCGTTTATTCTTCTATTACAAAGTCAGAATGGCCACAAAAATTACAATCATTGTCTAAAACTGTGATTATATTTGACTGAAAAAAGTGGGGAACTTGCCAGATGAATTCTAATCTTTTTAATCTTAAACTATGGCTTTTCCTTGCCACAAACCTTTCTTGCTCTTAATATGGCTAAATTGTTCTTATTCATAAATAAACAAATATTTAGAGTAAGGCCTTTTGTATGATTATCAAAGATTTGGATTTCTTTTTCTAAGTTGGGGGGGGCAGATGTTTGAGGTTTTTTCTGCTAGGGACTATATGTTTATGAATACTGTTTCTTGAATGGCAAGAAGCTTTGTTAAATCAGCGCAGCCATACAGAGTATAGTCTTTATTCATATGTTCGAGCCAGCAATCTCTGAAGACCTTGATTCATGTATGTCAAGTGATACATCATCAGATAGGACTTTGGTAAATAAGAACTGTAAGGCTTTATCCTTATATACATTTATTAATGACCTACCCGTTATCATGCTATCCTGAAGGAATCCCTGTAAGCAGAAGATCAACCATTTCAACCGGCCCTTATGAGTAGTAAGGTTCAGCTGACCACCAATATTCACTAAGCCACAGCATCTCAGCCTCCTCAGCCAGCAGCCTGTGAGTGCCCTTAAGGTAGCCTGATGGGAGAACAAGTGGCTCAAAACTTTCTAAGAATCAGGTCATGTTAGTCTCTAAATCACTAGCCAACTTTGAAAATGGAAGCAAGGCATTATGGGGCCAATCCTTAATTCTTTAAGACAGTGACAGAAAAAGAGCAGAACAGACTCTTATGTAAAATGTGAGAATATGAAAATATGGGGAAATAAATGTTCCCGGATTTCGGTGACATCATCACATTCCTGGAATTCAGGGACCTACAAAAATGTCTTCGTGTTGGAAAAGACAACAAACTAAGAATTCTTACTTCAGATATTTCTTGGGTTTTGCTGAAAATGGAAATATTTGTTCTAACCAATATATATGACAAGGCAAATAAACATCTTACTGTCTGGTACAGGTTACTGCTATTTGTTCAACATGACATGGTGGTGGTATTGAACAGTCATCACAGATTACCTGGTTCACCGTTACTTATTTATATCCCTGTGTATAAAGTGCAACTGTTTTTTAACTGTTTTTTTATTTTGTTTAAATATTGTTGGCAGTATTTAAAACCCACTTTCAAGCATGCAAGATGATGTTTTGATGGAAGAAAGCAAAGGTGTGATTGCAAGGATGTGTAATAAGTGTAGTTTTAATACTTATACTCAAGATGGCAGTATGAAAACAGAAAACAAATGCTTCAGTAGGGACTTCCCAGAGCTGTGTTGGATCTTCCCAATTCTTGATTTTATTGCATTCTTAGTTAAGACTGAACACTTTAAAACACATCAGAATTAAAATTCAGAATAGTCATCAAGGAAAAACACCAAGAGAGCAAATATTCAAGAAGGGGCAAAAATCATTAAAACATGTATTATTAAAAATAATGATTAAGTAATGAACCTTTTGACAGAAGTTCATTAACACAGTGTACAGTTTAAAAATACCAAATCAGAAAAATATTAGCATTCAACTAGATCCTGGTGAAGTCCCAGCAAAGCTTTCAGCTGCAATGAATGTAATTGTGATGTGTAATTGTGATTGCTTCTTCCTTCAAAATGACAGCTATGATATTTAAAAATAACATCTCGATTCTTATTCTGAGTGGCAATACTTTCCTGCATCTAAATCTATTCCCCACCACAGATGTCTCCCTTCTATCTCTTTGCCTCTCTGTCTTGTATCTCCTTCATGCATATAAACACGTACACCTTCCTATCGATGCACATGCATTATCTAATTGGTTTATGTCCCTAATAAGTATCTGATGTGTTTAACTACAAACCAACAGAATGTATCCTTTACCTATAGAGATGAATATTATTTCATTTATGATTCATGGAGTAAGTAGCGTTTGATGCTGAGAAGCTTTGGTACCATTAAACTCAGATATGTTGAAATGTTCATGTCAGGTATCATTATGAAGGTATTTTATTGTGTTTTATCATGCAGAAGTGATGATTGCATAATAGGCTCTAAACGAAGGTAAAACAGAAACTGTAGAGTAAATCACTGACCAACATTAGGAAATATTAAAAGGTTGAGAAAATACAACCCATCTGGTGCCAAATAAATTCTTATGAAGAACTTCCCAAAAGAAATTCCTGCAAAAAACATATTTCCACACAAGCAGAAACTGGGATATGTTAACTTTCCATGGCATTGTAGCAATATTTGACTAGCAACACTTAAATACTCCAGGCCTCATTTGTATCTCTAAATCTTCACATCAGCATATTTTCATTGACTGCAAACTAAAGCAATGTGTGAGAGAGGGAGAAAGATGTCTGGTATTACAGGTTATGCTAAATCATCTTTTAGCCCTTCTGTATAATAAGAGGCTTTTCTGTTATATTTAGAGAAGAGTATGGTGACTTAGAGAAGAGTATGGGCAGTCAATGGTTTTGTGAAATGCAAAAAAATTGGCTCAAATTCCACTACAAGTTCCTGATACGTGACTGGAAGAAGCAGTTGAATCATCACCTTGTCTTTGAATGTGTCTGGAAAATACCGTGATGGAGTGAATCACCACCGTCCTGTAAGTTCTCTTTCTTACCGTAAACAATATAGCGTCTGGAAAAGTACTGTAGAACAAATGGTACAACTCTTTTGTAATTCTGGTTTGGGAAGAGATTGTACTAACAAATGGCAAGAGAGTTACTTCTGTTTGTATCTCTGTAGTTGGAATAAGCTTTTATACAGAAATTCTCTCAAGAGCTAGTCATTGGTGTCAGAGCCAAGATTTCCAAAAGATGACTTTGCCTGTATGTTATTTGCCTGCATGTGATCTGTTAGGTGGTTAGTTCACGTGAGAGTGTGCCTTTCACCTTAAGAAATGGATGGCTGCTAAGTTGGTCAAAGAGGGAGCTCTTAGAAAGGGAGTAGCTGGAGCAGAGTTTGCTATATCCCTGAAGATGATGTAATATTTATGGATTTTCATAGCAATTTCAAGTTTAAAACTGTCCCCAGTTTGACAATGTAGGATATATCAAGTAAGTAAACAAGTCACCATTGGAAAGTGCCTAGACTCTGGGTCAGAGGGTTTTTGTTTTTCCTGAAATGGGAAAATGATCTGAAACATGCCCGCCCCCCTCCCCCAACATCTGCTGTTATTTACCAGTGGGGATATAGTATGGTTATCTCCACTCCCTATTAATAAAAGTTATGGGAAAGAGAGGGAGATGTTTGTAGCCTTACTTTGGTTTCTTAGTCCCCGTCTGCAGCGGCACTTCCAAAGAGTCACATGTAGCCATCTGGTTACCATCTGGGTCTTATCAAACAGCGTGGGACATTTCCAAGTAGTTATGCAGCCAAAAACTGAGCATCCACAGCTTGTGTATAGGAGTACCTGAAAGAGACATGCACACTCTACCATGGAGGCCATGCATACTGAGCACATGATCCTCTCTGGCTCTTCATCTAATACTTTCTTCGAATACCTAAGGCCAGATTCATTTTGATGACAGTAACTCCTCTGACTTATAGCAGACTGAGTCTGGCCTTTCTGAGCTTTCCGAGCTATAATCATGCTAGCTGAAATTGCACCTTCTGGTATCAGTGAGATAAGACTGTACTTTTGTAGCACTTAGTAATTACAGAGGACTTACACCTCGGTTGAAGGCAGCTGTACAGACTGGGCATGGCTTCATGGATGTTCTGCTGAAGGAACAATGCACTTTGCAACTCTCCCATGTTTTTGCTCTGCAAAACTCCTTGGGTTTCTTTGGAGCTGTAGAATACCTGGAGGAATGTTATACTTCTAAAATCCATTTCCTAGCCATATGCCTATTTTCAACATATGAATATAGCAGGAGTGCAGTAAGCCCAGCATGAACATTTGAGCTTAGAGCCAAATGAAAGCTGCATCCCTGTGCAACTGCCGTGCTTGCACAATGGGTCATTTCTTCAGATGTACAGGAAAATAAAAATCTGCAGCATCTTTTTGTAGCATGCCTGGATTGCAGGTGCTGGTCATTCTGCCCTTCCATTCTTCTTATATGTTGCTGGGCTCTGAATATAGCAATATAACACTAATCTTCTAATCCCCTAACTGGTTCTGCTGAGTACCACATGTGAATAAACAAAACAAAACAAAAAGAAGAGCAATTCATGAAATAAGTCAGATGTCATGGCTGTGATACGTCCTGTCCTTTCTCTACATAGTATTTGGGAATTGCCTGAAAGGCAATTAAGCTACTATTTGAGAGACAGTATAATGGACTGATTCTTCCAGCTGCCTAAACTGGTGTAGTTGCATTTCAGTTAACGAACCCCCACATTGCACCCAGTTGAGGATTTAGCCCAAGGCCTGCTATGACTTCTAGCAGTTTTCCTGACAAAACAGTATGTTACCATCCCTTCCTGAGACCAAGCTGAAAGTGCCTGTAGAAATGGCCCAGTTCATGAATTTGGTTTTGCTGTTCATCTTCTTTCATGACGTTTGTTGCAGTGATATTACTCCTCTGAGGGATTTCACAATCCTATGCTTGTATTTGTCTCGAGCTGTAGAAAGCATAACTCTTGGGAGAAAGGAGGAAGGAATATTTCTATCCCTACAAGCAAAAGGTCAACAAGCTGTCTGGACTAGAGTTAGGCAAAATGATTGGGGGGGAGGTGGGGGAGATAGCAATATAATTTTAGGTAATTTTAGTTTTAGGTAAAGATAAAAAGTTTAATATATACCAGAACATTTCAGGAGGGTTCTGAGAGGAACAGGGAAATACTCTGTCCTCCTGGATTTTCAGTTTGGATTAAGCCCAAAAATTCCCCTATGTTTCAAGTAAGTGTATCCATCCACATACAATATTTAAGGTTAAAACGGAAGATAATTAATGGTCTTCCATATAAGAAGAAAACAGGAGACAGGCTAACGGGACAGCCCTTGAAAACTCAGAGTTCTGCTCTGAAAAAAGTTAAATCTTAAGTAAGTATATGGAGATTTTTTTCCTCCTCCTTTGCCAAAGGAGATACAGGTTGTGGGGACACTATAAAGGAGGGGATTAAGGAACTGGGGCACAAAAAGAATTAAAATAATGGAACTGATCCAAGTAATTGCTCTGTAGGAGTACACCCAGTGCTATTTTGGTATCTATCATTACTGAAAAATGCTAAGGTAATATCTCTGGAATTTGGCAATAGGGTAGGTGACATTGGTATGCAAAGTAATTTTGCCTTTACAAAAAAGTAATTGCATGTTTGCTTACTTAAGACAAATAGTAATCATTACAATCTAACCAAAGGTTCAGTTTCCAACTAAAAAGCCATCAAACTACCATGAAAAAAAAAATTGTGTGGAAACTGAAACTTTAAATTTACTAGCTTAAAGGAAAGAAAAAAAATCCTTATACAAACAAACCCTGTGCCAGAAAACCATAGTCTAACACACTCAAATTGTCTCATTGAATTATGAAAGATTATTCAATTTAAATAAATCCCTCTTTCACTGTTTTAAAAATATTCTGTTTGAGTTAGTAGAACATTCTAGAATGTTTTGCTTTTTATTTACGCACTAGCTTTTGTCCCTTTCAGGTAACATGCTTAAAGCTTTCAGTTCTGGTTTTTTGGAATATTCCCAGCTTCTCAAATCACCTTTCTTTCATGAGTAGGATTGAGGCATTCAGCTAATGGTGTTAAGAGAGCTTCCTGCTTTTGACTGATCACAGCTGAGAAACAGCGAACTGCTGAGTCTCAGTGAGCTGACAGCATTGACCCAGACAAAAGCTTATAAAGACATGAAGTCAGAAGCATGGAGGCTAAAACAGAAGAGTTTTCTTTATTCCTTTAAAGTTGGGAACTTGTAAGAAAAGACAGTAATGGTGGCTAAGCCTTCAGTGAGTAAAATCTTAAGATTTGCCGAGACAATCAGGATTACTGGATGCAGATGTTTCAGGGTCTACATTGTCCTTGAGTGGAAACTTCACAGAGTCTGTTAATGCGTGAAGTATCAATTGACAGAACTCATCAGAGAAGACCTGAGTGCTAGAACAAAGGCAGTGATCAACACAGAATGTGTGAGTTTGAGCACAAACAGCTTCAGATTTTCAAGCACACATTGGGCAAAATCTGAAGAACAGACATAAATGAAGGAGGTAACACAAGATCATGGGGACAGAGGGAGATGAGGCCAGGGCAAGAGGGATTGAGACACTGACTTGTTCCATTAGAAAGTGAATAGAAAAAGCAAGATGGCAGTGAAGAAAAGAAAATCTGTTTTCACTAAGGGCTGGGACTGAGAGGCCAAAGGAAATATAAATGATTTTCAAGATGTTGAGAAGGAGAAAGAAACATGACTCAGACAGAGGGGAGGGAATAGAGGACTGAAGACTCTTAAAAGTGTAGTGAAGAGGCAGGTTTTTATTACCCAAGAGTCCTGGCTAAGAAACTGTAGACTTGTCATTTGAGCAGATCCAGTAGAAAATGTGTTGCTTGTCAGGACGCATTTAGTAAGAATATAAATTAGATGAGACTGTAAGGTTAAAGAAGCTTCTGATAAGAGCCAGAAGAATGAGCTGGTTATCCTTCATGTTGGGACAAGTGACACAAGTGTCCCATTAGGTGAGTCTCTTGGTTGAAGAATACATTCAGTCACTTAAAAGCTCATGGTAGTCACTGAAGTTTTTCAAGTCCTTAGGAAAAAAAAGCAAAAGCTTGTTAAGATCAGGAAACAAAAGGATAACCTAAGATAGCAAGTGCTGTGGGAAAGATTAGAAGGAAGAAGAGTCCACAAGGAATGCAGAAATATACTGACAGAGGGAAGGGAATGAGGGTAAAATTATGTCTTCAAACACAGGAAATATAGAGGTAAAGTGAGAATGAAGCTGAATAAGACCTGGCAGAGGATAAGGAAATAAAAAGAGCAGGCATTTTGAGCCACATACATGAAAAACTCAGGAAAAAAAAAAAAAAGAGAAGCCATTAAACAATGACAATCTCGGCTTATCTAAAAACTACATGAAGTATCCTTTTCTCAGTTTTCATTAATGACAGTAGCTCAGAATGCAAAGTGAAAGGCACAATGGCTAACAGAGTTCAAGAAAAGAACAGTATAGGGGCCTTTTTCTACGAACTTAATTAGTGATTCAAAATTGGGAAGCATCTGCAGTACAGAGAAGCATCGTGCTATCGTGCAGTATCAGATGACCTTGAAGGCTGTCATAACAGTAATTGTATACCAGTTGATGCTTCAAAATGCTGCAGTTCCAGAGTGATAACAAAAAAATCTCTTCTCTAAAGAGGAAGAGCTCTGTCATTGGGAGGAAATGAACTGGTATGTCTAGCTGATCAGCTGAGGGCTCTGAATTGTTAACAGAGAGGGCTAAGAACCTAAGACATAACAGTAAGTATTTCCAGTAAAATAAGTAGAAGAGTCTTAAGGTCATCCTATAAATTTCATGACTTCGAGTACTGTGTACAGTACTGATCAATTGTGGTTTAGAATGACAATCTCATAGTGTAAGAGAAATTCTACCAAGTTGCTGTAGCACTTAGAAATAGAGCTATAAATAGACCTACGAAAAGGGACTTGTATTGGGCAGTGTATATATCTGTGCATATGTGTGTTGGTCAGCTAACTTTAAGATTAGTGAGGGACAAAATAAATCATACCTGTTTTTACCTAGCATTTGAATTGAATTACATTGTGTAACTATCCAAAAGCACCAGAGTTAATGTAACCTCTCAAATTCCTTTCTGCTTTTTGTTTCTAAAAAAAAAAAAAAAAAAAAAGTGAGTTAGTTTTAAGTGGATTCTAATGGCATTTACAGAACTGACACTACAGCTTTCCAGTTCTTTTATGTTAGTGAATTTTCAAAGTGTTGAAGTATTCTGATGCTTATGATAGGAACCCTAAAGGAGTACAAAGCTATAGTGCAGGTAAAAACCAAATAAACCAAATTTTAAACTAAGTTTATTGTACCACCATCATAAACTAAGCCCATTCAACTGAAAGATTTACTAGTTCTGTCATTCATCACTGCAATGTGGTTTCCTTTCTGATGAGTCCATTTAGTTGTTTCACAATGTACCTTCAAGATTAATTTTAATTCACACATCCAGTCTACCAACCTCACTCCCAGAATTATGAGCTCTCTTGATATCTTTAGACAGCTTTTTATGTGATATCTCTAGATATCAAGAGCATGACTATATAGGGAAGTGGGCTCTATTGATGATAGGTCTAAGGCTGAGAGTCTTGATGTGAGGAATTCTAAGAAATAACTCAATCTTCATGCCAGATCAACATGTAAAACAGATTCCTTTTGCTTAGCTTTCTGACCACAAATAGAGAAAAAAACTGTATAAACTTAAAAATTAGAGCAGCTGTTATGTTAATATTTTAAGTCATCTGGATACAGCTGTGAAAATGTGAAATAGTTACAATGCTAAATTACATCTCCGTGCTCTAACAATCTCAGCTTGCTTAGAACTATAAGAATCTCAACCTATTTTTACATAGGTCCCAGTCTTCAAATTCCCATATAATAGCATTAGTCAACACATTTCACTTGTTTAAGTTTTCAGTCACTGGCTTGTTTTTAATAATATATTAGATTCTGGTTAAGTTGATAAGCTTCAATAGACATTTAAAAGTTTCAGTTCAGCCAGAAAAAAAATGTTCAAATTCTTAAGGCTAAGAAGTTCCTTAACTGTACTGTTTTCCTCTGCTGTTGCCATTAGCTGAACTCTTCTTATTGCCCTCTTCTTCATTAAAATCATTGCTCAGACACTGTTATGTTTTTGTTGCTATGCTATCTCTTCCTGTTTGTACTACAAAGATGACATCTCTCCAAGCTATGGATCAGATTATACTTAGGAGGAGAGCTCAGAGCTATAACCTTGGGGTTTTTTTCAGAGTATTTGCTGTAGAACTCTTATGTTTCTCACCTTTCCAATCTGACCTTCATTTTGAACTTGGAGATGTGTAATGATGAACCTCTGCACAGGATGAAAGAAAGGCTGCTTACTGTTGTTAGCATTTGCTTGACTGGTAACAGATGTTCATGACAGATTTTTTTTTAAGTGTTTACTGGTCTAATGTACAAGGGAAGGAGATTATTAACATTCTGATCAGATACCATACTTTCCATGAATCCATTCTTCTCACTGTTTATGGGAGCCAGTCATCACACATTTTCACATGTTATCAATTTAACAGTAGCTTCCATTCAAATCACTTCAAAATCAAGAATAATTCAAAGAAACGTTACTAGAATCAACATCCGATCTCTTTTAATTCTTTCTCTGTGGCCTGTGTCAATTTAAGTGTTATATTCTATTCAGCAACAAGGCACAGAAAAGTGACTTGTGATTTTTCACTCTCAAGGACACAGCAATTCCACTGAAAGTGATCTTTCCTCTCTCATCCCTGTAGAAATCCCTGCACCTGTGCTTGAAGTCTTTGAGGTCTCGGCTAATGAAGTAGGAGCTATTTATAACTCTCCAAGTCTCCAACAGTTTTTGATGAAAAACAGTCAGTCCTGAAAGCATCTGTGCCACACAAATAGTTACTCAGACTGGAACTTTAGACCAGCTCAGCTCAGAGAAGACAATCTGTCCTTTCTGCCTTCTCCTCCTCATGTGAGATGTCTCACAAGAGACAGTTTCATGTTTTCACTTAAAGGGAGGAATCTGAACCATAATGTCAACTGAAAATTTAATAATAATTGCATTAAGTTACTCCCAATCAAGTTCTGTGGCCTAACAACTTCTGCTCAGCTGGCGCACAGAGACTGTCAGCCTACACTGAGAAAGCGTTAGTGAAGTCATACAGCTTCAGTTGCATTCACACAGTTACCACAGCTCTGTTCATCACAGTAAGCTGTTGAAACACAGTCATTTGACTGGAAGCCTGAGTCCTAAACTTTTATACTTCAGTCAGTTCTCCTCCTACTTGGGGAATCTGTAACAAGCAACAAGTCTTTAGGAGATTCAGGCTGAATAATATAAGTACAAATGTGTGATGCCTTGGCCTACACTCTCTGTCAAAGAGTAGATCATCATGGTTGTGATGTTTCATATGTGGGCATACTAATCTCTTTTTCCTTTTTCCTTGTCAGCCATCAATAATTTCAGTCACATAAATTGACTAAATGACTCTAAAATCAAAAGTAATATCATGCAACTGTGGGCTGAAGACATTTCACTGATAGCAGGGAAGAAGTTAGATTGTTGCTAACAAAAGCCCCTAAAGAGGCCAGATCCAGGCAGACTAGACTTGATCAACAACTTCACTTTGAGGGTGACAGAGCACTGGAACAGGCTGCCCAGAGAGGTTGTGAAGTCTCCTTCTCTGGAGATATTCAAAAGCCACCTGGATGCGATCCTGTGCAACCTGCTCTAGGTGATCCTGCTTTAGCAGGGGGGTTGGACTAGATGATCTCCAGAGGTCCATTCCAACCCTTACTGTTCTGTGATTCTGTAGTTTTCTGGTGGGCATGCTTGCTCTGAGTGAGACAGAGGAAGCAATGAGGAAAAGCTACCTTCCAGAAGGAGTTACCCTCTTGGGTAGGTGTGCAACAGCTAGTAGGACTCTAGTGTGTCTCTGAAAAGAATATTCCTGGGAACTATATCTTGTTTTATAAAATGGAGGATTGGAGCTCCCATTCTCTCTCCAAAGTAGGAAAAGAATATAGGATACTTTCCTGAACCTCCACTTGGGACATTTTACTAAGGAATTTTCCTCAAATTAAGTTGACTGATAACCAAATAAAAAAGGATCTTTGCAATTTCTCTGGCTGTATGCACAGCTCTACAGAAACATACCATTCTCTCATTCTTTCCTCTAGATAATATACTCCATGTATTCACCTCAGCAGCTCTGCTCGTAGCACACTGTGGCACCAGCCTGTTATAGCACTACAGAAAGGGTCTATTCTAAAGGGTCTAAACTTCAAGACTCAGCCCCACTGTCACTGAGTCTTTGATTTCAAATGAGGGAGAAAGGACTACTGTGTAGGCATGAAAATGGACAACCAGAAACAGCCACCTGCTGGGGGAAGAGAGAGAGAATATCCTCATCACACATGATGTGGTAGAAGCTATGCTGCTATGTATATGCCTCGCATACAGTGCCAATGGGCAGTCTATGACCTCTGAAATAAATCTGTCCCGTATTCACTCACTGAAGAGAGGACAGAAGGCTCAGAAGTAAGAAGCTTATTTTAGCTGACTGGGTTACTACAACACAGACATAATGGACAGTTTTGCTGATATAGCAAACTTAAACTTATTTGGCTTATGCAACCAGAAAAACAACAGAGAGCAATGAAAAATAAGAGGTAGCCAGGCAGAATCTATCTCAAGACAAGCTGAAATGACTCATGCTAATTTATACGATGGCTCTAGTGTTTTGCATTAAATACGGAATTTGTTCTGTAGCTCTGTTACCAGTTAAGCCTGTAAAACCTTTCTGTCACAGAAGCAGGGTCTGAAATCATCCCAGATCACACAACCTGGGAAACATTAATAAGAGACATCCTGATGGCTCTGCACAGGACCAGGCCTGCTCAGACTATTCACTTGGTACTTGTATACTCCACTCTCCAGTGCTACTGACTTGGGAAGGCTTCTTAACTCATACACAGCACCACATCCAATTTTGCTCTGAGCACTGTCAGGGTACTGAGTTCCCTCTGACAAGCCCTCTCAAAATTTGAGGCTGTAAGGTTTTGCAAAACCACCTTTGGTCCAGTAGTATCAGCTCTGAATGAGAGCTAAGAAACAAATTTGACCCAAGCCACTCAGATGAGAACTGGCACTCCACAGAAGGTAACAGGAATAAGAGAGACACCCACACCAAGTATACATGCAGCCAGGTCAGGGTTTACATGAGTTATTGGTGTGGGGTCTGTATCACATGAAAGCTGATGAAATACTTCAACTGCACCTGAGTTAATCCAAGCCAAAACCAGCCAGCTGTGCAGAGAGCCAGCTCCATTGTCTTGCATCCACAACATAGTTAATCTACAACCTGGATAAACAGTCCATGGATAATTGAGAGTGAAGCACACAATATATCAGCATTCTCTCGGCACATTTGAGTACTGACACATCATTTATTTCCCATAGACTATGCATACAAAACTGAAAACAGAATATTCGACTTTCACAGAAAAAGTGGGAAAGAGTCTCCATTTTTTTGATAATACCTTCATACAGTGCTGCCTATACGTACCAAAGCAGCTAATTAAAAATGGCTGGTTTAGGGACAATCCCAACATACTATAGAATTGATTTTGAGTCCATGTCATTACTAATCTTAGCTCAGAATACAATGTGAGCAAGAGGACAAATAAATTATGAAGGTTTGGGTAGTTGGCTAAAACCTGGAAAACACTTAGCATTAGTTTCTAGGATCAAGCTGTAGTGGTTCCACACATGTATTTTAAGACCTTTAAAGATGGGCACTTCTATATGATCAAGAACAATCTTAGAACTACTAGTTTCAGCTTCTTTCTCAAGCCTTATCTTAACCGACTCACATTGCATTGAGTCACTTTGTTTTATTTGAGTTTCAGGGATTTTATAGTTTCCCCCACCAGACTTGTCTTCTAGCACTGACATCTAAAAGCTCTCTATAGGTTTATAATTCCCAGAGCCGCCTTATTGGGATTGTAGATTCAGCTCTGCTGTGCCCTAAAACCCATTTGCCCTTCACAGAGTTGTAATCTAGTTGTCCTTCAGCTGATCATGTTAATCCAATGACCTCTGCTTTATGAGAAGAGATAGGTAACTGAATCCCCTTAAAATGAATGCCCTATAGATATCTCTGCCATGGTGATAGAAGGGTTTTCACAACTCATGAGTCTAAATTCTAAGTTCTTGTGCCTAATGTTTCATATTGCTTGGTACCTCATCTAGCTCTTGGCACCTTATGTGGGTGCTCTGAAATATTCCTCTACTGACAAGATATTTGGATATAGATAGAACTTACACTCTTTAAATATATCCTTGAATGCAAGATGCATGAGGATATTTCAGCACCTAACCTCCCACTGATTTCAACATCATGAAGATCCGGTATCTGCTTCCTACTTAGAAAATTAGTCACCAATGTATTATGCAGATAGGTTTTAAGGGTCATGTCTTCCCTCTGTACTCAGCAGATCACCACACCTGCAGGTAAGGTAAATCAAAAACACAAGCCAGCCATGCCAGCACAATCTTACTTTATACTTGTTGGTGTAGCTTTCATTTTGCAGTCTACCTTATTTTAAAGTAAGGAGAACACATTTGCTCTTTCTAGTGTAAAAATAACAAATAGAGAAGAAATAATGTAAATTAAATAGAAAACAATATACTGCAAAAAACCTGTGCAATATGCCAAGAAATCTTTTCTCTAGGAAGGTGAAGATTTAAATGGGAAGTGTTACTATATTTTCATCAAAATATTACTAGACCCTGATAGTTTTTAACAGGATCTAGGGAAAAAAAAACCCCTCTTTCTACTGATTCAGCACTTCTGTCACATGAAACTGTCTCTTATGATGGAAGTCAGAAGAACACATAAGAAAAGAGTAAACAGTGATGCTAAATCAAAATTAAAATTCCATACTATGAGTCAGGTTTGCATAACAATGCAATAACAGTTGCTAAGATCAGATAAGTGGCTAAATAAATACATCTCTACTGGCAAAGAAACCAAACTCAGTAAAATTAGTTTATCTTGAGGAGAGCAAAAGTATTAAGCTACCAGATAAAAACCATCCATATCTTGTTTCCACTAGAGAATATCCTACACTAGTTTTGATATCATTCAGATACACTGCCATTTAGATTATAATGTGTCCAAAGAGGAGCAATGAAGCTGGTGAAAGGTCTAGAGAGCAAGTCTTATGAGGAGCAGCCGAGGGAACTGGGGTGGTTTAGCCTGAAGAAAAGGAGGTCTTCCAAAAGTCATAAATGTCTGACCAGACTGTGACCAAGCTTATTTTATCTGTCACCTGTTACATCTGTGGCACAATCAGCTTTAATTTTTCCAGCTGTGGCCAGTTAACATACATGCTGGTGCAAACAAGCAATGTTAAGCCCCTTATGTCCCCTGGTCTGGAAGGTGGAGAAGGTATCATTGACTTACTTTCAGTCATAGCTGTTTACCACCTGAGAAAAACCTCATATGAATGTCTGCAACCATTGACTTCTATCAGAGATGTGCATGCAACTGATTCATAATACGGTAACAGCTAATTTTACTGAAAGGAGAGAGCACATTTTTGCATCTTCACCTGTCTCCTAATTTTTCTGCAAATCCCAAACACTTCTTACATCATCTTCAAAAGCTGCAAGAATTCTAAATCTTATTTTTATAATAAACACAATACCTGCAGTAGGCAAGCTGTGGTCCATGGGTGATGAATCCATTTTGCATTAGCCTGTCAGACTGAAAATAGGGATTAGGGATTACAGGTTGAAATCCAAATGTCATACCTATTTACAGTCTTCAGTATGTCCAATCTACTATGTCTGGGAGAAATAGCATTAGCATGCATAGTTGCTTATCCAGTTATCATATCTTCTAGTGCAAAGCTATCTACACAATTTAGAATAGTAGTCTAGAATGAGTATATGCTATATAGAATGAGCAGAATATTTCCTCGGACAATACAAACAAACCTATTTTTCTTCGGAGGTCAGGTTTTTCTATGCTATCAAGACAGTTCCATTGATTGACTTAGCTTATATTTTTGCTATAGATGACAGGCATCCTTAAATTCCTCAGTTCTGTTAGTTTCTCAGAAATGGACTTAAGTCTTCAGTAGTCACATTCCTCTTCTATTTTATTTAATTTCTGTACCATCTATTTGAAAACACATTGCTTGTGTTTCAGTTTTATATGGAGGACAGTATCGTCTTAATTTCTGTAAGGGGTCAGAGCTAACCTCCTTTGCCTGAGTTAATCAAGAGTCATTAAGGACACAAAGTGCATTAAAGGCTGCTATTGCCAGAGAAAAGACTACCTTCCATTTGTAGTTTTCCCATTCCACTGGACTTTATTGCATGCAGATGAAATGGAAGCAGAAGAAAATGCTTTTTTTCCAGAGAGCTTCCACTAGTAATAAAGGTAGCCTGTCTAAAGGTCCATTTGTTTTCAATTTCAGTAAAAATGGTTTTATCTCCTTGAAGCATGAGAATGGTAAAGAAAACAAATTCTTTTTCCATTTCAAAAATTCTGTAATTGAGCACATTTGCTATTGAGACAACTGAAGGCAGCACATTTCATTGCAACAACTGAAGGCAGAACATTTCAACCTGGCTTGTGGCTAGCCCTTGTTGAAAAAGTATCCTTGAGCATTTCTGTAAATATTGGCATTATATCTGATTAGGTTACAAGCTTCTGATGATGATGTTTTATTAAGTCAAATTATAGTTTAGTGCAGAGTTGTTAGTATGCTATGGAATGGTGCACAGACATATATGGTTAACTCAGCTACATTGTGACAAATAGAGTAAAAAGGTATAGGAAATGGGTCACAGGAGCACAATCAATAAACTAATATTTTTTCTTTTATTTTTCACTCCCAGGGTCCTCTTCTGCAAACACATTAAATTCCTAACTGCCTGACAGAGGATGGTATCAATCTGTGTGTTAGTGCTTATTGATTAGCTTTGCTAGGATATGTGCTGCCAGCTATAATAAGCAAGAACATTTCAAGTGAAATTGATCACATCAGTCCTAAAAGTTAGAACATTTTTGTGGGAAGTCCTCATGCAACTATCTGATTTAAAACTTTTTAGTTTTGAAATCAATATCCTCAGACCACATCTGGAAGAGATTGCTTCTAATGGACTTTTTTTTTTAAAGTTGTTGATTACTAAGTACCAATATTAACATGGTACGAGTGAATTTGAGGCCATGTTGACCATACTTATTTTGTTATATTTCTACAAAACCTAAGATTTATTTACATTACCAAATAATTTAACACAACAGAAGCAGATTAGTAGATCAATGCAGTGGTCACCACATCTACATGCTGCAAAGTTTCAGGAGTTGAGTGCAGACTAGAGTTAGACTGGTCCCCATGACCAAATGTTCCAAACACACATGCGAGTCAAGGCTGCCCAAAGAGCCATTATCAGTTTCGACCTTTGTGTTCCCATTAAAGTGTGGAGTACTTTGGATACAGATCTCAAGTAGACTTTCTTGATTAGTTTTTCTCCGAAAAAGTGATCTAGTTGACACACAGCAGCATAGCTCTGCAAACTAAACCAATGCAGTTAGTGAGGATGATCAGGGCTTCACTTCAAAACTGTTGTCCTGCTGCAAACCAAAACATTAATGTACATGCAGAAATCTAGCCTTTATTCTCTGCCTCAGTTTTTTTATACCGTAAAAAGGTAACATAAAAAGAACAGAGGAAGGAAGATATATATTCTACCCTACTAAGGGGAGGGATCTGAAGAGGACTGTGAATGAGACTTTTCTTTTACAAAGGAGGAGTAAAAAAATCTCCCCATAAAGAATCTAAATGTTTGCCTAGAGTTATCAAGCTGCCACCATATACCTACAAAGCATGAAGCAGCTCTCGCTCAATGCCACATACCACTGCATCCTGAATGGTAAGCACTGTTTTGGTATTGCTGACTATGTTATAAATACAAAAAAGGGAAAAGAGAGGATGGCAGCTGCTGTATGATTAAATATAGGAAAATTACTTTTGGGAAAGGTTTGATGAGAGAGCACGCTATCAGTGGAGGAAGAAATAATGTCTGAATGCTCTATCAGTAAATGCAAAGACAAGGCAGCAGCACACAGCAAACCAGAAATCAAATAATGAATAGGCAATGGGGTATCAGTGAATATGCCAGGTTACAAAGACTTCAATAGCATCACAGATTTCAAAACGAAATGGCAGACAAGCAAAGGCTAATTAAAATTATATGATGGCACCATCACTTGGATATTACAAACTGTAAGCAAAACTATAAATTCAGTCCAAGGTTCTTGAGACATTCAGTGGACACTGGGAAAACATGGTGAATTTCTTGTGTTCCTCTCTGAGAAAGAGTGTACCATTCAGTTGGTAGTAAGTTAGGTTATGGCCTAAGGTTCATCACAGTGTAAGTAGGATGAGTCAGTGTTTTTTCACAGAGGTACAAATATCTTTCATAAATTGTCTGAATGTGATTGTATATCAGCCAGAATAGTGGCAGTCCTCTGGGGAGACTACCAATGGGAGTTCCTTGTTTTGACCATCACAGGCCATGGCTGCACTGATTGGAGCCCTTTGGAACGGCCTGCACCAAGGAGACAGAGTCTTGAGGAAAAAAGGAATGCTTAATGTTGCAAATAGTACAGAAAGTCCTATTGAAATAAATTCATTAATGAACATATTTACACTATATGGGGAACAAGCAATTCATATAGTAGACACATAAAGAAAACAAAAAATATATCGTGGCAATGTATCGCAGCATTCTTGTAGCAAGTTCTATACAAAGTCTGGGACATCTTCTGGACATATTTTACCTGGAAATAGATAAAAACTATTCACTGACCACACTGCTGTCTCATACCTCTCATTCTATTATGAGAAAAAAAGATACAGGAATAATGAAGTGAGTGGGAAAAGGAGGTATTGCTGCTAAACTTAGCTAAACTGCACTTAGCTAAACTGCATATTTACATATACTAAGGCATTGTTCTCATGTGCCTTCAGCTAAATTAAAAATGACCTTTCTTCTCTGTACTGCTGTTGCCAAAGCCAAGAATTACAGGAAAAGTAAATGGGTACTTTCTTTTGTCTTGCATAGCACTGAGCAGTTGTAGATGTTTGGGAGCATAATTTGGGATCAATTTACAAAGAATATCAGTTTCACCAATAATAGGGACTGCTAGGATTCATGGAAATCCAAATGGATGCACAGCATTCCAGTGTATTAACTTGGAGACAACTTTGAGGAATCTGCAACAGATAGCAATGATGACACCCAATGTTATGATCAGCAACACCAGGGAAATAAATAGAAGTTTCCCTGGTAGAATTGAAACTGACTGCAGTTCTTGGGACACTTGGGAAGAGATTCAGCTCATATAACTTCAGGCATTTCTAGAATGCATACACTTGACCTATTTTGGATATCTATATTAGGATGAGATGAATCATGCATTGGAAGTGTCTGTTTCTCACCACTAACTTGAAAAGAGCCTGGATGAGTCACTCAGGATCAGGTTAGATGAATCCCACCCTACTGCCCTTCCAGGTACTCTGACCTGATGCAAAGAGTAAAAGCAACATGGCAGGTGCTTATGCTTGCAAAAACACAGGAAGATCTAAACAGCCATACATATTCCAGCTTCTGCAGAAAGTTTGAGAGTGAATTATGCAAGAAAAATTAACAAATGCCTGTAGCTACTATTTTTTTCACAGAGACCAGAGAATAAACACTATCAGACTTCCAGGAACATGGACATAATAGAGATATCCAATGTGTCCTAAAAAGCAGAGTTTCAGATAACAGATCCCAGAGACATTTGTAAGATTTATAAAGAAATGGAAATTCTACCACACTGTTACTGCATTACAGCCAGTGAAGTGGCAAAAGCAAGCCAGTGATTAAAATTGCTAAGGCTGAATTAGAGTGCTGTAAAGAAGGAAATGAATGTGAAGCCATGTTTGGGAGGAAAACATCTGCTTTCCCACACTGGTCTTCTGGTGATCCAGTCAGCACAGATGCAAGTTTCATGCCAAGAGATACACTCACCTTAGTGCCTGTTGTGTCAGCTATTTGAATGAATGTTAAGTAGTACAGATAGCAGTGGTGAAAAGCGTAACATGCATACCAAGACTGAATACAATCAGCAAGTAAACTTCCACTAGCTCAGCCTATTTTCTTGGAATAAATTGTGTGCTTAGAAGCAAGCCACATGTTTTGAACAATGTTGGAACTCAGCAAGGTAGTAGATGGGCATGCATGAAAGCCACAGACACTTTTTTCACTAGGAACACAAGCCATAAACATCTATGTGCAGTTGGATGAAACTTTCATTCCACTTAAATTTGATCAGCAGGATGCAAAAGGAACATTGAGTGCTGAGTGGCTGATACTGAATGGAGCCTAGTATCAAACTGCCTGCTAAGTGTACAAAAGACCTATGTATAATAGAAAGTCTGTAAAAAACCCTCTCCCCAAACCAGAGCAAAATGCCTTATAGCTTTGATTCATTTTCCTTGTCACATTTAGCTGCACTAGTCTAGAGAGGTGACCTCCCCCGCAGCTGGAACAGTAGCTTCTTCAGCTGCCACAGCATAATCCACCAGGGATCGTGAATCAGATGTTTTAACTGCTGCAGTTCACAGCCAGTGAATTAACTTAAACTGCCATTGATTTTAGGTTATGTAACTAGACCAGACGTGAACTGTAGTAGCTAATGAGAAAGCTACCCGTTTTCATCATTGCTCCATAGCACCCATCCTGCCCCTTCCAGCAAATCATAAAGGAAAGGGGTGGGAATCTAGGTGAATGGCTTCTTCAAACACTGCATCTAAAATCTAGGGAGGATTGTGAATTAGAGCTCCTTAGCTGTCAAACAATTAATAAAATAAGAAAGTTACTGTTATGTCTAAGATGGTATTGTTTTTATAAGGTGTAATAGAATATTAAGTAAGAAGTTTATGATATTCCTGCTTAATTTTGTTATCTCAAGAAGCACAACAAAAGACACATTATACCCGGCAGCTTCTCAAAGCACGATTATGCAATTCCTCTGCAAGATGCTGCTAAGCAGCAGAGGATTACGAACTGAGAGTGGGGGCCTCTCAAAACTTGAGCAAAACTAGCTCCAACTATCAGACCCAAAACTAGAAAAGAGAGTATCATGGTCCAAGGACTCTTGAACTATATCTGACCTCTGACAAGCACTTGATCCAAAGTCTGAAACCACAGAGCTTTATCAAAAGGAAAATGAAAATGTAATAAACACTAGCTTGGGAACACAATTATATTGGTAATAAATCAAGAGTCAATGAGACTAGAAGGCCTAGTGTGGAAACCAGGGATCATAGTTGTGTGGATGCAACTATCACATTACTCAGATCTCCTGTGCTGTATGAGGCACTGTTCAAGGAGCTATAATCCCCTTAAGATTTATCTGGCCTTCTTGTTGGCCTGTAGCTGGATACCTCCAAGGTATCCTGCCAGTAATGTGACCTGGCCTCTCACTGGCACCTGTGTGCATATGGGCAACTGTTCACAGTCCCTTCCCCTCCCCTCCCCACAAAGCAGCCTCAGAAAAGTCTAAATGGGGGTCAGACCCTAAAAAACATTCACACCCGAGGAGTTCATATGCCAGGTGAAGTGACTGATAGGTCTGGTACCACGCAGGCAGGTTCTTACTTATTTCTTTGTTTTAGGCTGCTGTTGAGTAGTCTCATTTCTTTGCTATTCGTTCTGCCCATTGGTTCTTCTTGGCATCCTCTGGGTACTGCCTACTCTTGCCACTCTATTTGGATCATAGAATCATAGAATCATAGAATCATAGAATCATAGAATGGTTTGGGTTGGAAGGGACCTCAAAGATCATCTAGTTCCAACCCCCCCTGCTGCGGGCAGGGACACCCTCCACTAGACCACGTTGCCCAAAGCCCCATCCAACCTGGCCTTGAACGCTTCCAGGGAGGGGGCCTCCACAGCCTCTCTGGGCAACCTGTTCCAGTGCCTCACCACTCTCACAGTAAAGAATTTCTTTCTAACATCTAATCTAAATCGACCCTCCTCCAGGTTAAACCCATTACCCCTTGTCCTGTCACTACACTCCCTGATAAACAGTCCCTCACCATCTTTCTTCTAGGCCCCCTTCGGGTACTGGAAGGCCACAGTTAGATCTCCCCGGAGCCTTCTTTTCTCCAGGCTGAACAACCCCAACTCTCTCAGCCGGTCCTCATAGGAGAGGTGCTCCAGCCCTCTGATCAGCTTCGTGGCCCTCCTCTGGACTCACTCCAACAGCTCCATGTCTCTCTTGTACTGGGGTCCCCAGAGCTGGATGCAGGTGGGGTCTCACAAGAGTGGAGTAGAGGGGCAGGATCACCTCCCTCGACCTGCTGGTCACACCTCTTTTGATGCAGCCCAGGACACGGTTGGCTTTCTGGGCTGCAAGCGCACACTGCCGGCTTCACCCAGCCTATAGTTGTGCTTGGGATTGCGCCGACTCACGTGCAGGACCTTGCACTTGGCCTTGTTGAACTTCATGCGGTTCGCACGGGCCCACCTCTCCAGCCTGTCAAGGTCCCTCTGGATGGCATCCCTTCCCTCCAGCGTGTCGACCACACCACACAGCTTGGTGTTCTCAGCAAACTTGCTGAGGGTGCACTCGGTCCCACTGTCCATGTCACCGACAAAGATGTTAAACAGTGCCGGTCCCAGTACCGACCCCTGAGGAACACCACTCATCACTGTTCTCTGCTTGGACATTGAGCCATTGACCGCAACTCTTTGAGTGTGACCATCCAGCCAATTCCTTATCCACCGAGTGGTCCATCCATCGAATCCGTGTCTCTCCAATTTAGAGACAAGGATATCGTGCATTACAGTGTGAAATGCCTTGCACAAGTCCAGGTAGATGATGTCAGTTGCCCTTCCCTTATCCACGGATCCTGTAACCCCATCACAGAAGGCCACCAAGTTTGTCAGGCACGATTTGCCCTTAGTGAAGCTGTGTTGGCTGTCACAAATCACCTCCTTATTTTCCATGTGCAGCTTGTAAATCATAATGGCATGAAAGCATAAAGAAGATTATGGTATTTCTTTACACAGCAATTTACTCTTTCATGTTACGGACCTGTTGAATTATCTTCCCCTCTGTGTTTTCCATACCTTAGATACATGCACACATTTTACAGTCTCTGGCTTGGAGGAATTGTGCAACCAGCTGCTTTCACGGGCTTCCAGTTGCCCACTACCTTGAGTTCAGCAGGGAGCACACAGAAGTTTATTCATGACATTCATTTACTCAATGCAGCGATTTGTGTGAAGGGCTTCTGACGGTTTGCTCATCCAGTTTCTTTAGCTTACAACATCTTGCAGAGGGATGTCTCTTCTCTGGTCATCAGGACTTTTTGGAGATTTTTTGGCCATTCTTTTCCCCATCCACCAGCAGATGTTAATAGCACACTCCCTGCTTTTCAAGGGCATCAAATCACTGACCTTACAGTTCATGTAATTCCATGCAAATGAACCAACTGGGTGTAAGAGTACTATGTATGTGGAGAAAAGAATAAAGATCAAACAGCCTAGAAGGGGCTTATTTCTTTCCTCTTTTTACATACACACAGAACATTGGAGCCTCGATGGTTTGTCCAGTTTTGCTGCAGTGGCTGACTGTTACATCAACAATTTATAGCTCAGAAGTGGGACTGCATTTGTGAAAGATTACCCTAAAGCTGAACATGTTTACCAATGACACCTTTAATGGTCAACATTACAAGAAATCTTTCTATTATTCATGGTATATTGTGAGAGACTGGTATATTCAATACTTCCTTGACATACTTAAGTCTTTGCTTTCACAGTGCTGGATCGCAGCATTCTTCATGACTAAAGATGTCTGTTAATTAAAGAAAAAAGTATCCCCTTAATGCTGTCAGGCTTTACACCTGGCTAAGCTTGGGGGTTGTAGCTATAGGCACCTTATTGACCAATGAGTCATCTCAGAGGGAAATTCACATCATAAATGGACTCCATGGTCCTCTGAATGTCCCTGTCTTTCTGCACTAAGTACGTAAGGTACAAAGAAATCTTGTCTACTTACTAGTCCCTAAGCCAGGAGGGATGAATCCTGCTGCCCTGGACTCCCCACAAAGCTTGTTTGCATCACTACATCTGCTGCACCCATCCAAGCTGTAATTACAAACTTTCCTGACCTTGTGAGCTACACACCAAAAACATTATCCAAGTTCCATACCAAACTTTATCAAAGTACATACCAACAGGCATGTAATATACATTACATACATGGAGTAGTCACAGTTCTCACTTTTCCATTCCAAGATTTACCTGGGTTGGACATACAAGTGAGTCCCAGGACAAGCCACTATCTGAGTTTCAGTGGTTCCTTTAACTCACTCTGAGACAGAGATGTGGACTACACAAGTACAGCCCTTGGTC
Source organism: Grus americana (assembly GCF_028858705.1). Taxonomy (NCBI): domain Eukaryota; kingdom Metazoa; phylum Chordata; class Aves; order Gruiformes; family Gruidae; genus Grus; species Grus americana. The sequence goes on along the minus strand of NC_072852.1, from coordinate 23,160,605 downwards.
ATGAAATGCATCCCCAGCTTGGAAGTCACACTGGAGCTCTTTGTGAGTCACATGTGGTCCAGGAGGCTGTGTGGCCTTGTGCTATTCTGTAAATGCAACAGCTGTGATTGACATAGAGAAATGAAGTAAAAACACATTTATTATACTTTCTGGTTTTTTTCTTTTCCAACTGAGATTGAAGCATCATTGGCTGCAGCCCAACAGCAGTAAAACTGTTCAACTTCCAACCTCACTAAACAGTACTGTCAAAACGGTATTAAGTAAATAGTGAATGCCTGAGCCTGTGAGAGGAAACAAGAAGTAGTTCATAGATACATGAGTGACTTTATTGACAACTCTGGGATTTGCAATACCCTGACTTCAGGGTCTCAGGAGTGATAAACAGGCAATCAGAGTGCACCGTTTGGGCATGAAAGAAAAAAGAACGTGCCTGGGCTAGGGGGGCTATTTCATGTCAATGGAACAGGAATCAGTTGACCTGCATGAGCATGTAAGTGTTATATTACTGGGAATCAGAAACTGGAATCTGAAATGGGAATCAGAAATAAGGCTGGACCTGTAAAGAAAGCCAGTAGCTTAAGAGAGATTGAAAGATTTGGCTCTAGATATTTCTTTAAAGAGTAAATGAGCTGCACCATGTCCAAATGAACTGTCAAAAGCCTATGCTAAACGTCATCTACATATGTCTTCCAGTTTTAAGCCAGGACCTTCATCCCAGTGTTATGACCTTGATCTCTCATACTTTTGTGCATCTTCTCAGAATCCCAGCCCATTTGTTTTCTCCTTCTCTTCCCACCCTTTACCCTACTTCCTCAGCCCAATGCTCCTTATCCTCCTGGTTGCATCTTGCCCCACAACTTTATCTGGAAGACCAGCCACATGGTAACTAGAGCATGTCAGCTTTCTACTGCTCCAGGTATCACACATCAGCTGATGGATGGTGCTGGATGGGCAGGGCAGCAAGGACCTTCAGTAGGCAGATGAACAGCTTGTTCCTCACTGGCCAGAGCAAGAGAGCATATCAAAAATCTCGCTGGGGGAGTAGGGACAAGAAACCAAACACAAGAAAGCTGAAGGCTACTAAACGGGCACTCTAATCCTCCTACAGCAAAACATTTTTAAGGGAGCACTGAAATTTACAGGGAATTGCTCATGGATATTACATGGATGTAGGAAGATTCATGTTTGTCTGTGATACAGAACAGAGTCCTTAGGGATAAGACCTTTTTTCCTTTCTTCCAGAATTTCACATCTTTAGCTAACACCACTAGAAACTGAGCAATCAAGAACAAATCCATTTTGTTAGCCAGATGTGCGACTTTCATTCTTGGCAGCTGAGAACTTGTAAATGTGCATTCACCTACTTCATTTTTAAGCAACATCATTGCCAACAAGCAAATTTGCCCTGACACTCAGTAATTTCTTTTGTCCATCTTCCCACATCTCCACTTCAACAATCATGGCAATTTGTTAATTGTTTTTGTTTTGTTTTTATTTTCTATTCTTTTAACCATCAGGAAGCTGCTTTCAGAAAACCATCTGCACTTATTTGCTGCCAACACTCAATACGATTTTAATAAGCCTTGTGTGGTTTTGACTTTAACACTTGTTTCCCTGTGCATAAAAGCCTATTTCCTTAGCTGTCACATAGTTTGTCACTTCAATAAAGTTTCCCAGTTGCCTTCTAAGCAAGCCCATTTTCACTCTCACTTTCTTAAGCAACAAGTTAAATCTGAGGATAACAGCAACACTGATAATTATCCAAACTAGTCAATGATGTCCATTGCTTTGAGCATGAGTTTTCCTCTGACTAGAATCCTTCAGAATAGAAGCAGATACCTATAGAAATACTTACATTTTGAAAAATGACAGCAATCAGACTTTAGGATTCAATGGCAGCATGTCTGAATGACTTCAGGATCAAATAGGCTCCTTTCACAAGGTGGTTTAATGAACTTCCATCTCTACAATACTCACCTGGGACTGGAAAGTAAAGCCTGACGCTTTTCTTGCTCTCACAGGATTACTAGCAGTGATAATTCTGGGACCAAAATTCCCTCTTTAGATTCTTAGCAACAAGGGGATTTCTGCAAGACTAATGATAGATTTTGAGAGGGATTTCTGGATGTTCTCATTGCTCTTCAGAGTAGAGGCAATCACAATCTTCATTAATAATAGCAATACTGGAGAAGTAAAAATTAATTAATCCATCATTTGGGTGCTGTTCAACAGGGAAGACAGCTGCTCTAGCAGCTTCTAGCTGCTAGTCTTTTTAGGCTCTTCTGCTGATGGTATAGTTTACCCATATTTCTTCCACCAAGGTTGACGTTTCTCTGCCCCCTCAGTGAGGCAGCTCACTCACCCTCCTGGGCAGAAGGCAACCCATAGAGAACAGAGCCTTGCTCCCTTGGCAGACTGCAGTGCCTTGATGGTGACTGAGATGATCCCAAGGGACTGGGAGGGACTGTGCCACCGGGAGAACAGGAGGTGGGAAGGGGATGGGAAAAGGAAAAGAGAGATTATAGGAAAGAGCAGGAAGACCACTTTGAGCAACTTGCTAGCCAATGCATCTCATTGCAGCCTTAGTGTTTCCTCCCAGCTTCCAAGTTTTTCTTTCATATCGTGCTTAAATTGTAAACCGATTTGGTCAGGGATTATTTATTGTTATATATACTCAGAAGATAATATTTTTCAGTGAGTAAGTCTTGGAGCCGGAGTCAGGGGACCTGATTGTTATTCCTACTCTGGCCCTTCTGCCCCCACTTGCAAGACATTGGGCAAATCATTCAATTCTCTTGTGTGATTTCCCCATGTCTATATTGTCTATTTAAATCTGAGCTCTCCCAGGCAGAGACTGGAACAACGAAAACCTGATCCTTGTTTATTAGCACCTAAGCAAGGTTCTGTCCTCTGAATTTTTCTTGTTGTTTGTTTGTACTATTTCCAAGTATTGTGTACTTATTAGCACCTTGGTGCTAAACTGCAACAACAAAAATTCAGAGGATAGAACAAGCCCTGCATGTAACACTGAATTAATAATTGTAAGGATACAGGAATGCACAGAAAACCAAATTACTCTTCTGTGCCTGAGAAAGCTTTGCAGCAGAAACAGGAAGAAGGCTGCAGTGAAAATTCTTTATCTTTAGAGCAAACATCAAGCAGGTGCTGTATTTCATATTTTCATACACACTTTTCAGCCCAGAACCACACTTTAATCAGAAAGATTTTATAGGCCAGAGCTTCCTGCGAATCTCTGCTTAATGTAAATTTTAATACCTTTGGCATATTTTGGCTGCCAGCCTATTATTCACTTGATGCACCTCAAGCAAGTTTTAAATTATGCTGTTAAAACAAAAACTATTTCAGATGTGGTAGACAGTAAAATGATTTTGTAAAACAACATTGTAGGAACCCACAGTTACTGTCTATCATTGATTTCTCTGCATTCAGTTCTAAGATGTGTTCAGTTTATAGGGAAAATGATGGCTGGGTGGGTTTACTAGAGGGAATTTTGGCCTTGCTAATCATGGACCTGGAGAATCAGGCTGTACTTACAAGTTATTTTTACAGCACATTCAGGATAAGATTGGAGGGGGAGGGGGGTAAATTATGCTTTTAAGCTGAATCTTTCCAGAAGTCCAATTTACAGGGCAGTCATGTAAAAAAGATGAACTGACCCAACTGCTGGGGCACCAACTCCTACTATGAGGAAAGGGAAACAAAACTGAGGGAAATCAGAAGAAAGAATCCTCTTAAAATTATTTGCTATCACCAGATAATGTGTATCCTGAGTCCAAAACTTGTGCTTTCTCTCCTTTTGGCTCAGACCCTGATCTTTCTCACATAAATAACTATCTTGGGCATCGAATCTCTGATACAAAAAGGCAGAAAAATATCCAGGGAGAAGTAGCTTTTAATGTGTGAGAATGTGAAACAAAGTATTGAATAATGAGGATTTTCTGGTGTTTCTCTAGTTTTGCAATTAGATTGCTGCAGCATTATTATTTAATCATTTATTTAATTTAGAAGCAAGATCAGTAAATCAGCTAGTAAGCAGCTAAAGTGAATGAGCTCCTGCATCTACCCCACACTACAGATTGTAAGTAAGTGAAGAACATACTGCAAGTGTGTCGGCTTTGTACTGCTCCAGGTATCACAGATAGCTGATGGATGGTCCCGGATGGGCAGGGCGGGAAGGGCCTTCAGTGGGCACATGAAGAGCTTGTACCTTGCTTGCCTGAGCAAGGAAGTGAAACAAAAGTCTCCCTGGGGGAGGAGAAACAAAAACCACACAAGAAAGCTGAAGGCCACTAAATGGACACTTTAATCCTCCTACAGCAAGACATTTTTAAGGAATTTACAGGGAATTGCTCATGGGTATCTCTAATTTTACATGGATGTGGGAAGATTCGTGTTGGTCTGTCTTACAGCACAGAGTCCTTAGGGATAAGACCTTTTTTCCATTTTTTCAGATATTTTACATCCATTGCTATCACTGTTAGAGTAATCAAGGACCAATGTATTTATTCACCGACTACATGCCCATTCCAAACCAGGCCAGCCATTTGGCACTAGGGATCTGCTGGTCACCTGGATAACCGCTCAGCTAACTGTGGTGTAGATTGCTCAAATCTGTGCACGTTGAGCTAAATAAATCTCGGCCTTGTTTGATGGGCTAACCTGCTCCATCCTCAATTTGTAAAGGTCATACCTAAATCCCCATGATCACAGTCATGGTTTCCTGACACAGAAGAGTTCTGTAGCAACACAATTTAAGACAGTTCTGGCCCCACAGCCCTTGTCACTTGCTCATAAACCACATTGCTTTATGGAACCATGTTATGACTGAACAGAAAACAAGGCTAGCTTTAAAAAAATCTCTGCAAAAAAAGTGTTTGGTTGAAAGTTTTTAGTTCTCGGTTTAGCCAGCATTCAAATTTATTTTTAAGTTGGTCACCTCGAGGTCCTTTCACAGTCTATAGCATGAAACTGGCATTTCTAGGATGCGTCTCATCTCATTGTAATGTAGATGTAATCTAAAATAAAGCAGAGGAATCATGCCCTGAAAGTGTCTATTTCTTTCCACTGACTATAAAAGGAGCACAGGCTGGCTAGCTCAGATGGAGACGCCTACGCTCTGGATGTCTAAAGTTAGGTGAGATAAATTCTGCCATACATCTGTTGCTGTTCCTCATATGGATTTCCTCTCTTTGTTACTCTTACGTGTGAGGTTTCAGTATAATATTGAAATGTTTGTAAATGTGTAGGTGAGGCATACACATATATGTGCAGTCTCTCTTGATGACCATCTGCAAAAGTAGTTGCTTGGGGTATAGGCACATTTTCTCTGGCAGCATAGTCAGTTTATGACGTTTGCATCTATTGTGCTGAATCCTGACATTTGTCAGTCAAACTGTATTTTAATGTAGTTTTGTAATGCTGAAAATCTCTCTTCCGAGTAGGATGGTGAGTGAAATATTTTTGGGATGTCAGCAGAGCACTCCTGGTATCATGTTCTGCTGTAACTGTTGCCTGGCATTTCAAGCTGTGTCTAGATGACCAGCTGGGACATACTCCTGTCTTTTGCGAATCATGTTCCTCCAGCTGTCCAGATCAGGGACTGGGTGAGCAGTCTCCTGCAGTTTCCTCACCACGCATGGATGGCTAACAACATCATCATTGCCCCAACATGGAGCAGGGACATGGCTCAGGCCTGGGAGCCAAGAGTTCACAAGTCCCTTTACCAGGGAACTTTACCAGACTTGTTTCTTCCCATAAATAAGTGCTAGTGGCCTCCTTTGATGTGTCAAATGTTGCTAGTGTTGCTTAACACAAGCATAGCTTCCTCTCTTCTTCATATCTTTTTGTAAGCATTAGTGTGGTAGGCACACCCTACTTGTCAGGAAATCCGGAATATATTCAAAATGAATTAGAAATGGGGAAGGGGAAGAAAGAGATTTGAAACCACAGAAACCAATAGCTTCTATTAGAATCTGAAATGTGGTAACACATTAGAGCACATCTTAGCTTTGTACGTGGGAAAAAAATGCACTATCACTACCAGGATTTCAGCTTTCTTATAATTTATGCCATTTATTTTCTAATATTAGCAGGCTTCCAAAATCTCCTGCTGTTACTTGAATATCTGAGGCTGTACTACACTGCAATGCACTGACTGTTCTCCCTCTCTCCTCAATTTCACATGCTGGCTCTGTCCCCAGACTGATCAAGAGCTAAGCCTACAGTTCTCAGTCTCTTTTAGTTATGTTGCTGTGGCTGTTGTTCATAACTTGTTAGCTGGCCTCAGCAGCGAAACAAGGAAGTCCTAACAGGTTTTCATATTTCTTTCTCTTCTCCACAAAATTGGAATGTTTCCCTGTATTTCTTCATTAGGTTCATGCCTGTGATCAGTGCCCAACTTTCTATTAATACCTATCAGTTTCTCTCACAAAGCTTTAATAGTGGCTCACATACCTTGAAAAGGAGCATTCTTTCTTTGCAGAATGCTCTCCATATCAATTTTTTTTTTCTTTTTTCCCCCAGACTAATGAGTATTTTTTGCACAAGTAATATGGAAGTATTTCTACAGTACCAACACAACAAATTTTCATTCCTAGTCTGTAGCAGCTCACTCCATAGGGGCAACATTTCTTCAGGTCATCAGAAATCTTTCTACAAAATGCTAATGTTGAGCTAATTGTTTCTTTTTGGTTTTGTTTGCTCTTACATTTTTGAACTTTACTCACTTTAAATAGCCTGATTAACTGCATGGTTTTCATAGTTTGGTTTTAGCCTTTTTTAGGTAATAACACGTATTCTTTTCCATATTTTTCTGCTGATTTCTTTTCTTCCTGCACTGCTGTTTACTGTAAACAGGACATGAGTTTATTAACAGAAATGATAACTTCATAAGGTAATACAGTATTTCCCACTGTTGTGACAGACACCATTATGCTGACCATTTGGCTATTCTGGGTAAACAGCTTGAAGTTGTCATTCGGTGTTTACTGAAGCATTTGTAAAAGCCAAGAAAGCCTGAACAAAACTGTTATTTTCCAGACTAGCAAAGAGGTGAATAGCTAGGAATGGCAGCTATCCTCCTGGCTTGCATATTATTTTGGACAGCTTGTCCATTAAGAGGCCCTTTCTGACCCACGACCAGTCCTGCAAGGCTCTGAATTCTCTCCAGGTAAAGAATGAATTGAAGGATTTACTACAAAAATAACACAGTTGCATGTCTTCTAGGGAACCTTCTTTCTCCTTACAAAAGCTAAATATATCTTGAAACATAAAGTCACTTGCTAAATGGATATTTTTATCTCACTTATGTATATGCTTAAATCATAGGTAACCTTTTACATGTTCTATCAAGCTTTTTGCTCTCTGGGGCAAGCAAAGAGAAAAGTGATGTTCTAGAAGACATAACAAGACATGTTTTTGTAACATCTGACCTTTCGTGCAACCTCACTTCAGTAACCTAGGACATCAACTGATACCGGTCTTTGCTCCTATCATAGCAGCAGCTGATGTGGTCATGTCTTCATGACAGCACTGTAGATGAATTCTGACTTTGTACATATTACCATGGCTGGAGAGATAACACTGCAAAAGTGTTAATTGCCTGGTGCTTTATGGAAATTATTTGTTTTATATTGAGTCTCAGGAGTTTTTGGGAAGATAGATGATCTCTTCAAATCTAAAATGATCTTACCAGAAGTTACCCATTTTCCAAGCTTTTAGTTCTCACATTTTTTTTTCAGACTGATACCTTATCCCTTTTCCCTGGCAAATATCTTCCCTTACTGATGCCAGTAAAGCAAAACAAGACTGTATTTCTTGTTTGAATATATATACTACATATATATATACACACACACGTGTGCATGTGTATGCACGCACACAAAGCTATATAAATCAGAATGGCTAAATTGAGGACGTTCCTGTATCTTTATCAATGCTAAAATTAAATGCCTTGCAGATCAAATGCAGAGGCATTTCTGACAGGTTTTGTCTCCTTGCAGAGGGAAATAATGTTTATTTGTTAACCTTGAAATGTTTTAAGATGTACTAGATATTGATTTATGGTTCTTACAGTGCAGATAATCAGTGTAACAGAACCACATGCAAAAATATTCTGCTTTGGTACCATAAAGTATTAGAGCTGACTTCCTCCACTAGGTCATAAACCAGAATGAGTTATATGACTCTTAGTAGCATCCTTCTATTTACAGAAAGAAAACAGAAAAATATAGCAGAGGCGACAATCAAATAATGGGACCGCAGTGCTTCCTTTACCAGTTTAGAAAAAAATTCATACTCTGGATCTGATCCCTTGTTGCAGCACTTTAACATTTTGCTTTAAGCTTTTTTAATTTTTTTCGAATTTGTTGTAGTGCCTTGCTGCACATTTTGTGGTGATGGATATAGCAAATATCCTATGGAGCCTTCCAAATGAGACACAAGAGCCTATGTTTGCAGAGGAGCTTATATGACGACCCGGGTGACATATGAGAGTCTATTGACCTTACATAGGTCTAGAGGAGCACATGGTCCTGCTTCATAAAGAAACTATGCACAGGTATTAGGACAAAGCCCACACACCCAAGTTGAAGCTTCTGAATTTAGATAGGCTTCCAAGCCAGAAGAAGGGGAGACAGTTAAGTTCTGGCTTCATAAAGAAGGATGAGGACTTGACAGTGAAGAGCAGAGCTGTGTGAAAGAGGGTTTTATTTATTTTTTGTTCTTTTGAAATTAAAAATAGTTTAAGAGGTGCTTATATTGCAGTTGTTGCAGTGCTTGATTCTGACAGAAAGCAAGACCAGCCTACGAAAGGTTCCCTGAACCTGAACAGATTGCTGAGTGAATGCACTGATTTGGGTAGATGCTTCCTAGAAAGTACCACTGGAAAGGCTGAAGAGTACTGGTATTCCGAAGGGTACACAATCCACTTGCAAATCGCATTTCCAGTGCTATGTTTTGTTCCTGTCACATCCAGTGCTAACTGTTGCTCTAAGAAGTACCTTAAGTTACTGTAATAGGCACAAATTTAAAAGGCATTTTCCTTTTTTTTTTTTTATTTTGCCTGTTATGCTATGCATTTGGTAGATTTTTATTTTGCTTCCTGCCTCAAGTGTTAGTCTGAACGTTATTGTCATGCACTGCTCCAGGGAAAACCACAGTGCTTTCTTCAACCCACACGGCTGTGAAGATGTGGCAAGCAGGAGTCCAGCAGGAGAAAACATGAACTAGTATTTAAAGCACTAGCCTAGCTTCAAATACCTACTCTAATATAAACTTCCTGTAGGGCCAAGGAGAAGTTACTCAGCTTCTCTGTAGTTCACTTTCCCTTCTGTAAAATAATAGGGAGTCCTTGTCCCTCAGAAGTAATCTCAGGGAAACCATATCACAGATTAAAGGACAGTTAGGCATGGTGGTTGGAACTACCAACTTTCTTAGGCAGATGTAAGGCAAGGGACAGCAGTTTCCATCACAGGATAGGAGCCCAGATAAGCTTTAAAAGGAAAAGTATAAGGATAGCTGTTGTATTATCCACCGCCAAATCTTTTACTGCCTTTTGCTTCTAACATCTTCACTGTTTCAGACATCTCTACCAGTTGCCGAAGACCAGATCTTGCATTACTGAAGTTCTGCCATCAGAGTTGAATCAGCCTTTGTGTGTGTACATCATTATCATATTTAGATATTTATGCACACAGCAAGAAAATCAAAATTTCATCTGAAAGAATCTGATTCAATATCTACAGACAGCTTTCTATAGTCTTGCAAAGTAGGTCAGTAAATCAAATCACTGAAAACACATTGCTTTTCTATGGATTGTTGAAAGCAGACAAAAATAACCTCACTTAATGTATTTGCACTTTTATTTCCTATTTATGAAATCAGTTATTGACAATCTAATTTTATTTCTTGCTGAATCCTTCTTAATCATCTAAGTCTGCTAAAGGAATATTGTACAGTGGGAGGTGATGCTTCTTGATGAAACAGCAGATTTGGTTCTCTGTACCCTGAAAAGCATAGGGCTTTTTTGGTGGGGTTTTTTTTTAATCTCTCGTAGAAATCACCAGCATGTTGCAGAGTGGAAAAATTTTGCTATAAACACAAAAACTAGAAAATCTTGCAAAATCACCAAGTTCACAGTTCTGACTTCATTGCTTTTCTTGGCATCTGTGGAGGTTTTGCTCGAGTGGAAACCAGACTTGAGCTCACAGCTGAGGTGGGAAGTGACAGCTATAGAAGTCAGAGGTCTTTGCAGTAATATTCAAGTGTGGTAAGCAAAGGTTATATCATATTTTACTGAGGTCTTTTTTCTATTCACCTCTTGTAGTTGCAACTTTAATACATGTAGGAACGGGTCAGCTTAAGAGAAGCTCTGGCTTTTGTGAAAAGTTTGCAATATTAGAGTTTAAGTTGAGCATTTCATAAGCTAAATATTTGTGGGAAATAATCTTCCTCTTTAGTTCAAACCATTAATTCTCCCTGGGGTGAATACAATTTTTCAATTTTTTTCTTTTCCTGTAACAGTCCTCCCCAAAATACCAAAGTATAAGGTATAATTCAGTGGAAAACTCCCTGAAATAATTTGTTCTTCTATTTTTAGTCTTATTGGGAAAGTAACATTTCTAAAAAACAATGTTTGGGGGGGGGGGGGCAGAACCAAGCAAAAATCTTACCTCTGGAAACTCATTTTTAAGACTTTTAAAGACTGTTACATTTAGATGAGCTTGTTCAAATATAGTATGCAGCTCACCTTGCTTGCACATCTCTGCCTTCTTTTTGTACCTTTCCTTATTTCCCTGAATTACTACCTCTTCTTACAGCCTCATCCACTGTAATTTTCTACCTTTTTATTTGCCCTTTGTTCTTGCCAAAAAAGTTATTCACTTAGGACTTTCATCCATTGGAAATACAATTTGTTTGCCTGGGAAGAAAGCAGATGTAATGTAAGATGGAAGGGACCCAGAAGTTTTAAGGTATTCTATGAATGTCAGAAGATTATATAGAGCAACAAATAGCTTTTGTGAGTGATTTAATGCCAAAGCATAACATTTTATGTGTCTTCAATGTAGTTGTTTCTTTGTGCTAAAAAATGGAAGAGATAAATAAAGAGTATAGAAACACAAACAGAAATAAAGAAGAAGCTGTAATTGTTAATTTCTTTGCTCTTCTGTGTTTTGGGTTTTTTCAGTGTGAGCAGAGGAGCGATAAAACTGAGTGCATAAACTAGCAAAAGCATGATGGCAGATCGGAGACCTGCAAGGAACATCTGAAATGATGCGCAGTCCAGGGAAAGGCTGGGCATAGGGATCAGTAACAGACAAAAGTGGAGCCAGGAAAGAAATGGGGAATATGCATACCACCCACCAGCTGAAACCGGGAAAGGAAGGACAGCATAGGATGGATGAGCAGCGAGGAAAGAAGAATGGACTGAGGGAAGGTGAGAACCAAAGAGACTGAAGAAGTGAGCAGCTAACCATGCTAATCGGCGAAAGGCAGCACCTTCCCAGCTGGTTCAAGGCATCCACATGCCTCTCCAGATTACCAGCCTATGACTGCTGTGGTCTCATAGCCTTTGCTACAAAGCCTCCCTCCCACTGTTGCCGGTGATCACCACGTGCCACCTGGGAAAACTCCTCACTCTGGGACTGAAGAGAAGACTGCCCGTCACTTGGGTATGATGATTCATTGTTTGTACTGAGTGCTGCCTAGAACGGTGGCTGCATGTACTCTGTGTACTATGCAGTCGAGATAGCACAAACAATAAGCAACCAGTTAAGTACATCAAACACTGCATGCTCAGCTGAGAAATTCATAACAGTGCAATTAGTCTATTGTCTTTTTTCTTTGTGTAATAAGCAGCAATCTTTTTTTGAGGGCTGGACTGGCACTGTAAGGTTCACCAAGAAAATAATACCAATGACAACAAGTAATTTTAATGATAATTCTCGCTGTGGTGTTTTGGGTTTAAGCATTACCGCAGTTTGAGATCAGTCTTCCTAGGAGTATCTAGGCAGAATCTTGATAAGGGTCTGGAATTCTTTGAGATCTTGAGTGGAAAAAAATTGTTTGACTCTGTAGGTTGCTTAGATCCGATCCATTTCCTTCTACTCAATGTCTAGTAGATTTACTCTGTTCTGTAATCACAAACCCATTTATTGCAAGGAAAGCCAAAGAGCAAGGATGTTATTCTTATTATTTTGTATTACTCAAAAAGAAGTCACAGCATAAAAGATGATGTGGTTCAGTGTATGGTACTTTCCCTTTTACTTTTTTGTGTGATTTGTGGGTACGTGAAAGTTGCTTGCTGTTAGTTCCTTGTTTTTTCCTCTGATGGGGTTTTGCAGTACACGCTAGGGCAGGTTACTCTCTTCCAGGTTACTCATGTTATTTATTCCATGAATTTGAGGAGGTTCTTAGTAGCTTACATGAAGTAAAGAAGTAGTCTCAAGGCATTTACTCTTGACAGGTGTTCACATTAAAAAAACCCCTCCACATACTTGGCAGCTGGAGGTCAGTCATAAAAGCTTCATGGCAGAATGAATTTGAACTTCCCTTTAGGTCAGGATCTGTGTACTCTGACAATGTAGTTTTCTGCTATCGGAGATAATAAAAGACTTCATTTTTAGAACACCAGACCTGTATCTTTGATAAGCACTAACACCTTGAGATCAACATACTCTTACAAGGCTTTTATTAACTGGGACATAGAATACCCTGAAATAATTAAAATATCCAGTAAATTACTACTGAGAAAAAGATATCTAATAAGAACAGATTTGTAAAGTGATTTAGAGAAATTAGTTTGCAGATGTCTGTGCATTCTTGATGCTATCATGTTTTAATATGATTGTGAACAATGTTAGGAGCAATAAGGGAGGTTAAATCAGCATCAGCCTGCATGGCGCTGAATGTAGTTTGCCTTGAACTGCAGTGGTTGTTCTCTTCAGCACCGTTACACAATGCTTCCTCCTCCATCCCTGGCATGTTGCTAACCACAATCCAACAGAGAAGTAAAAGTATCAGAAATGGCTTCTGAATTAACTTTAACTTGAACAAACGATGACTTCTGAATTTTTACCAGCCTTTGTAAGGAAGCTTTGCATGCTAATGCTTTCTTTGACACTGTTTTCAAGACAGCACAAGGAACAGAAAGTCAATGTTCTTGCATTCCTTGTTAGACCCAAATTTTACCTGCAAAGCTGTCAAAAGAAACTCTCAGCCTAATCCATTTTCCTTTTGAGTCACTGCCTGCACTCAGTTTTTGCAGTCCTGACTTTCATTTCCTCCAACTTCAGTTTCAGCCCATCACATGAGTGAACGAGGAAGAGAGTGAAATCACATGCCCAAAGTTTTTAAGCTCTTTTATCTGTATTGTGGTTTATTTTGTCTCCAGGACAAATATTATGAATAACTTGAGTACAATCTATGCAGTACGGGCTGGGGGTTTTTTTCCAAATTCTGGAAAAAAAGGGAGTGAAAAGATGCAATTGGACATTAAAAAGAACAGTTGATCTCCATCTTCTCTACCCAGATGGAAGCATCTCACAGACTAGATTTGGTTTGTACACCATCAGACAGAGTGCAGTAAATTAGAAATATCTTTCCCCCGAGTACTAAAAAAAGAACTAAATAAACATTTGTAAATTACATTCTAAATAATCTCCTCGTGACTTTTCCCCTTTTTAAGTGAAAATGGGCTTTTATTTGGAATTTATTAATTTTTATCTCATAGAAAACCTGTGAGATAAAAAAAGAATAAAATTGCATTTAATGACAGAATGGGATTCAGAGCACATACATGCTCTGAGTACTTGCAACCTTCCAAACCAGAGGTTAGAGTAGGAGAGATATTATGTTGCACAGCTGGTTGATTGAGCTTGTATGAGCAGGGTTAACAAAGAACAGGAATGCTGTACAACATGGGATTTGCCTGGGGAAAAAAAAAAATCACAGGCAGAATATGGATGATTTGTCAAAAAATATGTGGTGATGGAAGGCATAGAACTGTTATAGTCACCTTCAGTACATCTACTTAAGGACATCATAATGAAATTGCAGAATGATCTGGACATGGTTGGATTTTAAACCCTGCAGCACTGAAAGTGCCCTTGCCATCCAACCCCTATAAAAGAGCATTTGATCTGCTAGGAATAATATAGTGCTGAGAACCCTGTGGCCTGTTTCAGCTTTTACTGTGCCAAATAATATTTTGCAATTAGATATACTTTGGAAATAAATGAATGGCAGGATGATCAGAAGCACGAAACTTCCTTAAACTTCTTGTCCCTGAGGGCCTCCCATGCAGGTGACTCTGAAGCAGTAAAAAATGGTGTTTCCTACTTCTCCACACGTCTCTCTGGCCGCACTGGGTTGCAGTGGGAAAGCCAGCCTGAGAAGATGAACCTGAATTGCACACCTGTGGTTTAAGAGTGCCTTTTTCACAAACACTTCTCCTGAGTGATAGGAAGCTGCGTTTAGCAAAAGCACAGGATTGGGACCAGGTCATCCAAAGTCCACCACACTTTTCTTCCCTTGAGAGAAGTACCCTAGAGGTAAGGACAACCCTCAAAACAATTTCCCTCTTACCAGTTCTGGCCTGGAGAGGACTATTCATGCAACTTAATTATCAGACTTTGGATTAATAAATTAGGAGGCCATTCTCCATGTGTAGTCAGTGGACAGAGATGTGCTGCTCTAAGAGGTGATGTAGATATGTCCCTGCATGACTTCAGGCACTTAACTGAATCACCCTGATCAATGGAGAATTAGGTATCTCCAGAAGGCAACCTGGATTGCAGGGGACAAAAGCTTTTTCTTGGAAATGTTTTTCTGTCTCTCTCTCCTCCTTTCTCTCCCTCCCTCTCTCTCTCTCCCTCCTGCTTTGATTACTTAAGAGAAATAGGACAGCTCTACTTTCCAATTTACCCAGCTTGGTTAAGTGCCTAAGTCAGATGAGATAAAATCACGTCTGGGTCCCTAACTCAGAGATCTAAATGTACGTGCTGAAAGTAAACAGTGTAAATACCTGTCATACTAGCATGTGATAAACATTAGCTCCTCATGTAGTAAGGACATATCATTCTGTTATTGTCCTTGGCCATCTGCACAAACAAGTCTTCATAAATATTCTCAATTAATGTATTTATCGCCTAGCTAAATTAGCAGCACTTTTTATGATTGGAATATTTCAACCAGCAGCTGAGCTCTTTGTACTCTATGTTCCTTTGTAACAGATAGTCTATCGCTATGTTATTGCATTAAGCAAATCGGAGACTCAGTGGTGCTGTAAATATAAACAGAATTAATACCAGCAACACAGATCTTGTAAAGCTTTAAAACCAGACAGCGTGGTTAGCCATTGTCACGCTGGCCAAGAAGATGGTGGGATATGTGGCAATGTAAATTAGTGCTCAAGTATGTGAAGCCCAGTCTTCCCTTAGCCAATGCTTCAGTAAGCTACTGTGGTCACCACTTGGACAGCAAACGTGAAAAATGTAGTTTCTTTAAATAATAGAATTGTTCATCTGAATCTGGGTGGTGAAATTTAAAATTTAGAAGCACAATGCCGCCTAATTATCTGTGAAGCCAGGTTGCAGCCAGTGACATGCCTTCAGAGGTCTACCACAGTAACCAAGATCAGAATCCAACTTTATATAATATCATCCCATTAAAAAGAAAAAAAAAAAAAAACAAACAGAAGTACTAGGTTGGAAGCAACGCAAGAAAGAATGACAGTGTGCTGAGTGATAAATTCATAACATATTTTGTTCTTAATGAAAACATAGCTACTTTGTGAAATAGTAGGAAAAAATGAAGCAATGCAAGGGGAAAAGGTTATAGTGTGTGAAAGTATGTGTGGTATGTTCTCAGGGTGACTACAAGAATTTAAGTGCACTTTTAGCTGTGTGGCTGCAACATCACAAGCTTGTTGTGCTTCACAAAAGTTATAAATATTCTCCATCTAGTCAGGAATGCTTTTGACTCATTTACATAGAGCCCATGGCTAGAATTTATGCTTTTCTCTAGGTCATTCAAAAAGTCCCATCACTGTGGAGGTAGCATTAGAAAGAGCTTCTGTGCTGTTCCTGACTGCAGCACAATGCGTGATAGAGAGCTGCCGCCTGTCTCCTGACATCTCCTGAGCCTGTCTGCTGAGAGATTTGTGACTGAGAATGGCATTGGTGAAGACCCAGTCTCTGAAAAAGAGAGAACCTTCTAGCTTGGTAAGGTTTGCAATGAATACTGATAGTTTGGATAACCATTTGATTTTTGTCACAAAAGCTTAATTATGCTGAGCATAGTTTCAAGTGCTTCAGCTTTACTGAGTTTCAGAGGTTTTTTGAAGCATATCCAGAAGCTGAGCCTGAGAGGTTACTGGGTTTGCCACTACGCACTCTTCAGTCTTTCATATTTTCCCATTAGTTACCCATGTCCGCATATCATGATGGCACTTCATCCATCCCGTATTGCAACTTTCACGTGTCATGACACTTACGGTGAAATTAGCCCTAGCATATCCCTTGCAGCAGACCAGTAATTGAGGTCAGCTCTGAGCAAATCAATCTTTTGTCACTTCTGCCCTGCTTCACTACAAGTATATACATGTACGTCGATTCATCCTGTGCATTCCTAAAGCTCTCTCCCTCTCTTCCATAAGCCAAAACTAATGGACAAATTAATGGACAACAAAATTTGGAAGTCTCAAAAATCATGGTGTGAAAATTATGGGGGAAACTTCAACATGAAAAAACCTCCTCGCTTTCACATGGCTGTTTCACAGCTGAAACATTCTTTTGGATTGCTGTATCGCAGTTAGATCCCTTATGGTAGTTTATGCTTCCCAGCAGTTTCCACACAGATCTGATGGACAATGCAAAAGTCCTAAGCAAGGAGATTGTCTACACAGAGCAGCTCGCAGCCGCCATACAGTAACTCGCCATGGGAAAGTATTCTGTTGAACTAAATAAATAATGGCAATCCTATTTTGAAAATTAAATAATTGCTAAAATTATAAATAATTCCACAGGGTGGAGTCACTCCAGTCAAACGCTCACACAATTGTCCTTGCCATGGTAATTAATTTGGCCTTGCACAGGCATGGCCATTCTGGAGTCACAGGTGAGAAGCCAGTGAGCACCAAACAACAGAAGATAAAAGAGTCCAAGATACTCCTGACAACCCTATCATCATTCCCAAGGTAATACAGGGTAAAAATTAAGAGAGCAAGTAGTGGAAAGGCCCCACACAATTGTTCCTTCTGATGAAAAAAACAGAGGGGAGGAGAGCTTAAATAATTCACGCTATAGCTACTAAATGTATGCCACAGCAACACAGATTTTATGACTCCCATCTTGCACTTTCACCATCCAAACAAGCTTCTTTGTTTAAAAACTTCAAAAACGTGTTACTTCAAGTATGTTTATTGGTAGGCAAGCTTCTGTTTCACTCTGGTCAAATTCCAAACTGGATAATTACAGCCTGTCTGCTGAAAACTCCCACCATAATTTCATTTGGCTCTACTGTTCTAAACTACTGTGCAGAATAGCTGCACGCTAAAGAGCTTCCCTGTAAAAACGGACAAAGCAATTACACATGCCAGCAAAAAGGCTCCCTGATCTGTTTTAAAGTTTGGAAAGCATTTCAGATTTTACCTGGGTGGAAGACAGAGTCACCAATAAAAGATGTGATATATGCTGAAGCATGTGTGTATACATACACAAATGTATATTGAACTTACCAAATATAATGCATGGTCTACATGAAGAAAGCAATGTTTTAGAAAAAAACACTACAATAAATTATTTGGTTTTGAATAGAGGGGGGAAATCAGGAAAGCACATGCTTTTCATTATTTTCTCATTGTTTTCTCTACAAAGATTCATGGACTATGGTCTGTCTAGAAAGCAACTATTCCACCCATACCCCCTCTGTATACCAGCTGTGAATTTCATACTCATCACATGCTTTCCTAAGACATTGTCTGCACTAACCTTTGTTGATAGGTGTCACAATATTTCACAGTAAAAAGCCACAGCATGTGTTGTAAATAGCAATAAGACTCGGTTTTGCAGAAATTTTTCTTTTTGTACTAGACTGGAAATTCTATCAAATTAAACGGCCTGAAGTTCACCACTTCTGTATGGCTTATCAAGCTGAACAAGTGAACTGGATATAAATATCCCCACTGCATTTATCAAGACATGAAATTGAGCAATAAAGTAAATTTTGGTGACGAGAAGGTACATCGTTGATGGCCTTTTGATACGGCAGCAGCTGCAGGAAAAGAGCTTCTCAATTATTCAGCACCATTCATCCTCAGGAACCTAAACAGGAAATCTCACCCTCGGATTTTACTCTTGGTTACCTGCTCCCCTGACAATATTTGTGCACTCAGTCCACACAATGCAGTCATTCTCTTCCAGCTGATGAACTCTGGGTATATCTATGTCAAACAGCAAAGTATTTTGATTGCAACACAGGCCTTTGAACTAAAACTCCAGAGGAATGTTGGCACAGGACTAACAATACCGAGCAATTAGCTTAAGTGCTCTCCCACTGAAATGTAATCACCCTCCCAATAAACCAGCTCCTTACTCAAGAGAGCAGAGAGAAGGTGATTTTGGCCAGAAGTCACCTGGCGGGGGGGTCTATGAACGGCTCGCTGGGGAGGACTAAATAGGTGCCCCATTTGCCCTTGGGTGAAGAGGTGTGAATGAGCCTTCCCAGGCAGTGGCCAACTGCATCAGCGAGTCTCCGGGCTTGCTGGTAGGGATGTGGAACCTCTCACGGTTTCCCCTCTGAGTAAAAATAACAGGAGACCCAGAAATATTGCACAAAACTTGTTCACTCACGCATTCTGGAAGTCTCCTGAGCCTGCCGGCACCTCGGTGTTTGAGGGGGGAGACGGGACTCCCAGAAGCACTGCAGCTCCGAGTGGCTCCTCGGGGAGCCCGAGACTGGAAACCAGATCAAGGCTGCACAGAAAGGAGAGGCTCACAGCACCTGGGGCGTCCGTGTCTGGATAACAACCTGGTGAGCAGTCGACCGGGAGATCCTTCACTGCATTTTGTTACGCTGCTTCCTTTCTCATACACTCAAAACACTCTGTTAACCTGAGGCTACACTAGACACCAGCAAGGACAGAACATTATTACATCCTACTAGATGTTGGAAACGTACTGATACCTTGCTATAGAGTCAGACAAAGTCTTTGGTGAGAAAAAGCTGTTGTAAGGGGTTTAGTGACACAAGCTGACAGGTAAAGAGTACGATTTCATGTTACACTTCTTGGCAGCGGTGCTTATTTCAGAAACTCCCCCACACGAGGATCTCTTTCTCTATGCTGCCCAAAGATAAGGGTGGTTGGGCCACGCAAAAGACAAGTAAATAGCAAAAATTCCCAAATAACACCAGTAATAAAAACTTCTTGGTTTTGACCTGGGATAGTTTCCCTGGTGAGACATCTGAAAGCACGATACTAGGTGCAGAGAAGGGCAGGGTGAAAGGATGAAAGGAATCTCTTCTTCAGCTGCCTTCCTTTAGAGAAAATGGCAGTCAGCACCATGCCCTAAGCAGATCTGCACAACGGCCAACAGAGCATGTGCCAACCGGTCCTCACAAATGAGAAGTGGGGAACGATAAACTGGACCTAAGAGAGCAATGTGTGGATCTTGACATTAGGCAAGAGCCAAATGCCTAAAAATGTCTTCCCAGTTAACTCTGGAGAAGCTAAATTGGAGCCTACATCCTGCATAGTACTGCCTCTCTAGTTTCTGTGAAGAGGCACGTCCAGGTGATTCAGATGTTCATCACACCCCGGGCATGCCTGTCTCCAGTCTATTCCCTTACACTGAAACAGGATTAACAGTAATTTGAACATTCATGACAGATGCTTCTTTAATTTCTTAACAGCAGCAATTCTACAGCCTCCCTGTAACCTGCTCCAGTCTTCACTATCCTAACAACAAATAAGACAGCAAATGGCAAAAACAGTCCTTGCTACATAACTGAGTCTTTCTGTTGCAAATGAAATGCCCTAGAACTTGCTCTGTGCCCAACAAAAATGGAAAAACCCTGATTATTATTTTGTTTTGTAGAATGATCTCCTGGTGTCCATATATCATTAAACTCTTATCATATCCTCACAATCTACTTTCTTCAGTATCAGAAACCAGTTCTCTCAGAGTTGCAGCCTAGACCATTTTTTTCTAAACCTCTCATTTAGTGTAGTTCCCCTCTGAACTTTCTTCAGTTATCCTCATTTAAAATGTAGGACCTAAGCTGCACATGTTCCCTCAGATGAGGCTTCCTGATGTCCAAGAATAAAACCCAACAGTGTTAATGTCTGCTTGTAGTTACCCCCTTGCCAATTCTGCTGCCTCTTGCTGTCATGTGTGTGTCAACTAACTTTTTCTCCCTATGCACAGCACTTTGTCCTTCTCTTCACTGAACTTTCACTGTTTTGAACCATTTCTCCTGTTTACCAAAGTCATCTTGAGTTTTGATCTTGTCTTCCACAGGGTATGTAATCCTTTCCACCATAATTGCATCTATACAGATTTCCTCTCTACCTCATCATTCACTGCTGATGAAAGTAACGGAGAACTAGAACCATTCTTGCCTCCTGGTTTGAGAAGAAACCATTGGTAACTTCTCTGAATGCAGCTTTTCAACCTTCTGTGTAAGTCCATCTTAATCCTGTTTCCCTGGATTGTCAGTCACACGATCCTGTATCAAAACTTATTCTAAAATCAAGATATAATATCCTATTTCTACTGCTTCCTCTTATCCTCTAAGCTGGTTAGCCTGTCAAGAAAAGAAGTCTGATTGATTTGGCATTACGTGAGTGTTGATAGATGCATATTAGCTGTTTCTTACAAATCTAGGGGCCTGAAATTATTAATAATTTGCTTAGATATCTTTCTTTTAACTTTATAAATTTTTTTAATCCATTCTTTCCTTCTTCACTGTCTCTAGCTTGTCTTTTTTTTTTTTTTTTAGATCAATAATTTGTGGTCACAGCTAGGATTTTTTTCAACGGTGGAGACAAACAAAAGCACTGAATGTTTCAGTCTTCCTCCTGTTTTGTGCATTAGTTGCTTACTTCCCCATAAATAATGGAACTGCATCTTCTCTAATCATTCTCTTACTTCTAACATAAGGTTATTGATTAATAAAGCTGTGGCTGCATAACAACCTTTTCATGACAATAAATGTCCTGTATTTCTCAGCATTCTATAAAATTTTAAATTGCTCTAAGCAGAATTTTTCAGTCATTGTGTAGTCACCTTATAGTTCAGATGAACTTACCATATTTCTCGAATTTGCTTATGAGAATGTCATGTGAGGCTTTATGAAAAGCTACAATAAAATCAAGATACAGCTTCAATTGTTTCTTCTTTAAAGGAATTTTTTCCATCCTCATCCACAACAAAAAGTGTGGTGGGTTGAGCCTGGCTGGGGGCCAGGTGCCCACCAGAGCCACTCTCTCACTCCCCTCATTCACCAAACAGGGGAGAAAAAGCATAACGAAATGCTTGCAGGTCGAGATAAGGACAGGGAGAGATCACTCACTAATTATTGGCACGAGCAAAACAGACCAAACTTAGAGAGGGAATTCATCTAATTTATTACTAGGCAAAACAGAGTAGAGGAATGAGAAAATAAAATCAACTCTTAAAACACTTCCCCCCACCCCTCCCATCTTCCCGGGCTCAACTTCACTCCCGGCTTCAACCTTCCCCCCCTCAGCGGCACAGGGGGACGGGGAATGGGGGTTATGGTCAGTTCATCTCACGGTGTTTCTGCCGCTTCTTCATCCTCAGGGGGAGGACTCCTCTCATCGTTCCCCTGCTCCAGCATGGAGTCCCTCTCACGGGGTGCAGACCTTCAGGAGCAAACTGCTCCAGCGTGGGGTCCCCACGGGGTCACAAGTCCTGCCAGCAAACCTGCCCTGGCGTGGGCTCCCCTCTTCACGGGTTCACCGGTCCGGCCAGGAACTTGCTCCAGCGTGGGCTTCCCACGGGCCGCAGCTTCCTTCAGGTGTCTCCACCTGCTCCGGCGTGGGGTCCTCCACGGGCTGCAGGTGGAATCGCTACACCCCCTCATCCTTCCTCCATGGGCTGCAGGGGGACAGCCTGCTTCACCATGGCCTTCACCACGGGCTGCAGGGGGATCTCTGCTCCGGCGCCTGGAGCTCCTCCTCCCCCTCCATCTGCACTGACCTTGGTGTCTGCAGAGTTTCTTACATCTTCTCACTCCTCTCTCCGGCTGCAAAAGCTCTCTCTCTCTAAGTGTTTTTCTACTTCTCAAATATGTTATCACAGAGGCGCTGATTGGCTTGGCCTTGGCCAGCGGCGGGCCCGTCTTGGAGCCGGCTGGCATTGGCTCTATCAGACACAGGGGGAGCTTCTAGCAGCTTCTCACAGAAGCCACCCCTGTAGCCCCCCCGCTACCAAAACCTTGCCACGCAAACCCAACACAAAAAGTTACAATGATCTAGTGCAGGTATACACCTAAAATTAAGTGCCCAAAAAGGAGATAGTGCTTTTAAAGTGATTTCAACCAGGCCTACGAGGACCCCTGAATGACAGTGTTCCCCCATAGCTTCCACCTCTTCCCCAAAGTGCAGTCCCCAAAGGCTCAGAGCCTTTGCATTCCTCAACGTTTATGCAAATGTAATTCTGATTTTTAAGTTGGGCGTCATTAGTGGTAAGCGACTCGAGAGATGCAGCAAAGCTAGGCTGAGCATGTTGCAACCTCGGTACTTGTGACTCTGCCAATAAACCTGCCTGCTAGGAACCCTGCTGTGCAGAACCGGGATCCTGGAATATTGGACTGTCCACCAGAATATGTCCCATCTGGATGTTGTGCGGCGTCCGATTACATGAGGTCTCAGGCATGAATGTATTTATTCACGTGGGTATTTGGTCCCCTCCACCGTAGTGTTTTCCACAATGACACCGGGTTAAGGAAGCAGCTGGAGAACTGAGGCACGAGGGGAAAATGCAGCATGTCCATGGCCTCACTGGCTGAGGCCGAGTGGGGAGGCACTGCTGTCCTTGTAGTGCCGTCAGCTAAGTGGCCCAGACAATTTCAGTAATTGCTTCCTTCCGTTATTCATGTCCAATGGTTAAGTCTGAAAGGTTACTGATGCTGAGACCAGCTCCTTAACTCCGTCAGGTTGGTGTTCACATCTTTCCTCCACAGCCTAAATACCAAGTTCTATTGTATGAAATGATCCTTAAAGCTAAATACATTTGAAATGCCCAACATCTGTTTTTATTTTCCATTCCTCCTGATTTCTCTGCTCTTCTTACTCTTTTTGCTTTATTGTTTTGCTTCACTATTTTCCCAGTCTATTTGAGTCCCTGCAATTGAATAATTATTCTGTCTCCATTCTCCAGGTTGTCTTCAAAATCCCTTTAAATCTTACCTCGCAAAACAACCAATTCTCTTTTCTCCTCTCTCCTGTGCTGCTGTCCTCTGCTTTACCTTGTGTTTATTTGCTTTGGCTTATTTTCTTTTTACATTTCAAGCACTTCACACAAGGACAACCCCTGCATGTGTAAAATGCACCATAATTCTATGATGCCATATAAGAAATAGGAATATAAAGAGAAGATTGTTTTTAAAATCAAAATAAGCACACATTTCTTAACTGTGCTGCTATAAAAGAGAGACAAACAAAGAGATGTTATGGCAAGACCCTGTGCCAGCGCCTAACTAGTTCATCTTTTCCTTCCCCCAGTTAAGCAGGCAGTGAACAGCCATGGGAACTGCTTTTTAGAGAGGCAGAGTGAAGAAAATGCCTTTGGGAGGCAGAGATCTACTCTCACTGACATATGACTGGGCTGAAAACCAAGACGAGAAATGGGCTGGTTTGGATTATGTTATTTTATTTCACTTTAGTGTTATCAGTGCTAGTCTTTGGAGGAGCAAGGGAACAGTTGCTGCCTGCTCTGTTTTCTTTGCCCAGCCATGCCACCTAAGCCCCTCGTAGCTTGTCTTCCAGGCAGAGACCCCTCAGTACCTCCCCTTCCAACATTTTACTGTGAAAAGTTACTCTTAATACAAAGAGTGTATTAACCACACGTACGTGGCTGGGATCGACAGATTGATTTTGAAGCTGGTTATCTTTTGAGAGTGACATTTATTAAGATTAATCCGTGAGACATTTGTCCCAATATGCAGTTTTAAGCAGCAAAACGAACACGGCTGTCTTCTTCTTACCAATAAATTTATGTCAGTAGAACGAAGAAGACTTGAAATTCTGGTAAGTGAAAACTTTCTGGCTGACTGGCCACCCGCATATTTTCAATGCTAGTGTGTCTCAAATTCCTGCATAAACAAATCACAATTATTTTCCCTGTAGATTAATCTATTTTTTTTATTATTATTATTTGACAATACTTCAACACCTCTTACTTCAGTCTAGATGATCCTTAATTTAGTTTCCAGGAGATAGTCCTTTAAATAGTGTTTGTCTGAAGTGGTTTGAATTATCATATACTTTAAATGTCAGCTCTGCTGAAATAGTGCAATTAGATCAGGACTGATGTGGCTTTCTAAAAACCAAGCCTAAAATTCAACCCTAAAAGAGTCTTTGTCCAAGAAATTCATCTCATTCCTTCCACACTAATGAAGAACATTGTGGCAGGATAAATCATTTACTCTCTAATGCACAGACCTCTGCACACTACAAAACTAACTTTAAAGGAACATACAAAATATGATTTGGAGTTGCAGAAAGTTTTGTTCAAAATTTCTCTGTATGACCTGATTGTCTGTTAAGCAAACAAAAATGTCTCCAGGCAGAGATTCAAGTCCAAGTCCCTGGTATTTCTTAACAACGATCAGATGAAGCAAAACATTAAGGGCAGATCTGCAAATCTTCCTGTGAAATGCACAGGAATTAAAATGTCTGCTTGCCTGAAGGAATAGTAAGTGAAAACGCAATTGCAAGTCACACTACCAAACAACTGGAGCCGCAGTCATGTGCTGTTTAACTGCCTGTCTGGGACCCTTGTTCACTCACAATCCCAGTTCCAGGGATCCTAAGTGCTAGGTCAAAAACAGTGAAGCCACAGAATGCAAGTGTCTGGATCAGACTAAAGTTATTCAGCAAGCTCAAATCAACCTGGAAAAAACAGTGGCTTCGTACCAGTAGATATTGTAAGCCAGATATCATCCATGCAAGCTGCAGCCTTTGGCTTTGCCACCACTGCCCATAGGCATTTTCTCCAGTTTTCCTGCCACTTCTTTCTTACTGCAGCAAAAGGTCATTTTCACCATATGAATTTTGTTTCATTTAAATGCAAATTCAGGATCTGTCTCCTCTGTCTCTTCAGATATTTACCAGAACTGGAATATTAGTCTTAAATATCCTGCACCATATCACACCTCCAGATTTTGATTTTGCTATAAATTCCAGCACCTGATGGGACAACCCAGCACCGTTATTCCCAGGCATAGGCGTTTGCTCTGCTATCAGCTATGAGCTTGCTATTTGCATACTACTTCTGCCCATCACAGTCCAGTTTGGAGTCAGGTGGAGGTACTGGATCATCCAAGTTTCTAGGGAAGAAGCCACTATGGCAATGCACAACAGTGGAAATCCAG
Source organism: Grus americana (assembly GCF_028858705.1). Taxonomy (NCBI): domain Eukaryota; kingdom Metazoa; phylum Chordata; class Aves; order Gruiformes; family Gruidae; genus Grus; species Grus americana. The sequence goes on along the minus strand of NC_072852.1, from coordinate 23,134,967 downwards.
CAGCTCATGCGGGTGAGCACACGTGTAGAACAGAGCAAGGCGACGACTGAGGACAAGCAAGCCAAGAACATTTCCATCCTTTCTTGCTGTGACAGCCTTGACTGAATCCTGGCGGGACAAAGGCTAATTATATTTTCTATGATTTTCCATAGTACTGAGGGTGTTACTTGCAGAGCATCTTGGCTTTCCCTTCACACAAAGGCAGTTTGCCACCACCAGGAAAGAAGGGGCATCCAGGAGCAATTGCTGTTGCACTGCGGGAGAGCAGGCGCCCCATGGAGAAGAAGTGGCATTTTGGTTCAACACCTTTACACATCAGCGGCACATCTAAGATGATTCCACAAGCAAGAGACAAAGCAGCCTGGCAGCAGTCCTGCTAAGAAGTTCACACTACATGTCCTTTATACTTTTTTTTTCCTGTGTTGGGTCTTTAGCACTTTGCCTAAAGGGCTGTCTTATACTCACATTCTCCTCCTGACCCATCGCCGGGCAGCCTGCGCCGCCTTCCCTTTCCTACCACGGTGGCTCTGAGCTGGCTGCAGCACATCTCCCACCCTAGCGCCATCCGAGCTGCCCCCTCCAGCCATATGACACAGTGCAAGAATAGAGAAGGGGGAAAGTACGTGCATCTGTTCTGAATTGCCAAGATCTTTAGTTGTGTCTGAACTACGAAGTAAGGCTGAATGCCAATAGTTCAAGAGTTTGGCCTGTTTAGGCACAGCAATTGGGCCCTTAAGCCCTGTATGGGCTGCAGTACAATTTAAGAACAGAAATGTCGTGGTCCTGCTGTCATGCCATTTAGAATCAATAGCTGCAAATCCAACTATTTGCATTTTTTCTCCTGGCCTGCAAAGGGATGATACTCCGGGTACATGAAATACTGTAGGTTACCATTAATTTCTAAACCGACGATGGACTTTTTGTGAAATCACAGCTATAAAACAAAAAATCCTGACGAAGCAAAGTGTTTTGGCCCATGCATGTTTTAAATTTCTAAAGTAATGTGTTGGCATTAGCAACAAAATAAATTTTGGGATAGTTAGCTACAGTTGGAAGGAAATGTAAAACATTGCAGTTACCACAGTCATGTTAACTCAGCCACATTGTACACATACAGCTCACATCATCACGAATGTGTGCAACAAAGGGAGACTTCATTTCATTTCCAACAGGCTGGGTGCCCAGCTTGGCCCGTTGCAGCTGCACGGTTGAAGCACCAAGGCCTCTGGAACAGCCCTGGATTGACGGCTACTTTCTCGTTAGGGCATACAAAGACAGAAACGTTGCACATCAGCAACTGTTTTAAAAATGCAGTTGCTAATGGTGATCTAAGACAGCGCAGGAATCTGTGGCACAGCTTGGACTCGCATTTTAGCCTGTTGAGCTCTCTGTATGGCCAGATTACTCTTCGGTACAAATTGGACTACAGCGTGCACCATCAAAGGCCTTTTTATATATATATATTTTTTTTTATTATTTCATCAGTTCTTAGCATTTCAATTCACAATATTTATATTGTAATATCATAGTACTTGAAGCTTTGATAGTTTAATAAAAGCATAAATTAATCACTGCCTTTTTCTATTTATCAGGCTGTTATCACAAATAAAATCCTAGCTGAACAAATAATCTCTCACACATTAAACTAAACATAACAGAAGCAGAAGGAAGTACTTTGGTACTTGTGCACAAGCTCCATTTTTACTGGAGCTGGTGATGTTTATAATGAGTAGATTTTCTTTAGAAAGTACTAAAAACATCCAAAGGATTGCTCAGAGTCATTTCAAATGGTCTGAAATTACAAAGACTCTACAGAAGCAAGCAGCACTGGAAGCCCACTCTTCAAAAAAAAAAAAAAAAAGGTTCCCAACAAATCTAATAGAAATGAGACCTTCTCGTTGACCTGGACTTTCACAGATTTTTCCTCTTGCTGCCATTGTGCAATGCTTTCTTTGGGGAAAAAAGAGCGATGGTGGGAGGGAAAAAGAGAGGGGGGAGAAAAAAGGCCTTAATGAAAAGATTGCCAGTATTTCTTGGAACTGGTACTTGTGCATCCACATTGAAGTGACTTTGCCCTATGAATGACAAGATCACTTTGAAAAGGTTTGTTATTCACTAAATGACAATGCTCAGACAACTAGCAACACCGCTATACTGTTTTATGTTACAAGAGCTCTCCATGATCTGAATTCTCTCTCTGGGATGGATTTTTGTCTTCTAATCTACATATTATTGTGTGAGAGCATGTAGGAATGTCTGACTTCATGTATCATTTCTGTAGCTAATCAGAAATTAATTGGAATCTGGCTGCCTTGGAGGATTGGCTATAGATTTCTTTTGCTGCTGCCAGTGGCTTAAATTCAACCCAGGACTTTTAGGGACTGATCCAAACGCCATTGAATCACCACCCTCTCCGATCCTGGAGAAGATGTCATGTTTTATGTTCAATGCGAGCACAGTTCCAGTCCAGCTTCCCCTGGATCCGGAGGCCAGGTGCACACTCGGTGAGGATGTTCACATAAAATACTGGTTTCGGACCACTTCTGCTAATGATTGAAAGTGTTGACTGTCCTCCAAGAGTAATCCTGCCTGTCCATGAAGTGAACTGATTTCGTTCTAGCTCCTAATGGGCAGGTACCCAAGTGATAAAAGAGGACACTGGAATGCTCTCAGCCCTGTGGGCAATTCTTGCCTGGTGAAACAGAGACTGAAAGGACAAGGAGGTGAGAAGTAGTTCAAAATGTTGTTGCACCAGTTCAGACAGTAGGTTAAAAATCTTCCTTCCCAAGGCTTCAAGTGCATCTCATCACTTTAAATCTGTTTTGTAAGATAGTGACTGGGTGATAATGAATGCTATCCATTTACTGCTCTTGCTGAATATATTGGTTAATTGTGCGCAACACTTTGAAGATAAAGCACCGCGTTGTTAATAAACACAGTCTAATGATTCTCTCATGGTTTTTTAGCACTCCTCTTACTTTGTCCAAGGTGTAAATACCTCACTGCAGCTACCGGTGGCCAGGCTGGCCGGCTGCATGGGCCACATGCTGATTTCAGCTGAAGGCTTTCACATCAATTGTTCCATGGCTGTTCCCCTCCATTGCAAACACATCGTGGGGTCTCCTGCTGTTGTTTCCTTGCTTGCTTGTTCAGGGCCAGGATAAGGGAATTTCAATGATTTCTGGTGAAAAGGGCCCTTCCTTTACAGCAGGCTGTCATTTCCCTCTGCCTAATACACAAAGGCGGCAGCCAACAGGAGCGCAACTGCTTTCACTGGCTGCTAACAGCCTTTGAGTGGAACAAAATGACGAAAAGAGAAGAAACACTAATTTCCTCTTCGCTCTCCTCACCCTGCCTCCGAGTAACATTAGGGGGGCAATTTTCTTAGAGGAAAGAAAGAACCTTCCTCTTCCTGGCCACAGGAGTGTGACAGAAGAGGCTGCTGAAATCAGCTGTTAGCACAGATTGATATGTTTTTCACACGTAAAAAGACCTTTCATTTAGTTTTCTCTCTCGGACTTCCGCAGCTCACGTTTTGGAAAGGCAACGAATATTGCTTTCACATGTAATTGCAGGCATGCACCGGTTTAAAGGTATTCATAACCTGGCAAAGCACCATGTGAAAACAAAGAAACAATGTGAAAACTTAGCTGCTAACATGAGCTGTCAGTGAGAATTAAACCTTCTGTAAGGCACCCGCGTCAACCTCACCTGAGTTAAGAGAGCTGCTCCATTAGCTGATAGAAACACCGAGCTCGTGGGAACTGACCCTGCCAACACTTACACATGTGCTTCATCTTAAACCTATAAAAATACTCCCATTTGGGCTATCAATATGCACAGAGTTAACAACGTGCTGCAAATGTTGGTAAGATCAAGACCTGAGTCCACTCCTCTACCAGCCACCTCAGGAGACCAAAACCCACGTACGTTCTCAGTGGGTCATGTATCTCAAACATTCAGAGAGAAACAAGATTTTGGTTGTAAGCTGTTGCTGTTGCGAATAATACCCAAAACAACTAAAAATTAAGCAAAGCATCTCTTTCATTCTGTGCAATGCACACAACAGTCACTTTCCTGCTTATAGAGATGTATCACACAGAATGAAGGATAATAAAATGATCAAAATCAGTCAACTCTGTAGCTGATCCTATCACTCTTTTTCAATGTCTAAAACTGTGACAGCACCATTTGAACCCTTTCTCACGCCTGAAACATACCTAAATCTCTCTGCTGTTTCAGTCCCTTGCAGCTTAACAACCTGAGATCACAGTTTTCCTTTACGAGAACACTGATTTGTCATCTTCTATCTCTATACCTATTTTTACAAAATTTCCAGAACTTTAATATATATGAAACCTGAAATTAGGTCATGGTTCCAAATTTATTATGAACAGATAAAAATCCGAAACATAACTGCATAAGCCTTATTTCCATAGGAGAACATGGTAAAAATAAGAATGTATGCCAAACCACAAAAACAGCTAAAGGATTCAGGAGCAGATGCAGTACATGAAGTTATTTTTCTTTCTACCCTTCCTTATTTAAGTGTGCTGTATAGCAATACTTACCATAAGCCTGTAGTACAGTGCTGTGATCCACAGTAGTAACCATTTTGAATATGACGCTTTTAACACACAGAAGTCATCTGTCTACTGAAATTCCATCAAACTATTCCATTCTGAGGTCAAAAATGTTTTTCCCCTCTCCATCTGCTACAGTTTTGGAGATTCATTGAATAAAGAAGACAAAAGTTCTAAACACTGAGAAAATCTATTTTAAGAATTATATTTATCACAAATCTAATGTGTCGGGTGACTAATAACATACATGTGTGCACTGCGTTTGCCAGAAAATATCAACATTTCCAAATAGTTACCACATTTACAATTAAAATAATGTATTTGCCAAATGGTTGGTTGTTTTTCTTTATTCAAATGATGACTTCTCTTCTGGTCAAAGCGCAGAACAAAATTTCCTGAGTATCAGAAGTAAAACATTAGGGAGAGATTCTAATGTCCGATAGAGCCTCATTCAGCTCTCAGCCATACAATATTGCCAAGATAACATCGGGCTTGTCATTGTTGTAGGAAGCCTAACAGCATCCTAACAAGGAAAACTGAAATGAGGCTTTAAAATTTGCCTCTTACAAGTCTCCTGCTTGTCAGTCGCAATTCTCCAGCCATTTCTCATGTTGCATGATTTCTGGCTTCTGCTGACCTGCCTGCTGTCTCCGTCCTTCTGTAAGCGATGGAGGCAGGAGAGGTGGATGGCAGCGGGAGTTCGCACGCACAGCGCTGTTACGCCCCACGATAGCTGGTATGCAGAAAGCTTAGTATGTGAATGTTCCTACTGCATTATTGACTTCTGCTCTGGGACTGGCCTGGAGGGGAAATCTTACAGAAAAACAGAAAAACAGATGATCAAAGACGGATTAAAACTGCGTTGCCTTTTTGTAACATTCTCATTCTTAAGCCTCCCACCTACTTCAAGCACAGACAGCTGCAACTTCAGAGGAATGTAGAAGCTGAAGCTCGAGTAGTTAAAAACACAGATTTCAGAAGAGAAAACATAAATGAAGCACCTGGTGATTGCTTCCCATGACTTCTTTTCCTCTCTAACAGCAAGAAGGAATGTTGAGGCTGACCCAGTGGTCTGCTGCCTCCATGTCCCACTCCCTCACTCCATTCAAATCAGTGTGCCGCTGCTGGCACCACCCTGACCTTGTGGTGAACCAGCTGTGGGAGCACTATCATCAGCCGTTCTGGAAGCAGAAAAAAAATGTATCACTTTTCCTTGGTTGGTTGCTGATGGTTGGCTCCCAAAAGAGGCTCATTATGGGATGAGGTATGTACCAGAGCTGGACCAAGAGATGCTGGGGGATTACATGGCCAGAAACAGGGAAGGGGATGGGGACCGTTAATCATGGAAAGAGAACCTTAGACCAGCTTAGCCATAATAAGAAATCCCTCCTGAAGAAATTAATTATCAAGGACATGCTGGGAGGGGAAGGACAGTGTAACAGAGGGACAAGGTGTTCATTAATCATCATTTGCTACTCTCAGTGTTCATGTGCTCAGTTCCATGTAGCACCATGCTGAGAGTACTGCTTGGGAGAGGCGCCAAAGGGAGCGGCAGTGTAGTTAGAGTGGAGATTTTGGAGATGGGAGTTGTCGGCTACAAGCTCCAGTTGCCGCTTTAGCATGTCTCTAAATAAACATGACTTCAGACTCAACCCTTCTGCCCAGGCTTCAAGCTGCTGGATGTGAGACGGCTGCTCCAGGAGCCACATCACTGGGTTAGAGTTGCACTGACAAGGTGTTTTAGTTTGGGCACTGGGCAGCTTAGCAGGCCTTGGCTTAATTCCATCATGTAAAAGGAGTACAGCTTTGTCTGGTTAGAGGTCTACATGTATGTTTGGTTATTTTCTTGAATGGCAGTGAAACATTCAGAACTATCTAAAAGATAATCAAATTCCTGATTTGCCTGAGCCACTGTGCAACACAGTTCCATGCTTGATTTGATGTGCCTGAATTTTGTTCAGCTCTCACAAATTTTATACCAGTCTTTGTGTTCTGCCTTGTCCCAGAGGAGCACAGTTTCTGCAAGAATTATTAGAGTGAAATATATCTGCAGCCTCAACTATTAATCGCTTCAGAAGTGAAGACCCAGGCTTTCTTACACTGCATCCAGGGAAGGAATACGAGCACAGACTTGATGCATACACACACACACACATAAACCAAGGCCATTGGAAAATGGAGCATCTGAGTTTTGTACTTGTGGACACCTACACAAACTCTCACAATTCACTTCAGATTGCCTGAGTTCCAGTTACCTGACATGCCTGTGATAAACATGGGGGTTATTACATCCCGAGTCATTGTCCAGAAGAAACTAACTTAATCTTCTAATAAACTAAAACATGAAAAAAAAAAAAAGGCATTTTTGAGACCAATGTGAAGATGACATTGAGATTTTGCAGTATCCTGATGAACCAGGGCTGTTTACTGCAGACAAAAGACAGCAACTGCATTTTGGCCAGTTCTTTGTAGCATCTCTCTCTGAGGACAAACATCGCTTTATTCTGGCCTGGGTTCAAGTGAACCAACTGCCTTCATCAAGAACATTTCTTTAGGTACTCTGACACAGTGGCAAAGGCGCTCAAAATGTGATTAATGGCAATGGGAGATCACAACAAAGGTTAATGCTTTTTCAGCTGTATGCCACTGCTCTAAACCAGAGCTTCGGATGTGTACGGACCAGCCAGTTCACATACTCACGCAGGGCACTATTCATACGGCAGATTGAGACTGCGCTGGAGATTTGGCAGGCAAAAGTACCAGAGGTAATCAAAACCCTGTTAGTCCACGTCGTTATCTAACCAAAATCATTTGAGTTGGATGTCCCAGGCCTCAGTACAAACCTCATGATTTATGTATGCCAAAAGCTGCTTTTGAAAACACTCATCCTTTTACCATGTCCCATGAGCATCAAAGTGTCCAATGTGTCTAGCAGGCTGCCGTGTATTTATTTTTCACATTGCTCGTGAGGAAGAGCTGCTTTAGTAAACCCACATGGGGTGGCAAACAGTGTTAAGTAACTGAAGTTTCCCGTTGATTACCCTATTCCATCTCCTCCCTGTGGCAGAAACAGCAAAGACGTGATTTTTCTACCGATTTCATTGACATGAAAATAACCACTTTTAAAATCAGGGCTAATGAGCTAGAAATGTACAACAAAAAAATTGCTCAAAACCTGTAAATACGGACACAGAAATGCAGCTATTTGACATGCCGAGCCACAACAATGACATATGATTTATTGATTAGTTGCCATCACATGATGGAAGCTCAGCTAGTCATTTAAAATACCCATAGCATTCTGGAAATCTTCCTATGAATAAAAAGGTAAAATACAGCCTCTGCGTTAGTAGTCAATACTTTATTTTTCTATCTTAACTGATGTGTCATTGATGAATTCTGATTGATCTAAGTCTTTTAAAATGATAAATGCTTCTCTAACTCTGTTGTACCATATTAAACTCCTACTGTTTCAGCTGTATGTTTAACTACTATTGTCCAGATACGCTTGGATAGTATAAACACAGAATTTCTGCAATACATGTTGGGAAAATATCAATTATACACTATCTGGGGTTACTGATGTAAAAAGATGCATTATTTCCAGCATAAAATAGTTAAATCTGATTTTCCACTCCTGAACAGAACACTGTAATCATGCACTCTTACTTGTAATTGTCTTCCAACAGCTTAGCTCTCCATAATAAAACTAGTTCAAATATTAGTAGATAATGAGATTCTATGATTTTTTCTACAATACAGATATATTTATCACAGCATGCATGGCATTTAACTAATTCCAATAGCCAGTTCTCCAACTAGTTGCAGAATTAGCAATAACATGGGGTCTATCAGCTGTGGTTAAAATGAATGGTGACTTTGTGATAGCAGAGCAGTGGCTTTGGAACCTAGCTAGGCAGCTGCCTTAATTAAAGTTGGAAATGCTGGTTTGTCTGGTTTATATATATCTACAGGTGTGTGTGTGTGTTTGTGAAGGGTCTATTTAAACAAAAAAGGAGGAGAAAAAAAGGGCAGGGCCAAATACTAGTCAACATTTTATATTCATTTTCAGTTGAGCTACATTTTGAAACAACACTAAACTTCCTGCTGAATTTTTTTATCGTCTTTTGATTATTTTTTTTTTTAAATTAAATTCCTCAAGGAATTCAAGGTAGCGAGCATTGCCCGTATGAACCTCTTCATTACCCAAGGATCTCTTAACTGGGCTCCCACACAATCGGGTACAACCAGGGCAATGTCAGAATGTCAAGTCCTGACTGCGAAGGCTGCTACTTGTAATAGTCACACACATGCATATAGACATTGCACACATCCATATAAGGCTTTCTGTGGATTCCACATGGAAATTGTATCCAAGGCCTGCTGGTTTTCTATATCTCATACCTTTGTGCAGCAATTTATATCTGTAGCAAAGTATATGCAAAATGTCTGCTAAACTAAACAAAAGCAAAATTCTGACTGGGTAACATTTTGCACGGGGGGTAAACAAATGTACCAAGGGATGGTTGGTTAGAAAATACCAAAAACTGCCTGCTCCATGTGGTTCAAATATTTTCCAGCATCAAAGGAAAAAAAGAAGGAAATCCTACAATTAATCTCAGGTTATTTTACCCTTAAACATTTGTTTCTGGATTGTTGGAAAACGGGCACTGCAAAATCCATCAACCACAAAAAAACCCAATAGACACAAATTGATCTGCCACGTGAGTTTGGTGCAAAGGGCATGAAAGTCAGGATGTGCGCAGTGACATTTCACAAATCTAATAATAACACCTTAGATTTATCTGGCACTTTTCATCCAGAAAAAGTGGATCCCAGGGTGATTTATGGACTGTGAAAATATAAATATGTATATTTGGGTCATTTCAGTCACTGGCGGAAGACAATGCGGTGCCCTATCAGAACCGAAGACATCACACTGCCCTGCACTCAGATGGAGAATGAAAAATTCTTGTAGAGCCCTTGTCTGTATCTTAACCAAGAGACAAAACCCATTCAGGCAGTGTCCTACTTCCTGTACTCTTTGCATTCCCTTTATTGATATAAATTTCTTACAAAGGATGGCAGTAGCAGCATGCTAGGGCAGGCTGAATCTCCACTACAGCTGCTGCCCAGTACAGCAGACGCATTGCTGCTCATACGAGGAGGAATCCTGTCCCCCTTCTTCACCCTCCCCATCCTTCAGAAGAAAGCTGAGGTGCGGGAGATCCTCAAGCAGGATGTAATGAGGTTGCTCAGGCATGTGGGCACGCAGACAATCAAAATTTTCTGCACACAGAAAGTGCAATTTTAATCATTTTAAAGGATTTGAGGTTCTTTTTTAGCTGTTTGGGTTGCTCTCGGGTTATCTCCATGACCACAGGGCAACAACCTTCCTTCCTAAAGGCTGCTAATCAATCATCTGGCTGTTTATCTGCCCATCAGCCCCCCATAAAAATGTCAGAACACATTGGCTAGTTGCAAACAAATGAATAAAAGAGGTAGAAGCCTCAAAGATAATTAAGTTCCCAGGGGGTTGTGAGCATCAGTGACTAGAGAGTCAAATTAGTTTTCCAACAGAGAGATGCAGGAGGAACTCGGCTGCTGAGGGCTGTGCTTGGCAGCAGCCAGTTGCCCCGGCAATGCAGGCAGCCGTGCGGTGCAGGCAGCACACGCACCGCTCTGGACCAGCAACAGCGGCTGCCGCCTCTCGCCACCGAGAAGAGATGCCACATCGGGCATGAAAGAGAAACGGGAGATGAGGCTAATAGCAACGAGTGAGTCAGAGACGAAGCCACAGGAAACCCAGCTTCATTAGTTCTGTTGCTCGTGGAACAAGGTGTTTTTAATAATGACAGCTGGAAATTCAGCTCTTTTTTTATAGGCCTCGAAGGTCTCGGTGGTAGGAAGGATACTGCGTATTGCTGCGCCTTAGATAAAATTGAGAACTGACGGCGCTGGGAAGGGAAGCAGGAGAGAGGCACAGGCGTTGCATCCAGTGTAAAAGATAATAACAGGCAGAGAAAAAAACCAGAAGGACGCACGTAACGACGAACGAGTGATAACAAGGTGATGAGAGAAAGAGGGAGTGCGGAGGGAGGAAATAAATAGGAAATTGAAATCTGGACTAGAGTCTTATTCACATGCAGTCCCATTATCTGCATCCTTACACTGGAGAGGGAGCGAGCAAGGCTTTCCTCCCTGAGCCGCACACCGTGCATGTGTAAGTGCACGCCGGCAGTGAAGATCCCCGGGAGTCTGGGAAGCTGTTACTCATTCAGTCCGTCACTTGTTGCTCTTTTCTAAGCATTTCTGCCTTTAGGATTTGATTTGACCTCTTTTTTTTTTTTCTTTTTTGGTGGGTGGTGATAAGGGAGGGGAATAATCCTTCAGCTGTAAATAGCAGTTTTTGATGTGGAGCTGTTTATCTGGGTTCACTGAGGAGGTATCGCCCCGTATCACATACTTCTCCGCGGGGGAGAAGGACAATGTGCTGGCTCCAAGACAAGGAAGGGCCGATGGGAAGCAGAAGACCATCTTGCAAACGCTTTGCACCTTCGCAAGCAGGCCAACTGCTGAATTCAGCACTGAATTCAGTAACAAAAAGGCTGCTGCCGCCCCAGCAGGCAGGAGGAGCACGGGCTGATATGCCATGCTGCTGCTTTAGCACATCCACATGTGCCTGGCAAAACAGCAACTTATGGAGGCTTAGCAGAGAAGACAGCTGTCCTGGGATGGGATGCTGCGTGGCCACCTCGAGCTCTAGTTCAGCTTCACAATCCCTGTCACACTTGGCAAGGTCAAATGCACAGCAGGTAGTTGTTACGGACTGGATGAGGATTCAGCACGGCTTCACTTCACCAGCTCCTCTTTTGAAGTAAATAAACTGTCACCATTGCTCTGGCTCTGTACGTGTCCACAGGCAGATTTCTAAAAAAAAAACAAACAAACAAACAAAAAAAAAAGGCTGTTACGAGGCCAGAGCAACAGGAGCCAGAGGCAACTGTGTGGTGTGCCGGGAGGGGGCTAAGGCTTAGATTTAGCCTGGGGACAGCCACCATGAGACAGAAGAAGTACAGCAAGTACAGCCCTGGCCAGTGGCTATCGGCTGAAGCAGGCGTGGGCCCACATCTGGGGCTTCCCCCCCTCAGTACCGTAAGCAGATCATTAAGTGTGGAACAGGTAGGGTGGGGGGACAAGTGACAGAGCCCCCAGCAAAAGCCCCTGGGGCAGAGCGTGCCAGGAGGCAGGGATTCACAGGCCATGGCACAAGGAGAGCCGCCTGGACAGTAATTCCAGGGCATTCTGCCAAAAGTTTGGGCACAACCTGGCCAGAAGCCCAGACGTTGAAAAAGCAGCCTGGAAAGTGAGGTCTTACCAAGCCCATTAGCAGCCTGTAAGTTTCTTCGTCCTGGATCCCTCGTGGGACTTGCAGGACGCAACTAACCCCATATTCCTAGGGAAGTCCCATCTCCCTCCTCTTCAGATTCCCCTTCTCCTTTCCAGCAAGTGAAGAGGTACACAGAGGGGATCCAGATCTTCTGGAATGCTCCACAATTACAGCACAGCAGTTCTTTCTCGCCATACACTGACTCAGCCCAGTCAGGTGAAGAACAGGAAGGAGGCAAACAGAGAAGGACGAGGGCCTTCTGGTGGAGGTTAGCACAAAAACCCGGCCGGACTGGTGAGACCCAGCCAGCACAGTCTGCCTCCCAAGCGCAACCCCAGAAGGAAAGCCTCACAAAACACATTAGGTTGGAATGGTCCCAACCCACTGCTAAGACCGTGGCGGCACTTTGCATGGCCAAGGTCTGAAAGCCAGTTTTAACATCTCCTCCAACAGCCTCTTCCTTTTTACTCTTGCCCAGGTTTTGGAGCTGATCTTTATTTATTTGGCATTTGTCACAATTCTGAGATGCAATGACAATTTTTGAGCAATTTCCAGGGTGCCATTTGAGAAGTGTGGCTTTCTGACCAGCTCTCTCCTGTTGTTTCAGTGGGAAGCCCAACACACACAGCATTTAGGGAAGCTGCACTCAAAGCACCAACAGCAGCTAATTAATTACTCCTTGCAACATTGCTGGTCCACATTTGACTGATGGAAAGCTACCTACAAAGTCTAAACAACTTTCCCAAAGCTTACCTCAGCCATTCTTCTAAGACATCCCTACGTTACTTATAGTCAAGACAAATTTGACATCTGAAGGTGGAGAAGATCATGATGCTAAAGCAAGGCGATGCTGTTTACACACAGGCAGGGAGTGGGCTCTGCATTAACTCCTGTTGGCCTGTTTTTGGGGAAAGACAGGAGAAATTTGCACACAGGCTTTTTAGCAGAATGCCTGAGAGGGAGAAAAGACTTTCAGAAATTGCGATTACAGAGAGTTTACCCGAGAGAGACAGACCCTTTAAGTTGACTAAAAATGTTGCCAGTGACACGTTTTGGGCCCCGTAATGACAGCTCAGGGCGTGCAGGACAAGGTGCAAGCTCTGGGAGCCCAGGAGTCTCTGCTCAGGGGTGGAAATCACGCGGTTCCCTACATACTCAGGAGCGTCCCCAAACCACCCCCGAATACAACACGTACCCCAAGGCCTTCAGCTACGGAACAGCAAGGAGACCCTTCCGCAGCGGTGCCCCCTGCCCCGCTGGAGATCGCCCCGGAGCCCAGCGCCGGCCCCAGCCGCGGGCAGAGGCTGCCCGGAGGTGCCGGGCAGCGCCGCCCCGGCAGTCCCGCGGCCGCCGCTCGCCGCCGCCGAAGGCCCGTGGGGCTGCGCTCCCCGCCGCGGAGCTCCCGCGGGCGGCTGGGGGCTCACCGGCCCCGGCGCTGGAGCAGCCGCTCCCGGCCCGGCCCCGGCGGGGCTCGGCGCGGCCCCGGCTCGGGAATCCCCGGGAGCGCTCCGCCCCGCGGGTGGCCCCGCTCCGCCACGCCGGCTCTGCCTGGCCGGAGGGCAAAACAAAGCGGAGACGGGGAAGGGAAAAGGGAGAGAAAGTGCGGCTCCTGCCTCCTCCCGGCCCTCCGCCTGGATCTCCTGCATGAGACAGCGCTGCAAGCGGATCCTGACCGAGGGCAGGGGGTGGAGAGAGGAGGACGGAGGGAGGGAGGGAAGGAAGGAGGGAGGGAGGAGGGAAGGAGGGACGAACGGGAGCCTCTCTCCTTCCCTGGGCTGTTTTTTCAGTTTCCTGTCTCGCATTGTGCTCACAGCGGATATGTGCTGCGCCTACAGGTGTGTCCCCTCCTCGCAGCTTTTCCCTCGCTCCCCGGCGTAGTCTCCGGCTGTCGGGGGGGCGGCCGCGGATCGGGACCGTCATGTGATGATTAATTTCTCTCGGGGCGGTTTCTCTCTCTTCTCTCTCTCTCTGCCTTCCCCTCCCTTGCTCCCCGCCGCTCTCCTCCTTCCTCTCGGAGGTGGCCGCAGCTGCTGCCGCCTTCGCGCTGACTCCGGCTGCTGTGGCGGTGGCGGGGCCCGCCGGGAGCATGGGCGGCTGCCGGGGGCTGCCGTAGCGCCTCTGCCCAGCCCGCCGCCGCCCGCCCCGGGCTTCTAGGCGCCGCCGCTCCCGCTCGGGCAACTCGGACGGTCCGCGCCCGCGGGGCTTTCGCCCGCCGGCGCCTGCACCTGTTGAAGGTAACGCAGCCCCCAACGCTGCCGCTGCGCGCCTGGGATGGGGCTGGGGGGGGCGGATTTCGCGAGAAGGTCGTCCACCCCGTCTTCGCCCTGCTCGGGAAGCGGCTGAATCGCTGGCAGAACAACTTCCCCCCTCCTCGGCTGCGGCTCCCGGGGCGGCCGCGGGGCAGGGCGGCGGGGGCCGGGGCGGACGGGGCTTCCGCCGCGCTGCCCGCGCCCCAGATGGTTTTGGTTAAGGGGCTCCCGAGCGGCGGCTCCGGACTTCGAGCGCCTTTCCCAAGCAGCCGCGCAGGGCCGGGGGGAGGCGCGGGGCGGCGGCTCCTCCCGCCCAGCAGCCGGGGAGCGCTGGTGCCCGGCGGAGCTCCCTCTGCTCCCCGCCGGCGGAGCGCAGCCCCGCTCGGTGGGGGCTGGTTGCTGTTCGCGGGAGTTTCGCAGTCCCCGCGGCGCGGCTGAGGTCAGCAGCCCCGGTGTCGCGGCTCGTCCTGGCCCGGCGCCGGCCCCGCGCTCCGGCTTCGCACCGCCGGCTCGGGAGGTCATTTGGGTTTTCCTGCGAACGCGTTTTGTCTCTTTGCAGAGGGAGCTTTAAAGTTTCTTTCCAAACTGTTAATTAGCTGTGCTGTACTGTACTTCGGTCGCGTTTCGTGCGAGTGAATGAAAGTGCGAGGCTAGAAAGGCTTGTGACTCAAGGTATAGTTATTCGGGAACTGCAGAACACCTCTGCCTTCCGTGTTGAGCTGGGCTGTACCTGTGGCTTGTGACTTTGCCTTCTCCGAGACTGCGTCAGTCTCGGTGACACCCAGAGACAGTGGGGATCGGTAACGATTTGGGTCCTTTCCGGGTTAATCAGCCACTCGGGTGAATATACAGAGAAGGAAATGTAAGTTTATCGTGCCTCTGAAATCTCATGGAAAATAGTATTGCCTTTGTCGTCCGTGAATTACAACACGACGGTCCTGTCCCTGTCGCTGAGCCTGTCTTCGAATGATAACTTGCTTGTGAGGGAACTTGATGCTTTTGTAACTAACATTGTTACCTTGAATGTGATTATTAGCTTATTGAACACCAGAGGGAACTCTGAATAGGTAATTCATTGGAGGGAGATACACGCTTATTTCACTGTTTATGTTCTCATTACAATGGAATCTAGAAGGAAGCAAAGGTTGGTAAGTAATAGGCTGCTGGTATGTACCTAGGATTGGCTTCAGCTTGCTTTACGGTTCCTTTTTAAGGGCATCAGCCCTGACGCTGGGCTGAAAAATCTCTTGTTATTCCTTTCCAAAGCTTGAAATATATAACTGGCCTTGCAGGAGTGGGGTTGTGTACCACGCCGTAGGCAAATCAGCCGGGTGACCCATTCGCTGTGAGCTAGGGAGTGAGATTGCACATGCACGTTGGGCTGGCGCTTAACGCCCGTCTTGCATCTTGGGTTGCAAGACAGATTTGGCGCGCTTTGGTACGGGGGCTGCCGCCTGCGATGGAAAAGCCAGAACTGAGCATGCTTCCAGCCAAAACAAAAGGGAGGAAGTCTGCTTGCGAGCCTGGCATGGCTGGTCCTCCTTCCCTCTAGTACTTGTGGTTTCAAATCCTGGTGGGAACCTAGTCTGATTGTACAAGAAATAGAAAATTGTCATTCTTGGAATGTATTACTTAAACGGATATAGAAAGTAAATGATGGCGATGTTTGGGAAAGGAGTTTGAATGGTGGGTTCTAGTACCAAAAGCTTTTTAAATGATCTCATATAACTGTAAGAAGCTGGTGTTAACCCACCAAAATGTGATGCTGTGTTTTGTAGTAAAATGAGGCCCCAAAACATGCACCTGAAGCCCTGGATGCTTGTGGTAGTCTCTTACAACAATTTTGATAATCAGACTTCTTTGATACTCCTGGGTTGTCAATGACGTGGGAAGGATAGCACAATAAATGCACTTGTGACTCTGACTTATGCTCCAGAAGCTGAAGCATCCAGCTGTTCATCCTGTCCCTTTGCCAGAGGTTACTCTGCCATTCAGCCTTGTTTCCTATTGGACTTTGAATCTGCCAGAGGTTACAGCCTGGCATACGAATAAACTGCGTTTTATGGCTGTTCATGTTTGTGTGTAATGTTGTGAAGTCCAGTAGCGTGAGCCTCCTGTTCGTCTCTCTGTTCTGGCAGAGGTACAAAGCAAACAGCTGGGTTCAGCTACAGCGAGCTGCAGTTGTGAACCAGAGCCCATAAGCACCTACGTTCTTCTGCAGTGGCAAACGTGGGTCCAGCGCGCTGCCTCGTACTGCGCCTCGGTGGGCAGTGGTAGCGGGGAGGCAGCTCTGTGCAAGAAGAGGTTGCGTGACCTTCTCGGTAGATCAGTCACAGCGCGTGGGGTTCTGGGTTTCAGAAGGATGTAGCAGACCATGCACCCGAACAGCCCTCCTCTTCCTCTCTTCGTCCATTCTGGGAATCAGCAAGTGAATGAGGTTTTTATACTTCTTTCTTTTAGCCAAATATTGCTTTGTCCATCTAACTTAAAGACCTGTTATGTAAAATATCCTCACTAAGGGCGCAGCCCTCTTCTGCCTGAGTTTTCCTACAGATGTTGTTGGAGGTGGGATAAAGGCTTTAAATAGCTTTACAGAACGGGGAGCTGTTTGCATCGCATGCAGAAGCACCCTAAGAACAAATTACATTTTGAGGGGAAATGTCTTCATAAATGCCTATTCACAACAAAAAAATTCCAGTGACTTGTTGCTAACAGGTTTGGATTCTGGCTTGGTTTTGAGAAGATGGTTTGCATGTTTATTTATTTTTATGAAGATATAATACTAAGCATTTGTATTTCTGTAAAGGCTATAATTTGGAACTTTTCATACACTTTTAAATTATTTATTGTATGAAGCACTGAATGAAGATATTTATTACACTAGTGTCACATTCTGAATGTTGAATTACAATTGTAAAACTAAGGTAACAAGCTTAAATTGGGGTTTGCAACTTTAAGCTCTTGCCAGCAAGCAGTTAATGGCAACGTTAACTGCTAGTAAAGTAATTGCTACCGTTCTTTTACTGTCATTTTGTTCTCACTTTACTCCAGTCAGACTGTTCTGCAGAGATATAATGAATATTCACCAAAATAGCTTGGCATTGTCACTTATGCAATTCCTCATCAAATCCAATGTGTTGATGAGCTAATGTGCACTTGATTAAACGTACTTGATTTATGCAAACAAAAACTGTAGGTCCTTCTTGAAGTAAAGTTAGCACCTGCACAGCTGTTAGTAAAATGAGAGTCTAAATAATTAAGATGGAATTAAGTAAACAAACAACCCCAATGTGGTGTTCCTCCTACTTCTTTACCTTTATCTTTTAGTTCAACTCAGTAGTGGATATTTATTTTGGCTTTTCTCACAGGTTTTCTCCTGCATGATGGGCAGTTGTGAAGCTCAGCCTCTTCTATTTAAATGGCTACCATTAGAAAAATAATAATAATAAAAAGTCATTATTAGCTATAACAAAGCCAAGGATAACTAGAATTAGTGCAGTATTACTTTAAGAGTTTTGTTTAAATATAAGGCTGGCTTGGACTTGGCATTGGTCTTTCAATCCTTGTTAAAACAAAACCCAGCACAGCCTGAGTAAGTCATTGAGGGGGCGTCTGGATTTTTTTTTAAAAAAAACCAATATTTGGATAGTGAGTGGCTTAACCTCCTATGCTTTGCTTGGTCAAAACTCACGTAGATGAAGTGGAAACAAGGAGTTGAAGATAGCCATTTTGTCTAACCATCAGTGGGTTGGTGGTACAAAAAGCTCTCTACCTGTCTACAGAACTGCTCAGATCTGGCTACAAAAAGAGGCCGTGGAGCCCTTGCCTCTGGAAGCTCCAGAGGATGGATGGAGGAGGGAGAGGGCACGTGCTTGCCCAAGCCCTGGAACAGCAGGGTGGACTGGAGACCCGTTCAGGGGACCTTGTGGGGTTAGGACTTATTTTCTGTAGGTAGACAGCAATTTGTTTACCTGTTAAAATCAAGTATTTTTCAGTTTGTGTCTCTGCAGTTAAGTCTCTGGTAATACATAACTTTTGGATCTCTCTAAGTGTCCTTCCATCTCAGATGGTGAGGGAAGACAGACTGACTTACTGACGTAATGTCCAAAAGTGGCTGTGCTTAACAAATGTTAGTAACAATAATTAAAAAAAATCCTGGAGCCAACTTGATGACCAGCCCCTGCTTAATTGCTTAGTCTGAGGCTGCTGTAACATGGGGCAGAGTTTGCCTCCAGGAATGTGTCAGCAGAGCTGTGGCCACCAGCCACGTGCTTGTTGGGATGCTTGATTTCTCTTTGGAATTTGGCTTCTGAGCCAGCATGGATTGATGATTAGCTCCATGCTGCACTCCCCAGGCTCGGGAGCCTCAGTGCTTGTTGATAGACAGTCCACCTGGCTCTGAGGCACTTCCTTTGTGGTTAGCTTCTAAGTTTCTGTCTTTCTGGGTTCATTTTCAACATGCCCTCTTCCACCGCCTGCTCTTGGGCAAAAAGCTTTGTGATCCTGGAAACAAGCAAAGTTAGTAGTTTTGATTTATTCAGTCAAAGTGTGTCTTCTTCAAACAGTTAGTTATCTAATTAAAACCTTATTTCTAGTGTTTCAAGTTGTTCAAAAGCCGCCTCAGTCCTCCAACAAACCAGGAAGCTGTGGAGAAGCTTTACCCCTAATCTGTCCTTCTCCTACTTCTGTGCTGGACCTGCACAGGTAGACCTGGTGGGACCATTCTGCCAGATTAAGTACGTAGGAACTGCCCGTGACCAACGTGACTTTAAATAAAAATCCATGGGATTTTTAGCACTTCAACTGAATTGTTACAGAACTTACCTTTTTAGAACAAGATACGTTCATGCTTATTGCTGAATAGACCTGGCTAGCATATTTCTAGTAAAGCTGGATTAACTCTACATGTCGATTTGGATTGAAGGAAGCTCTCATAAACCTGACACTAATCTTCCTATGTCTAGAGGGATCATTAGGGTGATGGTTGGGTCTCTTGAAGAAGTGATGCAGAAATCAAGATTTCTCACATTTCAAGCTTAATATTCTGTCTATACTAATTGACTGTGTTTAAATATGTATAAATTTTGGGAGTGAACTCCTTGCATCTTTTTCCCTAGGGCTCTTGTTTATCTTCTAGATAGTTTGAGAAGAGATAGTACCTATGGCAGTGGGGTTGGAACTAGATGATCTTTAAGGTCCCTTCCAACCCAAACCATTCTGTGATTCTATGGTTTTCTGATTCTCTTGCTGACAGATGTATGTAAGAGCTGTATGTAAAGAAGATCTAGCTCTTACATTCCTAGTTGCATCGTTATTCAGAATTTGTGAAGGACCAGTTCTGTAACCAGTGTTTGCCCAGTGGGAAAATAGTGATTATTCAAATCTATTCAGCCACAGGAAGAAAGTAAAGGGCAGAAAAAATAAAACACATTGATTTGGTAAAAAGGGTGCAACTGAAATACAAGGTGAGGTCTCCCATCCTGAATCAGAAGGACAATTTATTAATCTTTTGCTTGGACTTAGCCTAGGCATATATAGCAAATAAAAGCTTCTTTCCTGAAGATACATAGCGCTTGGAATGGTTAATAGTAGTAGGCTATGGTTTTCTTCAGCTTGTAATAGTCCTTTCCCTTTAATGGATCTGGTTATGCTCTTTGCAATTGGAAGTCCAAAATATGCAGCTTCTCTCTTAAATACATCAGAAGACCAATAATTTGTCCTTCCTTAATGTGTTGCAACACATGTGTTCAATTTACGAGCTATGTTAATTTACTCAGTATGAGACAAATTGGTAGAAACTTAATGTTGGGCCTATTGAATTGTAAGGCAATGAAAGCAAGAGCTTAACCTCTTCTATTTCCAGACTTGTGGGATTAGTAAGTATTTAAAAAGAAAAAGCTTTGAAAAGTTTTTCTGCGCAGTTTTAATTCACATCATCAGCAACTGGACCTTTTTCCCTCATGAACTAACAGCCCACGTGTGGTGGGTTGACCCTGGCTGGGGGCCAGGTGCCCACCAGAGCCGCTCTCTCACTCCCCTCATTCACTAAACAGGGGAGAAAAAGTATAACGAAAAGCTTGTGGGTCGAGATAAGGACAGGGAGAGATCACTCACTAATTATCATCACGAGCAAAACAGACCGAACTTAGAGAGGGAATTCATCTAATTTATTACTAGGCAAAACAGAGTAGAGGAATGAGAAATAAAATCAACTCTTAAAACACCTCCCCCCACCCCTCCCATCTTCCCGGGCTCAACTTCACTCCCAGCTTCAACCTCCTCCCCCCTCAGCGGCACAGGGGGACCGGGAATGGGGGTTACGGTCAGTTCATCACACGGTGTTTCTGCCGCTTCTTCATCCTCAGGGGGAGGACTCCTCTCATCCTTCCCCTGCTCCAGCATGGAGTCCCTCTCATGGGAGACAGTCCTTCATGAACTTCTCCAACGTGAGTCCTTCCCACGGGGTGCAGTCCTTCACGAACTGCTCCAGTGTGGTCTCTCCCACAGGGTGCAGACCTTCAGGAGCAAACTGCTCCAGCGTGGGTCCCCCACAGGGTCACAAGTCCTGCCAGCAAACCTGCTCTGGCGTGGGCTCCTCTCTCCATGGGGCCACAGGTCCTACCAGGAGCTTGCTCCAACGTGGGCTTCCCATGGGCCACAGCCTCCTTCAGGCGCCTCCACCTGCTCTGGTGTGGGGTCCTCCATGGGCTGCAGGTGGAATTGCTGCACCCCCTCATCCTTCCTCCATGGGCTGCAGGGGACAGCCTGCTTCACCATGGTCTTCACCACGGGCTGCAGGGGGATCTCTGCTCCGGCGCCTGGAGCTCCTCCTCCCCCTCCTTCCTCACTGACCTTGGTGTCTGCAGAGTTTCTTACATCTTCTCACTCCTCTCTCCGGCTGCAAAAGCTCTAACTGTTTTTTTCCTTCTTAAATATGTTATCACAGAGGCGCTGATTGGCTTGGCCTTGGCCAGGGGTGGGTCCGTCTTGGAGCCGGCTGGCATTGGCTCTGTCAGACACAGGGGAAAACTTCTAGCAGCTTCTCACAGAAGCCACCCCTGTAGCCCCCCCCCCGCCCCAAACCTTGCCACACAAACCCAATACACCATGGAAGCTCTAGTTGGGATCGCAATGCATGCACATCACCCTTATGGGTATAAGTTACAAACCTGGAAAAGCAACTGAAACAGCTGACTTCTGGGATATTTATTTTTCCTCCCAAACATGCTAAATGGAGGTGGTTTTGTCTGAAGGCTTTTACTGAGGCAGAAAGTATCTTTGTGACTACTTTGAACAAGTTTTTCAAGAGTCAATAACTCTACAACCATAAAGCTGGCTCCGTGACTGGGAATACATATCTGCCATGTGCTGCAGGTGTTGTCTCCTTCTGCCCACCCAGGCTGTTGAGATGAAAAACCAAAAGACTTCACTTGCCTTGGCAATCCCATAGCACTAAATGGTGGTATGAGTTTAGTTATTAGTACATTGGATAAAAATCCAGAGAGGTGACGTGTGTTTATTAACAGATGACCTCTTCATTTGACATTTAGCTGGGGGAAGATCTGCAAGCATTTCACAGTCCATTGTGCATTTAATTCGATGTTCAGTAGCATTAGTGGAAATGCAGGGCAATACCTTTCTGGGCTTGTTTTGTTTTGGTTGGGGGTTGTGTTTTGGTTTTTTTTGAGACTGTGAGAGTTTAGGGTCAGAGGAGCGATCAAGTCCTGCAGTTGTTTGACCATTTCACTTGGCTGTTGCTCATGGGCTGAACAAATCCTTGGGCTAAAGCATATCTTATCCTGAAAATACTGAGAAAAAGAGAATCTGTCTTTAAGAATGTTGTTCCTGTTCATCTCTCCCTGTTCAGATTTATATCTCATTTCTAACAGGAATCTTCTATGCTTTTGATGTGCATCTGATGGTCCCTTTTAAGTCTTCTTGTGGCTGTATTAAAGTGTTTTTCATTGCTTATTTTTTTCCTTAAAGATGATCGAGTAAGCTGTCAGTTGTCTATGTGGCTTATCAGAAGGACTGAATCTTTAAATCTGATTATACATAATGCTTTTTTCCCCCGCTGGATGCTAATTGTTTTTGCGACTCTGCTCTGCATGTTCTCTAATTTTCAACATCTTTTTTTGAGCATCAACCATGGGACTGGGCGCAGTATTTCAGTGTCACTCATTGCCATTGCATACCCCATCCCACCCCATTCAGTTTTTTCCATTTGCTCTCATATCTTTATGTTCATGAACAACATGAGCCCTTTTAATAACAGTAGAAGCTCCAAGCGTGGGAGCCCCGAGCATTAGTTGCATGGCTGTGCTGACCTCCACATCCCTTTTGGTTTCCTTGCTTCGTAAGATCATGGTCCTCTGATTTGCAAACCTTACCTGCATTCCTTGTTACTGAGGGCATGTATCTGCTTTCAGGTATCTTGAGACTGTGTTGGTTGAAATGAGCCCAACTTGACAAGTAATTGAGATAACTCTGTGTGATTTCCTTTCTTATTTTATTTATCATGCTACTAAACCATATCCTCTATTAATTTTACAACCAAGGACATACTTCCAGGTAGCTAATAAAACAGGGAGGTAATACAGAGCATATTTCCTGTCATTGTGAACTGCAAAAGCAGCATTGCAACTGCATGGTGATGTTACCAAGTAATGACAACTTTTTTGAGATCTTTCAGTTCACTAATTTTTAATCTATTTGGCCTATATGTTTTGATACCCTGTTTTTAAAGTCCTGTGGATTTGATGTTCATTGGCTCTTAGGACTCATCTTTAAGTCTTCAATTGCTGTATACAGTGCAAAGTCAATAGATTTCACCTTCTTTACTCTTCCCCCTTTCGCATTCATACAGATGAAAATGAGGAATTTTCTGCATTGTCTTGAGATGCCAGCTCCAAAATGATTCCTTGCTTAGGGTACCCATAAACCCACTGAGCAAGTTATTTCTCTTTGATTGTACATGTTGCCCAATCCCTTGTCTTATGTCTTCTCTGAAGCATCTTTTCTGCGTCTCTCCCAGCAGGAACAAGTACACGTCAAAGGGCACTTCATCCTGGAAGCTATTTGCACATAAGCCTGAGCCCCAAGAAGTCCCTTTCGCTAGCGGTGGTCGTGCTGCTCAGGTGGGCTAAGAACTCATTTGGACTGAGGTGGGTTTTTTTAATCTCTTTTTCTTCTTCCAAAGCGACATGTTGGTTGCTTGAGGAGGAGGAAGTCCTCTTGTAGAGCACTGCAGCGCAGTTGGCTTGGTGCATTGAGACGAGAGATGGCCGTGTGAGGTTTATGTGCTTTGCATTTAGGTTGAAATATTACGGCCTGAAATCTAGTACAGTAATCTGGCATGAAAATGTATTTACTTTATAATTGTCCTGGATGCTGTCTGATTTAATAGTGATTTTTATGTATATTTTTATACCTCCTGGACCTGTAGTGTAAAATGACATTAAGCAACTTGTGCATGTGAATCATCTCCAAGGTAACTTAGTTATCAAAACATAGTATCTCATTTGCTCAGAGTAACACTTTCCACTTCTCTAATTGCACTTTTGCAATCTGTGTTGCGTATACTGCCGCTGTTCAAATTATTGTGTACAGGTGTACTTGGTAAGGACTTTCCAATTTACTTTTCCCAGTTGTAACAATTAGTTATTATCTTTTCATTTTGATCCCGAGGCCCGTAAAATAAGTGAATAAATGTAAACAGCATCCTTGAAACTAAACCCTTCATGGTATTTACTCCTACTGATAATTTGAAGAGGCAGCCCGTGTTTTCTGTTGTCTGTGGCATAATTAATCTACTTCAATTATACTCGAACGGGAACTCTGATATCAGAAGGGAGTTTAGCAGCCTTGGAAGTGAGGAGCTTTTGAATGAGGCAGCACTGAAGAGTTCCTGTACATTATTACTCAGCTTGTTGAGAAGAGAAGGAACTGGTAAATTTGTGGCCAGAAGTGGCTACGTACTTTCTTCCTTTCCCTCCCTCTCACAGATTTCTCCATTTTGCTTCCACCTCTTGTACAGTAACTTGGCAAGGCCAGGTTGGTTGCTGCTGTCTCTGTCCCAAACTGTATGCAGTGGGGTCCTGTAGATTTCTTGACTGGGGACTCCATGCATTCTGGTTTTACTTCTGCCTTTAGCAAGTAATTTAATTTCTCTCTGAAATTTTTTTCATTGCTTCTTTTTTGGGGGAATTTTGGGGAATCTGGAGATGAAGAATACAACTTAATGGTATTTTTGTCACGTGTAAGTAGGGCAAGTGGATGCTGCAGTATTCCTTCTTGACCGGGAGGGATGGGAACCTGCTAATTATTAGCTATCCCATGTTTTGCTATACAAAGGCAAACCTGCATCTCCAGATTGCCTGGCTTGAGCAAAGCCTTCTACAGAGCACTTTCACCATCAGGCTCTCTATACCCATGAGATAACTTGGCACCAAGTGGGAGCGTTTCTGTTCCAAGTGGGTTAGCAGAATGCACAGCCCATCATTCAATGATATACGAAGTCTTTGGTGGCAGCTCTGCTGTAAGTAGTTCCTGTCATCACTGGCCAGGAGCTGCTTGGTTGTGCTACCATGACTGTTTTATGGAGCTGTGCTGTGAGCTGGACAGGAGAGGTGGTCTGGCATTATACTATAGTATAAGTAGTTGTTATATGGCCTTGAAAAAAAAAATTAAAAGTTTAACTGCATCTCTGATGTGTTTCACAGCATGGGCCTGTAAACACATGTGCTTTTGCAGTGTTGGATTGAGAAGCTGCAATGGGGGGGAAGGATTCAAGACCCAGTTAAACTAATTTTGTTGCCAAATTCTTTGTGTTATCAAGCCCCACCCGTATCTGTAGCTCTCTTCCTTTCCTGCCTCCTGGGTGGCCCTATTAGTCAGGGAAGAGGAGGCTTTTGCGAACAAAGTTAGGGTGTTGGGCTTGTGCTTTCAATAGCAGCCATGCCACTGCGTAGCTGGGAATAATGTGAGGTGGCTTTAAACTGAATACAGCCAGTTTGCATAGAACCGGCTAGTGCCTTTATTCTTTATGGATGCTCTTAATATCGCGTCCATATGCACTTCGTGGGGGAGCTTTCTCGGTACCCGTTGATTTTCTTTCTCAGCTAACGACCTCCCGTGAACTGCTAGCATAGTCTGTACTGTTCACCGTGCACATAATCATTTCCTTTTCCCTCTTACCTCATTTTGGAAGACTTTGCTCTTGAATCTTGTAAATGGGGTGATAATTTCAAAGCAAACAGCTTCTAGTCCTTTCTTGCCAACTTTTGCCCACAAGGTATGCAAAGTAAACAGAGCAGTTAGGAAATTAGTTATGTACCTTCCCTCCTAGTGCAAGGCACCCCAGGATGGTTCGTAGCTCTTTTTTAAGTAATGAATAAAGGGAGAGGATGAGATTGGTACACCCAAGTTGCATTTTAATGTATGGTGCCATTGCACAGATCATTCATATTCTTAAGAAGCTTTAGAAAAGCCTTGTAAGATGTGAGGCTTGAAAAAATGTCCACTATTTGTGTATTGAACATAAAGGTGTTTTATTGCTTGCAGCAGAGAAAGAAAATCAAAATATCAAGGATGGGGTCAAAGAAATGTAGGTAATTTTCTTCACATATGAAAAATGACTTTGAAGCAGACTTTACCTAAATATGAGGTTTTTTACCTCAGTTAGGCTCTTGGAAGAAGCTCAGAAGGATTTCCAGGAAACTGTGGGTCTGGATGCTGGAACGGCAGGCACACAGCAGTCGCAGGGTACAATACCTGTGCTAGGGTATGCTGATGCCATCATGGTGTGTTCAAGGAGACAAGGCAACTATTGGAAAACATGACTTCAGAAAGTCGACAAAGAAATGGTTAACGCTTAATATATTTAGCTCCAGCCTAGGAATTGAACAGCCTTTGCCCACTGAGCAATAGGAAAATTTGTTAAATGTGAAAACTAGACCTAAGATTATCGACCCTGAGGCTCAGCTACAAGGGGATGGCGTCGCTCTAAGGAGGAATAATCATTATGTGCTCTCCTTCAAATGAGAGAGGGCAGGTCCCGAGTGTACAAGGCTTGCAGGAATTCAAATCAACAGTCGAGTTATAATCTAATGAGGCCATGAGCACAAACACAACTTCCATTTAAGCTCACGCGTGTGGCAACAGGCACAGAAAGCTGGAGCTCCCCTGTCCCAAAAGAAGACCCTTCATTAGCAATTTTACTCCCCTGGCATGCCTCAAAGGACAGTGTTGTAATAACCCGTAGTGGTTCTCCTTCACACATTTCTAGCCACTTCATAAAAGCAGCTATATGCATGGAGTGCTCTCTACTCCTTTTCAGAAATAGGATCTTTGTTATTAAAAAATAAATAAATTATATATTTTATATATATATATAAAATTATATGTGTTATACATAGTATGTATATTTTATAGTTAAAATTGAAGTGGTTTTAAAGGAAAGTATGCTCAGTCATGTGAAAACTTTCCCTTCATGTTTCCTAACTGAAGGTTTTGAAATTTGTTGAAGATAGGGGCTTTGTTAATAGAAATTCCCTGACTACTATAAACGTTAATTCAAAACACCTGAAAAAATGTAACATACCTGCCTTCTGGAATATTTCATTTGTGCCTGTGTCAAATGCAGAGCAATGAACTCAGCTGCAAGGGGCTAGTTTGGCTGTACTTATAGTCCCTAGAATGCATGAGTTGGTTTATATTTTTTTTAACACAGATTTAATGCTAAGGTCTGTTTACCTGAAGGGAGAGGAAATATTACAATTTGAGTAAATCTTTTTTTAGTCTTATAAATATATATTAGCCACAAGGTAATGATGATGTGTTCCTGAAATAATTTCCTTTTAAATAGTTGTGCTTCAATAAAGCATGAGATCCAACATCCCAAAACGCACAATACCTTTTTCGCTTTTTACTTCAAATAAACCTCGCCTCAGTCAACATATATATTTTTTTTCCTGAATGAAATTGTGAATATCCTCTTTACAAACCTAAGAGAGATTAGGAGTTGAGGTAGCCTTCTGCTTAGCCTAGCCCCCATGAAGCAGACACTGCTTTATGAGATTTGATTCAGCATCTGCTTTTTACCTGTGAATCCTTAATGAGGTTAAAGCCATCCAGGTAAATATAATTACAAATCTGATGCAGATCGTACCAAAGCCAGGAGATCAGCAGTCCAGAAGCTTTGTGGCTGAGCTGCAAATCATCAGCCTAACCTTCTCTTCAGCACATATCCGTTCCCATTCTCTGCCCATCTTCTGGGGAGGAAAAGGCATCAGTGGGACAAACTGTACCTTCCTGGCTTGCCTTGTGCAAAGATCAGCAGAGTAGGTTGGATTCCAGATTTTTATTTATTTTTTGTCCTCTGAGTTGCTGTTTGAATGGCTTTCCTCTTGCTCTGTGGTCAGACAGAAGGCAACAGCCTGTCTACTTCTCTGTCACAGTTACAATAGTCCTTTTTCTTTTTCATACTCTAAAGATGATTCTTTTTTTTTTAATTCAGACTACATAAGTTTAGTGGGGACAGTATGTTTATTCTTCATCCTTTCATCTGGAGAAACCTGCCAGCAGATTGCGGAGTGTTGGGAAGGTTGGCTAATGGGAGCAATCTTTGCAGCCACTTCATGTTGTTTAGCTGTTTGAAGAAGAGATAAAAAAACCTAGGTGACATCTAAGTTGGGTTTATCTCTTTGGTATGATGAGGCTGCACATATGAAAGTTTTGAGAATGCTGTAATATTTTTCCTGTTTCTAATTTTAGCTATAAATATCTATGGCCTACTTAAATAAGATGGACCCATGTACCTCAAACTGAATAGCTGATTACAAGAAAATCTGATTGCTTTCCTCAGTTGTGCAAACTCAAAACATTCAGAAGAGATGAATTAACTGAAGGTTAATTCAAGCCACCTGTGGGCAGGGGGTACTCTTGAGAGAGAATTTCACTTTCTTTTTTGGATTAGAAAGAAAGGGGGGTTGATCCCCTGCGAAGATGGAAGAAGCATGATGCTGCCTCATCCTCCCACTTGGGAGTTGTTCTTCATCGTTGGATCTTTTTTCAGGAGAGGAGGTGGTTACCATTTTACTGGAGAGCAAAGTGAAGGATGGGGCTGTACTTTTTTGCCCAGGGTCAGAACTGTGGGTTTATTTCCCAAGCCTGGCAAATCCAGGAGCAGAAATCATGCGTCCAAAGGCTTTTGTGCTCAGAAACCCTCAAGGGTCTCCTCCTGGCTGAAGAATGACCCTCAGGTGGTGGTTTGGACCTTTATTGTACGTAAACTGTGTAACTTCAGCTAATGAGAACAGACTAAGGTTACACTGAGTGTGTGTTTACGCAAGAAAATTAAATTGTGTATCTGTACAAGTGGGTCCAGTTAAAATAAGGTATCACCACATCAGTCACGAGCAGAGGCATGTGAAGGAAATCCTTCGCCGGCGTTCCTCGGCAGTGCTGCAATTGCCTCACTGTTCCTGGAGTGCGAGATCATTCCTCCCTCCTAAAGAGCATCCAAATGCTTTTAATATTGACTGGGAGATTAAAAAAAGCCCGAACAACTAAGTGTGCAGCTTGGATCCTATTACTGTATTGAATAGCTATTAATATGGCTGCTGTGGGAAATGTAGTAGGAAAGGAAGCGTAGCAGCCTATAGCTGCAAACTTAAGAGCTTTTAAAGTTTTAAAACATTCCTGCTGCTTCCTCCCACATCAATACTACCTGCCATCCTCTATTTGCATTTTGTATGTTGACTTGGGAGAAGATCTGATTTGATGCTACAGCACAGCTTGAGGAACCGGCTGATATTAATACAGAATATTAATATCTGATCTTGTTTCATTAGTATCAGTTTTAGGCATGCATTCTGGAGGGGGTTAATATTAAGCTGTTTTTAACCACAGCAATATTGTCCAGATTCCTAGACTGAATGCACCAGCTGGCTTGCACTCAATTTTAAGGTGCAGGAGACAAGAAACAGGCTTCCTCACAGAAAGGGAATGTGGCAGTGGAAGCCCTGGAAGCACGGGGAGATTTTAGGCGCTGGGCGAGGTGTCTTCCTTTGACAGAGAGGTCTGGCAGAGGCGAGGCAGGAGACCTGAGGAATGGCTGGTCTCGGCTGTGCTCGCTCCTTGGTTTCTGACGTTGCTGCTCACCTCGGGTTCCTTGTCCCGATCCCACCTCAGCTCTCTGTTCTCTTGTGTTTGTCTGTCTCTCACTGGGAGTTGCAAGGTTTCAGCCAGGCTGTGTTTCTGGGCTGCCTTGTGGCCATATGCCCCTTCCCCACATCCACCTGAACCAGAAGTGGTTGTGTGGCCACTTGCTGGAAGTTGAAGCAGACATTGCAATGGCCTGGTCTCCTGCGAGACCACCAAATGAGGTCATTAGACATTAGATTAATTTTTTATTATTTCTTAATTTTTTTAATTTTTTTTTTTTTTTTTTTACAATTCAGATATGCAGCCTTGGAAGAAGTGAATGAACCGTATCCTTCTCTCTTTCTCCACTCTTTCCACCACATAAAATGGCATAATTAGGTAGCAGCTATAGTGTTTTACAAATGCCTCTATGCGTGAAATTAGTGTGCTTCCAAAAAAAGCCCTAAACCCGAAAGACTCTGCAATGTTTGTTACAGTAAGTTAGGCCTGTGACATTCTATCCTCTGAGAAATATTCCTGCGTAGGATCTAGTTATCCAGTTCATCAACATGCATAATTTCTTCCACTACTCCTGGCTTTGAGTCGAGATTGGATTTTGTGAAGATGTCTACAGAAGAGTTTTATGTATTGAGGCATACAAAAAGAAAAGGTTAAAAATTGTTGTTGCAGAAGCCATGGAAAGCTCTGGCATAAACGCTCACCGCTTTAAAATATGAAAAAATGGTGTCTTTTAAATATCAAAGGGATTAGTATTAATCCAGCACTTGTGATTTTCTTAAATCATGTTATTTGCATAATAATACTCACCACCTGCTATATCTTCAAAGCGCTTTTCAGACATTAACTAATTGATCTTTGTAACACCCCTGTGATGTAAAGACCTGTTATTATCCCCACTCTGCAGATGTGGAAACCAAGACCCAGAGTAGTTGAAGGAACTTGTTGGGCGCAGGGCTGAGACGGTGGCATCGCGGGCACCGGGTCCCTATTGTCCTGTCCTCTGGGAGTTCCCGCTCGCAGCACTTCCAGGGGCACCCGCGCTTTCTCCTTGCCTGCCTTTATTTAAGAACAAAAAAAGACACCGAGTTATTTCTTTGTGTCTTTGGAGGGATATTGTTGGGGGATGTTTATTTGTTTTGATTTTGAGGGGTTGTTTTGCTAAATGATTTTGCTCTGCTTTTTAGTAGCTCTGTAGTCAAAGACATGTAAGACAGCAAAGCTTCTTACAGCTCCTTATTGTCTGTGTGCACCACAGTGATACTACTTGAGAGCTTTTAAGCACATTTTGCTTTGTTCAGGACTCAGTATGGTCTCGCTATTAGGAGCCTTTTGGTCATATTTGCCCTTTCTTGTTAGAATAAGAAGGTACTAAAATGTGAAGTGACAGGGTGAGTTGCCTGTCGTTACAAGATTTCGATACCCATTCCTGTCCCACGCTGGTGGTGAGCAGCAGCGCCCAGCTGGCTGCCAGAAGAGCAGTGAGGGATGTCTGCGGCGAGGGATGCTCGGGCGGTGGGAGGTTGGGGCGGTGCTGCCGCTGGGCTGGCAGTGTGTTTCCCTCCCTGTGGGACGTCTGCTTCCCGGTTTTCCTTCACCGTGTGTCTGGGGAAGCCACGGGCACACGTTGTCCCAGCCCTCGGTTTTGCAGGTGACATGTGGGTCCCCCCGACCTCCGCTGCCTTCAGACCAGAGCTTGGTAAAACACCGGGTGGGCCTTGATAAGTGTCGTGTACCTGGAGCAAAAATAGGGCAAAAACGGAGGACAGGCAAGTGTCACGCACCTAAGTCGAAGAATAGATGTTAAAAACTCTTTCATGGGTAATAATCTGAGGGGGAATTTAAAATGGGGTATTAAAAAAAATATTGCAGTCCCTTTAATCTGGCAGTGTCACTTTAATACGTGGTGTGAGGGCTTAATATTAAAGTGTATGGATTTGTTCTCACAGATGTTTCAGCAATGTTATCTCCAAGCAGGAAAATAAATGTTGGTGGAAGAGCACTCAGAGCCCATCAGCGCAGGCTCAGACTAAACCGTAGGAAAAGCCCGTGTCACGCCAGATTTCGGGAGATGATTTCAGATAGCATGTGGTTTCCCAAGCGCGGTGCCTGGACCCCCACAAGGGCTGCAGATTGTGTCAACAAGTTAGGGACATGGTTACATATATTGGCTTTAGTTATTTGGCTAAGCAGGGGGCTGGGGGAGGCGAGAAGGAGAAGCACAAGTCACTCTGAATTCCTTTGTACTCTGGCCGGGACAGATGGGCTGTAATCTCTCTTCATGGTACAAATTACAGCGTTTCCAGACCCTCAGATGCTTGTGGGCTGTTGGCTTCTTTTCACCCCCTTGAACATGATTTCCATACAGCCTGTGTTGGCCCGGGGCACAAACAGATCCAGCGTCAGGTGAGAGCGTCGCTTGTCCCGTGAGATACTCTCTCCATGTTTTATGGCATTTTCAGGTGAAAGGGATGAAACCAAAGAGTTCCCATGTGAAACGCTGCTTGGAGAGGGAAGGGCAGCTTGGGAGAGGGAGGAGAGAGGGCAAAGCCCTGGTCGTGCTCCAGGTGATGCTTGGTGGTCAGGGAAGCACTCCAGTGCTGATTAATCTGCTAATGATGTATTTGAAGATGGAGAAGTGGAATAAAGGGTAGATCACTTAGCAAGAGCCGGGGCTGGAAGCGTGGGACAGGACATGGGGGTGATATGAGCCAGTCAGGGTCTGGGGGTTGAACTTGGCTTGTGGGAGGCATCGTGTCAGCCCACTGCACTCCCCTGGCAGGGACGCGTGTGGCGCCTGGGAGAAGGGTTTGGCCGTGGGGTCCCCAGTGTTCCCAGCAGCTGCGGCCGTGCCTCTCTGCCTCCTTCACCGCCGGGGCACGGGGCAGCCCTCACGCTGGTGGGAGCTGGCTGCTCCGAGGGTCGCGGGGAAGTTGCCATGCTCATAACCACATCAGATTATTTTTTTGTGTGTGACCGAGGGCCACACAACGGTTTGGGCAGTCACCTCAGTCGCAACTTTTATGCTTGGGGAGTGCCTGGGGGAAGAAACGACAGCAGCTGACTGCAGTGCTGCTGGGGCTGGTGGCGAAGCGGAGGTCGAGCGTCTCTATCATGCTCAGCAAATGCTGTCTGGCCTCTGAAGGGACCAGAGCGAGTGGGAACTCGTAACCCATCTTCCCTTTCCCGCTTTTGCTGCTGAGGGTAAACATGGACCGTCAGATCGTGTCAGACTTATAACATGGACAGTGATGACTTCCAAAATGTCAAATGGGTGCATGCCCTCTCTCTCCTGTATTTTTTTTCTTTTTGATCTGATACTACTGAAGCGTGAAGTTTCTCTGTACCGCGGATGGTAGATATACTGAAAGGAGTCTGTAGAAGACTTCTTATTTTAACATACTACTTGTAATCAGGGCAAAAAGCTTTTAAACCCCAATCCATAATGTTTCTGCCCCTCTCTCCCTTAAATTAACCAAAGGAATAAAAATATTTTTGCCACTTAAACTCTGAGATTTGGGATTAATTTTTTAAGCTTGATGTTTGTGGAGGATGTGGGGCTGTCTGCAGCAGTGAATGACATCCTACATATGTCCAGCTGAAGCTTCTCCATAGCATCCCATCAGAGGGCCTCACTTCTGGACAGCAGACAACATCAGATGCAATTTATTCTTGGCCTTTGGATCAGCCAGCGCAAATGTTATTTTATTTTTTTCTTACTGTGGATACATAGTTACAGGCCTGAGATGATAGCTTTCCAGACAACCTGGGCACCTATCAAATAATGATTGCTTTTGATCTCTTTTCTGCTGGACTGTACCGAACTATCAAGCCATGGGAGAGGTCTCAGCAAACCCAGTTTATTTAAAAGAACGTGCAAAATAATGGAAAACAGGTTTGGGGAGGGATCTGAAGAGGCCACATACAGAGTCCATCCTCTGTTGTAAGGCAGGATCAGCTGTGGTTAAGCCGTTTGTTACAGATGCCTGTTGAACCTCTTCTCCAGACCTCTGACGGGGAAGACTTCGTAGCTGTCTATTCCTCTGCTCAACTATTATTTACTGTGAAGTTTTTCCTGATGTTTATCCTGCAACTCCTGCATGCTGTTTAGGTCTCTTGTCTTTAATAGACATGGCAAATAGTTCATTGCCTTCCTCTGTGAATAATTCCTCTCCATTTGTGTACTCAATAAAAGCTAAAATCACTTGCCAATAATTCTTGGGCCCTTGAAACGGTGAGAAAACAAGCTTTTACACTGTTTAAAGTTCTCTTCAGAAATAACACTGCTTTGGCAATTTACACAGCCTTGAACTTGTTTGTGAGCTGCCTCTATAGACTCTGTAACTGGCTAGGTTTGTTTAGTAAACTTTTCAAAACCTCTCACCTTTTAAAAACCAATTGTTTCCAGACTGGGGTTATAAATGGAGTTCTGTGCCTCTTACTTGTTTAATTTTGCTGTGAACAAAAATGCTAGTGTCTTCATTCAAGGGCCTGCCTTGCTTTGTACCGGCTGATTTACAATACAATGTGTAAATGTAGTAGCAGCCTGGAACAAAGGCGAGCCTGTTTATCCAAACAAATTTGAGGGTGAGGGTGAAGAGGTAAATTGCAGCCTGTTCACTGAACTGCAGCTTGAAAGCAGAACGAAACAACCACGCGGGGAAACGTGATGGGCAAAATGATCCTCCGGGGTTTTCGGCCCAGCGTCCTTGTAATTTTAGGGTAGCGCTGACCCAAGGAGCTGAGGCGAGCTGTCGGGGCACCCAGGTGCTTCCCGGCCCTTTTGGAGGAGCTTTGCTGGCAATTAAAGATTTTTTTTTTAGCCAATTTTTGTGCCCCGCTTGGAGCGGCTGTTGTCCTGTAGGCAGTTGTGCA
This sequence comes from Grus americana, assembly GCF_028858705.1. Taxonomy (NCBI): domain Eukaryota; kingdom Metazoa; phylum Chordata; class Aves; order Gruiformes; family Gruidae; genus Grus; species Grus americana. The sequence goes on along the minus strand of NC_072852.1, from coordinate 23,100,708 downwards.
GAGTCCAACGTAACCTCTTGGCAGGTCTCACCGCAGTCGCCGCAGTTCCCCCGTCTGCGGCGTTTTAGCCAATTGCTTCTACTTGTCCTGAACTAAAGCCAGCAAACACATTTCTCGGACTTAAGTATTCTGGGTATTTTAGCCTTATTGTTAAGCTTGTGTATTTCAGCTATAACAGCTAAGTCTATTAGCAAAGAGATTAAATTGTGTAGAAGTTATATTGCCTTGTCCAGACATGAAAAATAAATTGTTAGAAATGGGCTTCCGTCCAAAGTGCGATCACTCCTGGAGAATAAATTGGACAAAAGTACTCACTGCGGTGTTTTGCTAAAAGGCCTGTGCCTTGCACGCTTGCTTTTCATGCTTCCTATAGATGAATTCACTACCTAATTACAAAAAACATTACGGAGAATCACCTATTGAAACTTGTATTGATAGTGAGTGCTTCCTAATGTTGGCTGCGATGAGGGTCCTGATTGCTGAAAATCTACCTTTTTTTTTCCTGCTTCAGCTACTACGTAACAACTTGAAATGGTGATTTGTAGAGGAAGGTTGGTTTGTAGCTGGGACGTGATAGGGTGAACTCTTTAAAGCAGCTCATCAGCTTCTTGGCTCAGTCGCATCCTGTGTGCTGCGTAGTATTTACTGTCGTATCAAGCAACATGAAGTTTCATCTGTCCTTTGTTTTCCTGCCCATTAACTACAAAATTCATTTCAGTTTTGCAGAGCTTTCTTCTAAACTTTCCTGAGTTATAAATTATGCCTTTTCTAAAATCTTCAGCCTTGCCTGTGGGAAGAACACTTTAATTTGGTTTAACAGTAGATGAGTAATCTAGCTACACATAGTGATTTTTTAGTTCAGCTGCAGTCAGCTTCTTACTCCAACTGTTCCACTAAAATTTCAAAGGCAGCAATCAATTCCCAGCCAGCCTTGTTTTTCCTTCTCTTGATTTTTCTTGTTGTCTTCTTGGTCTATGGCACTGAGAGCACTATCTTATAAAGCATGTGTGCTGTATTCCTGATAATGGTTTTCAACACAATTTTGTTAAGTTGGGGGGCTGACCTGGTTCTGCTCCATTTGGTCCTCACCTAGAATTTTATCACAGAGACTAAAGTATTTCATGCTTGCCATTTCAAAACAGATGAACAGCATCTCTTAAGGAATATATTTTAACTTCTCATGTCTGTTTTGGTCCTTTCTGGTGTGAAACTGGGTCAGCATTGGTTAAACTAGTTTATCTTGTTCTCTGTATACCTGAGCACAAAGTCAGGCTTGAAAGCTCTTGCTTGGTGTGCTCCACAGCCATTTTATAGGCACCCAAACTTGAAACATGTCCTTTAAACGTTGGCGAGCTCTCTTCTGTGGATGGGGCGGGGAGACGTAAGGTCTGACTCGTGTCTGCGAGCACAGGGGGTAGCTGCGCCAAGGCCAGGTGGGAAGCTCCCGATTTGGGGTGCAGGGTGCTCCTTGGGGTGGCTGGGCAAGGGAAGAGGGATACCCTGATGGTGCAGGAGCTGCTGCCCCAGGAGGTACTGATGGGTCAACAGATGGGATGTGCCACTGTTGAGAAGCTTGTTTTTATTTCTGTAATTAGTAGGTAAGGTTAATTTACTCCTGAGAATGTATAAGAGGGAGGCTCGGTCTTCAGGGACTCCTGCCAGTTGAAGGGGGGGCGGTTGTTTTGTTTTAAACAGCTAAGTGTGGTACAGACCGTTTCCTGATGGAAGGACAGAAGCATCTTCATAGCTCTTGTTCTAAAAAGCTGTGGGCAATGGGTCAGCCCATAAATGTTATTAATTTCATGTGGAGTGGCTAAACTTCCTGCTGACTTAGGTAATGTACCCACTGAGCTTGGGTAAAAGGTTAGAGATGGCAATTATGGAAAAATCCTTTTCCGTTAAGCTTTTCTAAGCTTAACCAAGCCACTGTCAATAATTACTCTTTTTTCCTTGCTATTGCGGACTGAGTCTAATCCAGGCTTGGTTTATTTAATTTTTTTATTGCTTGAATGTGCACACTCAAGCTACATGGAGAACATCAAGCTACATTGGGTACACACTGAGCAAATGCATTCGCTGGACGTAGCTGGTGTGTTAAACAGTGAATAGCTTTACAGTATGTATGTAAGTGGTCATAATTGGGTTGTAAAAGTGCGTGCTCTTGCGCTTTTATTTCTCTGGTTTTCTCTTAAGTTGAGCAAGGCATCTTGCAGAGTGGCATCGGGGTGGAGGAGGGGTTCAACCAGAAGGGCTAGAAATAGCAGCTGTTTGTTTATGCCAGGATTTTTATTCTCTCTTCTTCCTCCTCCCTTTCTTAGGGGTAGTCTTATGTATTCCACCCACTCTCATTCCCTTCTGGTGAATGTGTGTGGATATGCTCCAGGACCATATGTGCTCGTAGATATATACTTCAAAGGAAACTCTAGACCGCCTAGAGAAGCTGTTTGAGTTTAGATGAGCCCTGAATTTGCTGACTGCTACAGCATTTCTTTTGAAGAACCACATGGCAGTGCTGCCACTTCTTTCCTTCAGCACCTTTACACGCTGATGAACACCCTTCGCCTCTCTGATACGCTGCTCTGTATGAACTTAACCAAGCTGAATTTCACCTCAAGATACCAGGTCAGCTGGGTTTTTTGGTGGCTAGCTGACATCTGTTTGATCACACGATGTATTTGCCCAACAGTGAGGATAACAGTGAGGTTATTTCTTTTTTTCCCCCGTCCATGCACAGTGATTTCTTTAAAGAGGATTTTCCCAAGCAGTTTTCCTGGAATGGCAGGCACTTGCCCAGCTGATTCAGGGACACTGTCTTACCAAGTAATCATTTCTAGGTACTGAGGATTCTGGCTGCAGACCAGAAGGACTTTGGCTGTCTGCTCTGCTTGGTTAGATGCCTACTTTCTGTTTGACAGACCTCTGCAGATTCTTGGTGGCTTCTGTATCATTTATGTGGTGTTAAACTGAATATGCTAAATGTACTCTTGCTTGGGGAATGCAGGGCATCTGGTGCAGATTTCAGCATCCTTTTTTTTCCAAAAACCAGAATTGCACAATAGCTGCTCCATTCCAGCAGCAGCAGCTGTTGAGTCTGCACCGTATTGAAGTTAAATGTTTGCCAGGAGTTGGCCATTAAATTTTCCAATATGAAACATTGATCTTTCATATGAAGTCATTTATTTTAAAAAGTCTTTCTACCTATTTTTATGGATAACTGGTCCTCTACTCTTGAAAAATGAGTGATTGTACCTGGCAGATGCTTCAACGGACTTTTATGTAGCATCTTTCACTCTAATCCGTGGTGCTGATCTTCATTAATTTGTTTCTGTAGAAGCAAGTTTCATATATCCCAGACAGGCTGATCCTGTTTGTAGCTAGCTGGAGGTAAGGGAAGGAAAATAGTTTGATTTTTCACAAGTGTTGCCATGCGGTCATGCATTCCCTTCTCCAGCCTTCACACTTCGGTCAGCCATGAAATGCAGCATGCGAGGGCATGTATGGAAACTGTCAGCTAAAAAACCCACCCTCTCTGAACATAGGGAATTGGTTGTATTAGGGATGAGCAGTCTTGCTTGCTCGCCTTGTAAGACAGCGGCATGAAATTGCCTTTAGAGACTTGACAACAGTAAAATAAAATGACTTCTCGCTCTTGCCCTGCCTTTGGAAGAGCACGTTCTTGTTAGCCGGACTGTTCATAAAGGTGTGACTCTTTGCTATCCTCGACATGATCTGCTGGGGGGAGCTTCTTGCCTCCCCGACCACGTACTTGTTTCCCCGTTACCGTGGCTGGTGGAGTGTTTGTGTTCACAGGATCATTTGTTTACAAATGATATCCTTTCTCCTGAGACTACATCTTCTGATGATGATCAATGGCTCAGTTACTTTTAATAAAGCTGAAGCAGTCATACACGGGAATTCTTCTGAAGCTGTTGCGGCCTCGTCTGAGTCATATAATACCTTAAATGAAAACAGAGCAAATAGGAAATGTAGAAGCGAATGACAGGTGTTGGCAGGAGGGATGTTTAGGAAGTTTATAGCTTTCACAGCTTTCTTTTCTGCTCAGGGCAGATGATTGCTGTGCCTTTAAGCACAGACAAGCTGCAAATGAGAAGATGGTGGAGAAAAATGGGTAGCAGTGGCAGGGAGGTGGGTGATGGGTCTGAGCTAACACATCTTCCTTTTTCAGCACAGGCAAAGCTCCTTGTTTTGGTGGATCAAGTTCAGTGTCTGGCGCTGACGCCCTTGGCCCTGGGAGGGTGGTCATGGGACGGGGCTGGCTGGCGACCAGGACTCAGCAGTTCGGCTTCCCGCAGGGAAGGGTCTCCTAGGACCTGCAGTAATGATTAGCTCAAGATGTTCTGGCAGGCATTGAGTGATGTTGGGACGTGTTTGGAAGCTGATTCTGTAGTCTATAATACATATCTCAGTATGTTTCCATCTCCCCCAACCTCCCTACCTGTGAGGGTCCATAAGACAATTTAACTCTTTTGCCAACTGAGGCTGTACACAGGCTTTTGTCAAGCTAGCAAAGCAATGGTGCTTTTCTGCAGGGGTGGTAAAGAGATGACATTTAAGTTTTTCTGTAATAGGAATATGGGGTGAATGCTGAGTTCCAGTAATATGGAACTTAAAAGGCAATACATTTATGGCCTTTCAAACTCTTCAAAAAAGATTAAGTTTTGGGGAAAAAAAAAAAAAGAAGTAAAAGTACAATGTTTGTTGTGCTGGCTATTTTGTTTTTGTAACCCTGGGCGTGTGCTACTGTGCTGCAGAAGATGCGGGTTCTTCTTTCCCTGCTCACTTTCCTGTCCCATCTGGCTCCAAGTTTTTTGAACCAGTGCATGTCATTATCTCTTCACCTGTCTCACTTCTCTGCTGTGCTGCTGCATGGTTAAACAGTTGACTGGAGATACTATCCAGGCGGCCCGTGGTAAATGGCTTATTGTTTTGCTGTCAACTGGGTTTCATGTTCCATGGCGCCTGGTATCTGACCACAGTTTAAGAGCCCTGCCCTAGTCCCACTGGACTTGCACACTGTTATACAACTAGTGAAGTGCACTGCTGGTTTTCCACCTTCAAGACGAGGTCTTACTGTGCATGGGGAAACCTAGTCTAGGTATTGGATCATACTCACCACCATTGATAATAATGGTGGAAGACAGATTGATGTGGATTTTATTTCCTGGGATCACATAATCACACAGAATCACAGAATGGTTGAGGTTTCAAAGGGACTTCTGGAGGTCAACTGGTCAAATCCTCCTGCTCACGTAGGGCCTTCTAAAGTCAGTTGTCCAGGACAGGTTTTGAATATCTCCAAGAATGGAGACTCTGCAACCTTTCTGAGCAACCAGTGGCAGTATTTGGGCAATCTGTGCCAGTGTTTGGTCATCCTCACAGTGAAGAAGTGTCTCCTGATGTTCAGAGGGAACCTGCTGTGTTTCAGTTTGTGCCCATTGTTTCTGCTCCTGTCACTAGGCATCACTGAAAAAAGCCTGGCTCTGTCCTCTTTGTACCCTCCCTTCAGGTATTTATATGCATTGGCAAGATCCCCCTGAGCCTTCTCTTGTCCAGGCTGAAGAGTCGCAGCTCTCTCAGCCTTTCCTCATAGGAGAGATGCTCCAGTCCCTTAATTATACTTATGACCCTTCATTGAACTCTACAGTATGTCCAGGCATCTCTTGTACTGGGGAGCCCAGAACTGGACATAGTACTCCAGATTCGGCCTCACCTCTCTCAACCTACTGGCAACACTTTGTCTAATGCATCCCACGACACCATTAGCCTTATTTGCAGCAAGAGCACATTGCTGGTTCACGTCGAACTTGGTGTCCACCAGGACCCCCAGCTCCTTTTCTGCCAAGCTGCTTCCCAGCTGAGTGGCCCTCAGCATGTACACATGCCTGGGTTTTTTCCTCCCCAGGTGCAGGACTTTGCACTTCTCTTTGTTGAACTTCATGAGGTTCCTGTTGGCCCATTTCTCCAGCCGCTCAAGGTCCATCTGGATGGCAGCATGACCCTCTGGCATATCAGCCACTCCTCTCAGTTTTGTGTCATCTGCAAACCTGCTGAGGGTACACTCTGCATCATCCTGATCATTGATAAAGATATTGAACAGAACTGGACCTAGTATTGACCCTGGGGTACACCACTAGTCACTGGCCTCCAACTCGACTTTGCACCGCTAACGAGTATGAGTTTTATAACAGCAGAGAGATGGGATTAAAACGCATCTTGGCTGGCTTCTGCTGGGGAGCTGAGAGAAGCTGGTGTGAGCAGGGTGCAGAGACACAGGGACGTGTGGCAGTGTTTGCAAGAAGTCTTGCTTGACAGCTTGCAGGGGGAAGGTTTTGGAGGGAGAGATGTGTGTTTGTCTTGTAGGTTATTGCTAATTTGTATGTTCTTATCACTAGTCTTGCAAGTAGTTTATCCCCAGCTTAAATCCCCAGCTTCTGGAGTCAAATGATTGAGGGAATGTCAGCGTTTTCTTAAAAGAATAATAATCTCCTTGTTCCTGGGATTAACTTGAGAAGGTACGGCAAGTTAAATCTAAGTGCTTAAAAATGAAAGATAAATGAAAACATGGGTTATTTGCCACTTGTGGACCTGAGATTTTCAGTACGGCTAGGGTCTGGACTGCCCTGTAGCCTGCGTAGCCTAGTGTCTCGGTGGCTCAGGTGCTGTGAGACCGCACGCATGCGGTGGTGAAGGCTTGCTGCTGGCAGGGCACATGCGTTATGTTGAAGCATGCATCAAGCCAGTGGGGTTACCTCCCAGAGACTTTAATATGCTTGTAGTCGTTCTTTGTCTGCAAAAATCGCTGTCAGGCTGAGTGCTGTTCCCCTTTCTTTTTGGGTCAGGGTGGAGTTCAGTGGTTTACATCCTGCCCCCAGTTCCTTGTGCCTCTCTCCCTCCTTCCCTGCAGCTGGTGGGTGCCGCTTCCTCCTCCAGCTGATTCAGCTTCTGGCGTGGCTGTGCTTTACGCCAGACCTGTGAGATATTTTGATTTGGGGGCGATTTGTTTGGGTTGCTTTAAAGAACACGGTGCTCCTTTGGAGGTTTTATTTTTAAACTCCACGTGTGAACGCGCACCCAGCTTGCCTGTGGTTAGGCAAGCAGCTGAATAGGCGCAAGGGAAAGGTGTGGTAGCCCTCCTGTGTGGGCAGGGAGGCATGGGGATGGTGGCAGGGGGAAGGAGTTAGCTCCTAAACCAGCTTTGCCGCCAGAGGATTGGCAAGGTGCAGCGGCATCCTTCCCCAGGTGCTTGCTGCGCCTCCCGCCCCTCCCCGAGGTTGCTGCCCACTTGCTAAAAGCTGGTAAAAGAGAGTCCAAGGGGCTTCCCTGGGAGCTGGGAGGACTTTTGCTCCATCTTCTTGGCTGCACGGCTGCAGGCACAGCCCCATCTGCTGTACCCACAGAGCCCAACCAGGCTGGTGGCGAGCCGGGGACATTTGCCCGTGGAGGGATGCTGCACCGTGACAGCAGTGCTGAGCCAGGTGTCCCTTGTCCACCTTGTTCACACCGCTGTAGCTAAACCTCTCTAATCTTGTTCCTGCTCCAAAACAAAGTGGTCAAGACTGGGCCATATCTGCAAATACAGCAAGTCTTCTCACGTGGTGTGAGTCGCAAGACGGGTGGAAATGGTTGTCCCATGGTGGAGCTCAAGAGGGGTCAGAGCTGAAGGTGCTAGTACTCTGAATGAGACCTGTACTACCTGGTCCCAGGTTCCTCTCCAGTAACCTCATTTTTCCCTGCACTGGAGCTGGATTTATCATAGCCCTGGAAAAGACATGGGCATTAGCCGTGTTGTTATTGCCTTGCTAAGGAGCTTCTACTTAGGTATTAGTTTTTCCTGGCTCACCTCGGTGAGGAATCCTGTCTAACAGCCAGAGAGAGCCTAGCCCTTAAAAAACCCACCCATAACATCCTCTCCGAGCATCTGTTAGCTGTGTCCCAATTGGCTCGAAGGATCTCTGTACTCCGTGCTTGTGAGCAAAAGCTGTGTGAACCTGCCAAAATGATGCCCTTGGCTGCAAAGAGAAGAGGCACATGGAGTCCAATTACTGGCTCTAAGCAGTATAAAATAATGTTAATAACTCCTGATTTTTAGATTTAATTAAAATGAAAGGCTGAATTGGCACAGCCACTTCTGAATTCACAGCAAGGGGTGGGAGTTTGCAGCAGAAAGAGAGATCTAGGGGAGAAACTTTGAAATCATTATAGTAGTGCTGGAAGACGGAGATCCAAAAATATTTGGCCTTGCTCACTGTGCTGAACATGCTCCTGTTCATGGTTTTTGTTGTTTGTTCCCAAGTGACAATGACACATTCACTTAAGTCATGAGGGAAAAAATTTAGATTTCAAAGCAGCTGATTATGAATCATACCAAAAAAAGTCAACCACCCTGTACTGGGGACATAAGAAAAATGTAGCTCAGCATTTACAGTCATGAGAAAAAAAAGTTTAGGGAAGTGAAGCACCAGAAGTAGCCTGCAAGTCATGGCATATAGATACAACTTGACAAGAGTGATTTCTGTCAGCATGTCAAACTATGTATTTTACAGTAATCATCCTCTATTTGTACCAAGATTGCCTGGTCTGACTGACAGCTAGTTTGCTTGTTCATTCATGGGGTAATCTGTTTTGTCTCCTATGTCTGTATGAAGCTGAAGAAGAAAATTGCAGGTAGGTTTTTTTGTAGAGAGAGGGAGTCTTTCCCGCTCATCTCTGTGTGTGAAAAGTTACAAGCTGTGTTCAGGGGAGAAAAGAAAACCTCGGTTCTGCTGCTGTTTCTGGGATATTGTTGTAACACCTTTCTAATGAAACTCTCGTAGCGCGGCGGTGGAAGTCAGTCCCAGATGGATCCTTGGCAAAAATGGATTTGGAGAATTCCCACAGCTTCTTTAAAAATCTATTTACTTGTGTTATGTGCTACCGATGTAGCTATTTTTTTCTCCAAGATGGATTAACAATCTTCCGAGTGTAATAACAATTTTCCTGGTTTTTTGGATGTTATTCTAAATATGGGGTTATAACTGCAGTACTAAAGTTTTATGTTGATAGTGTTTAAATTGTTGCAAGGAATCGCAAAGCTTTATTCTGGTTGGACCTTTCGTTCAAAAAAAAAAAAAAGAGAAATAAATTCTAAGTACTTAGGCTTTCCTGAATTACACATTTTCTGAGAGAGACTGTAAAACCAATCCAACCTTGGAAATCCTGGCCTCTTTGCACTGACATGATGTTGAGCAATGCTTTGGCAAGTGCATTTATGAAGTGACGTGGTTGAAAGCTGCAAACCTCTGTAGTTATCTCTCTCCGGATGCACATGCTAAACTTTCAGTGTTGCCGCATCACTTAAGCATGGTCTGAAGTCTAACTTCTTCCATGAATCTTGCAGTATTTCATGGGGTATTTTTTGTTTAAGCACAGTTCCTCAGAGTCACATTAGAAATCATTCCAGCTTTCAATGAAATTCCTATATTTCAAAAGCTGTACTGAAAGACAAATGAAAACAATAAAATTGCGTAGCTGCTCAAAAATCATGAGATGGTAATGAAGCTGTATGGGAGGGGAAGGGGATGCTCCATGTAGGAGCATCTCCTATGAGGACAGGCTGAGAGAGTTGGGGTTGTTCAGCCTGGAGAAGAGAAGGCTCCGGGGAGATCTAATTGCGGCTTTCCAGTACCTGAAGGGGCCTACAGGAAAGATGGTGAGGGACTGTTTATCAGGGAGTGTAGTGACAGGACGAGGGGTAATGGGTTTAACCTGGAGGAGGGTCGATTTAGATTAGATGTTAGAAAGAAATTCTTCACTGTGAGGGTGGTGAGGCACTGGAACAGGTTGCCCAGAGGGGTTGTGGCAGCCCCCTCCCTGGAAGTGTTCAAGGCCAGGTTGGATGGGGCTTTGGGCAACGTGGTCTAGTGGAGGGTGTCCCTGCCCATGGCAGGGGGGTTGGAACTAGATGATCTTTGAGGTCCCTTCCAACCCAAACCATTCTATGATTCTATGTATATTTGGCTTTGTGGTTGTTTTTTTCATGGGAGGAGAGTTATCTGAATCATTGCTCTGAAAGTATTTGGGGTTGCCACAGCTACTGCAAACCATGGTACCATTCACCAAAGCAAATAGTGGTAACATGCTCAAAACCCGCTCTGATCACTTCATCATTTTCTGATGGGCCTAAGCTACAGCTGTCACCACCCTAAATGCAGGACAAACCCATGTTTGCTGGAGTTAACGGGAGTGCTTGTTTTCCCTCCTCTCCTTGTTAAGTGGTGTTCCCCAATATTGGAAGTCCCTGCTGTATCTGGGAAATGATGCATCATCCAGGTTGCTGAGGTGTCACCACGGACCGACTTGCTGTGCACAAGGGCGTCCCATCCTAGGGGTATAAGGGTGGCAACTTTATGCAATAGGTTCATAACAGAGCTCCTGCCTCCACTCCTGTCCTCCAGTTTGAGTGGGCTGAGGACATGCATGTTATTAGGTGCCACGATGAAGAGAAGCTTAGATGTCAGTTATTTTAAATAGTATGACTCATGCCTTATCCTTTTACCTTGTACTCCCTTCTTTCTCATGCCTTTGCTGCTCTTAGGCTACAGATCATTAGCTTTGCTAAAACTGCTGTTGGTATCTTCAAGGCAGCCGGATCGCAGGGACATGCCTTCACTGGACCAGACATGTCTCTTTGATAGTCGCCTGGCTCTGTTTGAAATGTCAGTTCTAAAAGGCTTTTCACAGAAAAAAAAGGGATCAAATATTCTGGTAACAAGGCATTGGAGCGGGATGCTGCTCATGCAGGAGCTCTAAAGGAATGAAAAGAAATTGCTCCTGGTTTGCCGTCTGCTTAAATAAACCAATAATATACCAATCTAGCGGGGGCTTCTGGGGTCATGCAGGGAGATTATCAGTAAATCTGGCTCCTGTATAAGGTAGTTTGGTAGAAATCAGAATAGGAATAGAAGTACTAGATAACAGAAATATAATGCACAAGAGATGCAACAGCATGTCTTGGGTAAAGGGAATTTTTTTCTCGTGAATCTGGATGTTTTTGAAGGAAGCTACTAAATGGATACAGCAAATCTAGCTGATACCTTGTCAAAAACTCATTGAAAATGAAAGTACAAACTATATTTCACAGAAATACGGTAGAACCACAGTTGTCAGGGAATGAAAGAAAAACTCTTCTCACAAATTGCTAAGTGGTTAAAATAGGAAACAAAGAACTGGAATACCTGATTAGCATCCCTGTTCTATAGCAGCTATTGCTGGAATGAAGTCCTTCAAAGATCTGTGCTGTTGTCAGAGCTGTTCAACATATTCATCAATGATTTGATTTTAAATAGAGGACAGAACTTGTAGAGCATATCAAAATTATTTACAATAATCTGACCCGAAGCTGCCTGAAATGACTTGCGGAAACTCGACACAGAGTTGGAAATATGGGCAAATGAAATTCAGTGTCAAAGAATGTAAAATAATGCATGAAGCAGGGAAAGGAAGTAATCCACTTCTTGCTGAGGGGGTAAAAAACCCAACACCTTCTGGGAGGTACAGTGGATAATTCTTTGTAAATGTCAGTTCAGTGTGCGGTGGTGCTCAATAAAGTAAATAGAACAATAAGAAATACTGAGAGAGGAGTAGAGAACAAAATCAAAATTATCCCTATGATGCTACAGATCCATAAATACTTGCATCTTGGATGGTATAGAGAATTCTGATCATCCCACCTCAAAACAAAAACAGAAATAGAGAAGGGTAGGAGATTTTAGGGTGAAAAAGATTGGGGCAACTTTCCTTTGAAGAAAGACTCTTCAGTTGGGGGTAAAAAGAGGCAAGAGAAAGAAAATACGATGTAATTTAAAAGTACAGAATAGGAACAATACAATTATCGGGCAACGTGCAAAGTCAGTCCAGCTCCCTCTTCTTCCCCTTCTGCTCATGGCAGAGTTAAATCATGAAATTGCTGCAGGAAGCTTTTGAATGTCACTGATACAAGCAAGAGATTAGGCACATACATAGAAAATAAGGCGTTTGGTAACTTTTAAGCCTTGATGCAACTTCCGGTTTAGAGAGTCCTGAAGCTCATTTTCCTAGGAACCCAGGAGAGTGTTTGGGATGCAAAATGAATGATCTTCAGTGGCTGCTGCTGGCTGCTGTTAAAATGCGGTTCATCTTCCCTGACTGTCTTCAACAAGGCACCTAATGTCTAGCTCTGTACGGTTATTTAAGGCATCCTCTGTCATCAGGGGAGAGAGGGAAGGGGAGGCTGAGGTGATTCATGCAAGCCTGAGATAAGCACCTAAACTGGGGGAGCTGGATCGCCCCTGGGAGGGCTCGGTCTCCTTGAAAACAGAAATAACCTCATGACTAGTTTGGGCTGCTCAGCAAAAAGTGAGATGAAGTCTGTTCTCGGAGAAGGGTGTTGCGCTAGGGGATGTTTTGTCTGTCTTGCTACAATTGCTCTCGGCTTTCTAAACAACAAAAAAAGCTGTGCATCGATGGAGGTGGGTGTTGCAGGCCTTAATTCAGAATGGCTTAGCACAAGGACAGTGTGTATGTTGGGCTGGCTTTCAAATGTGTCTGGAGCTGGGTGGCAAGGGGTGACTGCGGATGATCACAGGTGTGAAGAGGGGCTGCAAGCTAAGCGCCCAGGTTTAGCAGTGTCACCTTCTTTTTTTGCGTCCAGCCTCCTAACATAGGTGGGTGGCATTGTCTGATGAGGGGCTCAAGGGCTCGAGGGAATGGAAACAAATCCTGCTGGAATAAGGAACAAACATTGTTACAGATGAACATTTAAATATCTTTAGTTAATGTAATTACATTTCCAGAATTACACCCTACACTGAGTGCTCTTCAGTACATTCCACTGGTGCCTAGGAGAATAAAATGTGATTAATTTCATAAAGAGCTGCTATCTTTAGACTTAGATGCAATAATAAATAGCTCCACAGGTCTGTGCTGGGGGTTCCCAAGCTGAGCGCCGAGACACGGGTTTGGTGGCATGCGTCAGCTGAGGAGCTCACCAAGGAGCTCCGAAGCCAGCATGCACGTGAGGGAGCTGGAGGAGATCTAAGAGAAATTTGCCTTGTGCTTGGGGCAGGCTAAGTTGGGCGTACGTCATCCATGAGGGCAGCTCGCCTAACATGTGATAACTTAATTATACATCTGATTGTGGAGATTGCTTGCAGTGATAATAAATAAGGTAATCTGCTTTATTAAGGGCCTTAAATTGATACAGCATCTCTGTGCAACAGACTAGTTCCAAAGTAATGAAGCTCATCTATCTACCGGTGCGAACATCTCTTCTGTGTTGCTCTACTGGCAGATGAAACAGTGGGAGAATTCATCTCTTTTGGTGCTGTAGACAAGGTAGTAAACAGGTAAACTCCCCAGGTCAAACTTAAAAAGAGTAAACGTCAATTTTTATTTTTTTTAACCTTTGACTACATTGCTGCTTTTCTGTATAGTAGACTACCAAAGTACGCGCTTGTCGGGTTTTTGGGTTTCGATTTCTAAATTACCACCAGATGCTTTAAAAATGACATAACCATGGGGTGAGTGTGATCCCAGGCTGTAGGGTGTGAAGGCATTAGTCACCGCGGGCATGCCTGCGGTGGAATGCAGGATTCCTCCGCCGGCCCACGGCACGACTGGTGGCCCAACATGCCCAGGGTTTTGTTGTTTCTTGCCTCTATTGCTAAATCCCTCCAAACCTCCAGACCTTGTAAAAAATAAATAAAATCACCGTATTGTGGGGAAAGGATTTCCCACTCAGCCTCATTTCGTGCACTAGTTAATCAAGAAAGAAATTAAGACCATGCTATCACCCAAAATTTTAATTGAATTGTTTAAATAACAGTGATGTGGGGGATGATTTAAGTTACGATATGCAAATGGAAAAGTTGGGTTTTTTAAAAAACCCCCCACACTTATCTGCTCTCTATTGTTCCCATAGCAAGGCTCATGTAACTCCATAGTACAGCTATTTCAAGAGTGGTTGAAAAAGGACTACTGAAGCACCCAGGGAAGAAGGGAGTTGGGAGATTCAGTACTTTTGAACTGCTGTCACAAACAATCTCATGTTGAAATACTCTGTAGTACAAATGGGATAGATATATCCTCAGTCAGCTGGCTTTTCATTAGAAATTGAGACATTGAAATCTTCTCGTGATTCAATTTGTGGTGCAATGGGGTGACCTGCAGAAGCCTTTTATGACAGGTATGTTCCAACTAGTTTCTAAAACTCAGCGCTACAAGAATGTTCTGCACAATTTTGTGCGGTTGCTTACTGTTTTTTAATACATACCCCCCTACTTAAAAAAGAGCCCCCTTTTTAATGTATTTTTATGCATTTTTATTTATATTTTATTTAGTTATTACAGCCCCTGTAATGTAAAAATCTTTATGCTGTAATTGCAAGTAGGCATTTATTGCTGCTGCTGCCACTGATACAAAATGACTGACACTCTGAAATGGGGGCTGTGGGAGGTTTAGGTGGAAGCAAGCCTGAAATGTTTCTTTCTCCAAGAAAAGACAACCTAACCTTTTTAATAGACAGATGCTTGACACATCATGAAAAAGCCAAATCTTGTACTTGGGGAATTATTTCTGAACACTGACAACCAATCAGCTTAGCAGCATTAAGGCAAAACTTCCTTCTCTGCCCCTTTTGGACATTTGAAAAAGGCATTTCAGATGCGCATAGCTTCCGTGTGCAATTAGCTGGAGGATTGGCTGCTTGTGATTTTTTTGAATCATTCAGGAAAGTAACACCTGCTTGGCTTCTAAAATTGTACCTTCGTGATAGCACCACCTAGTAATTATTATTCTGAGTCATCAGCTAATGCTCATTACCACTTCATAGTAGCAGTTTAATTAAAAATTCTATGCTGCATTCCAGTAAAGATCAAGCTCGAAAGCTAAAGACACGAATTTAGAGAAGTTAGTTGCAGTATATTACTTGGTCTCTACTATGTCTATTGAACAGTTTCTGAATGCTCCTTAGTTATTCCTGAGCTAAAGTCACAATTTCATTTTTCCTGGCATGTTTTGAATATGGATAAATGCTGCGAGGGAAGGAAGGTCAGGGCAGCAAAGGCTGCCCATCCAAAAAGGGGGCTCTTGGGTTGGCTCTGGAAGAGGTTGTTGGGGTTAGGTCTCTATGGCAATGAGCTCCTGTACTCGTTGCTTTGAAGGTCAGAGGGGACCTACGGAAGCAATTGATCCCTGACTGAAAGGTGAGAGGCTGACTGGCAAAACCCAGGAAAAATAAAACAGTCTGTGGTGATCAATTTGGAGCCGAACAAAGCACTTTGGATTCTTTCCACAGTTCAGATGCAGGTGAGCCCAAGATGTTGGTTTGCCTTGTTTTTTCCATGAAGAAAATTGACTCCGGGAGTAGCCAGTGGTCTTTCTCCAAGGCTTTCATCTATGAGGTGTGGGGGTGCCTGGACTTCAGCCTGAGCTGAGCAGCTGATTGCACAGGACGCTAGTCCACCCCATCAATTTGTCCTTTTTCTTTCCTTCCTTCCCCTGGCCCAAAACACATTTCTGTATGTGAAGGGAAACAGCTCTAGTGAGTAGGAGAGACACGGCAGGGAGCTGGTGGTTTAATTTCTTGTTTGGGAGATGAAAAACTGAACTTGGGAATTCTGTTCCAATTTAGGCAAAGCAGAGATGATTTACACAGAGATCCCTTGGTTTGATGGCTGCCAGAATAGCTCATAGCATCAGGGACCTGAGAAACTTCTTATCAATCTTAGCAAATCTGTCAAGCTCCTAAGAACAGCATCTCGATCTGGTGGATTGGCATTCTCCAATCAAATCAGCTCCAGGAAAAAGACTTATCACCTATAAGTGATATAGACAACAATCGTCACCTCTTTATCATCCTCTCTTTACCTTCTCTTGGATAAATTAAATGGATCTGCTATAGTATCTGTTTTTAAGTCTAGTTCTTAAATAGATACTATCACTTTTGTCTGAGCTCTTACCGATTTAATGACATTAGATGCAAGCAGTCAGGAGCAGGTACATTCCAGGAAGACCAGTGCTAAATGATGTGATTACATCTCACAGTTTAAACATGGTAGTTTGATGCTATGTGTGTTGGAGTATCACAATTGCTCTCTCTCCACTTCCCTGGAGAGAGTATGCTAATGGACAAACCACCGTGGCCCTAATGTTCTTTTACATTACTATCTTCCAAATTACATTCTGACACTGTGACCTAAATTTTGGGTCTGCTTTTTGTGTGGTCTTGTTTGGTTACAGTAATAATGCAGCTGTTCAACTGAGTCTGTTGTACTGTGTGATCCACATCATCACACTTTTGAACTCGACTTGTCCTTTCGTGCAGGTGATGTGACAATTGGTGGTGCAGTGGTTTTATACCAGCACTGACTTTCTTAAATAGGACTTCCACATTCCCGGAAGACTTTCACTTCAGGTCTTGATTCTTCTAAAGAAGAGGGGAGCTGATATAGCCAGGATTGAATGCCAGTGGTTGAGAATGATGAATATTTAATCTGCTTTGTTGACTTGTGTAGCACCTGTTTTTAAATAGACCTGGTTACTTATAAGATGCTAATACACTCTTGGTTTGCTGAAAGACACCATGCACCTTTATTAACCAAACTTATCAGGCTGGGGACACTTTCTGGGTAGGATTATAGGTCTGATTTTCATAAAGTTATCTTGACTGTTTTATTGAGGATTCTGTACCTTAATTCTGTATGGTCTTCATTTTCTATGGATGTTTAGGTTCTGTTGCTCAAGACCAATGTTGAATTAAATGACCTGCAGTTGCCACAGTGGCCTCATTCACCATTCCTAAATATTGCTAAAATACTTTATTCTTTGTCCTCTAATATGTTCTTAAAATGTGATATTTAACCAGTCTTCAGCCCTGCTGGCTCCTTGGCCCACACTTCTAAAACTCATGGGAGCAAACGATTCGCTCTGACAGATCTTCAACATTTTAACTTTAACAAATGCTGTATAACATCTTCTGTAATGTGCTCAGAAAATGGTACCTGCCAACTTCCAAAGCTCAGGCAAAATACTGCTGTGGTAGGGTGAGGGGGTGACAGAGGCCCTGTCTCAGCGTGCTTGAAAGCCTCAGGTTTTCCAGCAGAAGGCTGGTGGGTGGAAAGCCAATGCTGAAGTCAGGGCACCTGAGCCAGGTGTGCCCAGCAGCCCGTGCTGTGCTGATGCCAGCTTTTGGGAACATTTGCTTCTCCATTTTTCTGAAAGGTGACTGATGAGCACGTAACAGTGACCAAGTCACAGTCAGGGTGGCACGTTTTGCTGCTGTTGCTATCGGTACCTGCAATTCAGCCGTGGTCTAATCTGACAGATGTGGTTTGATTTAACTTAATTTGAGGGCAATATCCTACAATATTGAGAGATGTTTATGAAGGAAGTTCTTTGAAGCTCTTTCCTCCTGCTCTTAGCACCACTTAGTCTTGGTGGATGCCTTTTATCTTGAAACAGATTTCAGCTAGCCATTAAGAAAGCTGAATAGAGGTGTTATTTCAGTTGGCTCTGTGATATTTTGCTCTTGCATATTAACTTTGCTGTTCTGCTTCCTATTCTAGTTGAGTCTTAATGTTTTTGCACTGCTAGTGGCTGTTTATTTCATTTAAGGATGTGCATGCTGGAGATGAGAGAGAAAAGGAGTAGAAAGTTAGCTGAGGAAACAAGATGTGTGTATATATATGTATATAAAATGCTAATGATTTTTCCAACAGTATCAGAAAAGTGGTTCTTGCATGAAACACTTGTGGTCTGTTAACGCAGCACTGGATCTCCCTGTCCCCCACTCCCTGCTGCAGACATGCTCAGGTCTTTTCTGGTTTGTTTATGTGCTTGGCAAATTGGAGCAGGGGCAAAGGAATGAAGGAGAAAGAGGAGCCCTCGCCAGAGCAGTGAGGAAGGAGGTTGCAGGCTGGAAAGGGAGTTCGTGGGTTGGGGAGGGATGGATGGAGCAGGGAGATGGCCGTGCTGTTCCCGGCATGGAGGAGAGGAGGGAGCTGCTGCGTGTGCTGCCTCTGCTCGTTTCTCTTCTCAGCCAGCAAAACTGTCTGGGTTTCCTGGTGTGCTCCATCAAGGTTTTGTTGCAGCACTGTATTTCACTCCCTTGTTTGATCTCTCCAGTTTGTTAATGGAACTATAGCTGGGCCCTTCCCTAAAACAGTCAGAGGACTGGAATACGTCCCTCTCTTTCCCACTTTGAACCCCAGATCTTCCCACATTTCAAATAGAAAGCTCTCCATAGCAACATGCATATTTTTAAGAAATCCATGATGGACATCTTATAAATGAGAGCTCTCTCAGTTTGCAGTGTACTTCTTTAGTGAGAAAACTGGGACAGAGGAGTTATTTCTCCTCCTTGTTTTCTCTTACACCTTCCTGCATGAACGAGGAGCTGCTCTGCTGAGGAGGGTGCTCCTTTGAAGTAAACAGTGGTTTGCAAGGAAAAATATCCTATTATAGGGGAGAAAGTTATGTAAGAAAGAAATACCATCTCAGCAGTCATAGCTTCAGGAGCTGTTGGATATTATTACCATTGTCCTTTCTCCTCAGAGAAACTTGTGCAATGAGTTGTCCAGGTTTTTGGACAGTGCTCTTGTGACTAATAGTTACATTTTATTTTTAGCTTTGGCTGACATAGTTACCAGGAATACTTGTGTATTGAACCGCTGCAAGATGTTTTTTAGACTGCCCTGCCTTTATGTACCAGTGCTATAGGAAGATAGGCAGAACTGGGACGCAGGTGTACCAGGTCCCAGTCGTGTTCCAAACTTCACATCATTTTGTGGTCGTGAGATATAATTGTATCTTAAGCTTTCCCCTAAGTGCCTTTCTCATCCTAAGGAGGATGCCTTCTGTGTCTGTTGCTCTGAACGCTTGCATGGCCACAGATCACTGAAAAAAGTTGATTTATTATTTTATATTGAAATATAAAGAACTTTTTACTTTTTTATTTTAAAATCCATGTTGTCTCAGGTGCTAGTTAACAACGTGGGGTACAAGGATTGGCACGGCTGAGGTGGAAGCATGCGGTAGCATAGGTGGAAATTTCTTAAGCCGTGTTTGCTGCCTAAAAAGACTTAATGTATAACTACTCCTTCACTCACAGCACTTGATACCTGTTAGACCCTTTAGAAGGACTGCAGTTTTTTTGCTGCCCTGCCTCAAAGGCTATTTTTCTAATAAGATCGTTTTCTGAAGGGTAGAGGTGAGAATTGTAGAAGAAATAAATGATAACAACCAGCCACTGTAAGTGGAAGAGTTTTACCTGGAATCTAAAAGAGAAATCCAGCATCTCTGTCCCTGAGAAGAAGTAGTCCAGTGAGTCTCACTCCTATTATCATGGAGGTACAACTTGTAAAAATCAAGTTATTTTCTACCACTTCCTTCTAGCAGGAAAGAGAGACTTGGTTTTTAGCCCAGGTTGTATCTATTTCTTTGTCCCCGTTACATCCTGTGAGAAAGCAATTTGTTTCTCCCTTTCTTCCCACTCTTCCATATCAGATCATTGAGGGTTCAGCAGCTTCTCAGCTTGACCCTGGTGGGCTTGGAATTAAAACCTCACCTGTTCTGGATGGTCTAATGCTTTTCAGAGTCCACTTCATTCACGGACAGTGGGGGTCCTGCAAGTGTCTCTGAAGCCAGGGAGATGTTCAGCTGGTCCTTTGGCACAGGTGGTGCATGAATTGGTTAGTGGAGGATCCTGATTTTTGGAAGGCATACAGAAAGGATAAGACAAGTGGAGTTCTGCTCTTGGGGTGGGGGAAATATTGATCAAAGCTGAGAGGTCATAAGAGATGACGAAGAAAAAAAATCATATTCTTCCTGAATATAGGCAAGATTTCAGGAGTCCAGTTTAGCCAAAAAGCCTGAGACTTGAGGTGTTTTGAACATGTCCTCTCCGAGATACCTCAAAGGGACTTGTTCATCAGAAAAGGATGAGCATGCAGCCTCTGAAGCTGCTGCCCTGTGTTCTCTAGATCAAAAGATTATTTAATCTCTCTGAAAAACGTCCAGTGCCCACTTCGCATTTCAGCTGGTTCACGTACCAGGCAAAAAAGAAGCCGGCACTACCAGTAGTTAGAAACTGGCCCCTGGCTCTGTGTGCCAGCATGCAGAAACACGTTTGCTGCCTTCGGGGCAGTACCTGCCTGTGTTTGTAGTGATTTCTGCCCGTGCTCCCCCTGTGCTTCATGATGCACCTCCCGAGATCGCCAGGGCAAAAGGCTGAGTGGCACTGTTGACTTGAATGCATTCCTCTTGCTGTTACACATTGCTTGGAGAATCTTTCTCTGGATTCTTTGCTGTTATATGTGGATGCTTTGAGCATTCAAAAATGTATCCTTGTAACTCTGTGCCAGAGAGAAGTGCTAGTCCCACTTTGGAGACGTAGAAAAGGGAGGTTGAATGACGTGGCCCAGCCCTGGTTCCTCCAGGAGCTTCTGTGTCATGGCTCCAAACCATCACCACGCCTTCACCTTGGTCCCCAAGGGGCTGGTTTGCAGAGGGGAGAAAAAATTATGGAGGTGGATGAGGAGGTAACTGGGGGATAAGAAGGAGAAGGCGGGGGATACGGCCGTGTTTGTGCCACCATGATCCTGTGCCAGCAGCTGCCTCAGCTCCCTGCTGTGACTCGGCTGGGAGGGACGCCAGTGGGTGCCCAGCCCAGCGCTGACAGGCAGCTACTTATCTTTCATGCTTTCCTGATCTGTCGTCACATGCAGCGTTATCCTCTGTACCGCTAGCGCTGGGCAGCTGCTCTCTGGCACGCCCGAGGTGGTGGTTTGCTTCCAGAGCTGTTGTGATGGCCAAAATCTGTCTTCCCTAGGGTGTGCAGCCTAGGCCTAGGCAGGGTGTCATGTCCATCTCCCCCCTTTTTCCCCCCATAGGAACAATGTGGACTGTAGTTTTAGTAGTTTTTAAGTATTTTGGACTATCCTAGAACTGGCAGCCTTTCTTACAGGCTGACTGGCCCTGGGTGGTGAAAGGTTGGTTGATGCCATGCAAGTCTGGCACCCTAAAAAGGTGCCTCTTCACATGATTTATCTGAAGAGATTTTTGGAGACTAGCTGAAACCCCTCAATTCTTACAAAGTGCCAATCTTTTAGGTTTAGCAATCATATGGCTCATCTTTTCCAGGAGAAAGATTGATGATCTTCAAAGTTTGGCTCCATAATGGGTATTGATTCTCTTGAAAGAAATGTGCATGTGGACCACTTTTTACCCTATAGCAGAAGAAAGGTCCCTGGACCCCCTTCTGGACCTGGCCTTACAAACCTTACCCTGTGATACACTAAAGGCCCTGGGCCTCCTGAGTGTCAACTTTAGTTTTTAATTTATTTTCCAA
The DNA here is from genome assembly GCF_028858705.1 of Grus americana. Lineage (NCBI taxonomy): Eukaryota > Metazoa > Chordata > Aves > Gruiformes > Gruidae > Grus > Grus americana. The sequence continues at coordinate 23,079,326 of NC_072852.1, read as the reverse complement.
AATAGCAAAAATTCTGGAATTTGTGTATTTTGTGCTACTTTCTTCTCAGTCACCTGCTGACTGCATCTATGCCAGCTTCTGGAAAAATCTAACTTGAGCTTACTTCTCATGTGTTCAAGCCACCTCATTACTGCAGAGAGCCACCTGAGAAACGTGTTAATGGCCATATGCCAGCACGCTCAGCTCTATAAAAACCGCTGAGATGAACCTGCTCCGACTGCTGAAAGCCAGAAACAACTACCCTCTTGTCTACACCAGGAAAACTACAACTTGTTAATTTGCCATCGGCCAGCAGCTGCTCTCGGGCTGGCAATGGTGGAACTGGTAAACGGAGCTCAGGCATATTTAACACTGTAATAAAACATAATTTAGAATTACGGAGCAGACTGGTAATGCTGCCTATTATCAAGGTTGTTTGACACTTCCCATTATAAGACTCTATTTTCAGCCGCTTACAAGTTTGCCAAATTTTAACAGCTTGCACTGAGATTTCTTTAACTCAATGTCTGCCTCTTGCTGAATATTTTGTTATTGTTGTTTAAAAAGAAAAACCAGCATTTAGTCAGAGCAGCTCAGCTGTTTCTAAGAAAGAGGACTGAGAAAATATCTTGTTAGTCCTGTTAAATTTAGGTGACCTTTTCTTTTAACAGCTTAGAGGCAGGATTTGGCAAGAAGAAGGAGCCGCTGTCAGAGATGCTTGTGCTCTTTCTATGAATATTGACCAAAATAGGCTGAAGTGCAAGTCCTCAAAACATTTCAGTTAACACCAGCTAGCAGGTCTTTAATTCGTGGCAGCAAATTTCCCCGAAGAGGCAATGATGCCTGCAGGCTGTGCGAGTCTGATCCTTGCGGCGGGGGAGCCGGTTCCTACCCAGCCCCAGGAGCCCAGGTCTGTGCGCTGGTGCTTGGGAACACGTGGTGGCCAGCTTCCCCGTGGCTCTTGACTGAGCCCGGGCCATACAGAGGAGGGGGCTAAAAGATTTAAATGGGGCAGAATGCGATAGTGACCATGAGAGCAATTTTTGTGTGCTTTGGAGAGCTTTTAAGTTGTGTGTAATAGGCATACGTAACACAGGTAGAGGTCCCTATAGATAATAGATGTGTATACACCTACACATTGTTGATGGTATCCGCTAGCTTAATGCATTCCTTGTAACTGTTGTGTGTTAAGCTACAAAATACAAGTTAAAAATCAAATTTGTTAATAGTGCTTGTCAATGGCGCTTCCCCTCCCCCCCCCCCCCCCCGGATATAGTGGTAGAAATCAGATTATTATTGTAGAATACTACAGGCAATCAAAATTTAATTACTTTTGCTCTTGTTCACTGTAGGGTTTTCCTGGGTAACGTGTGGCTCTCTACTTACTCTTCATTTTTCTATAAAGACCCTGTTGAAGTTGGGTGCTCCTCCTACCTGTGCGATCCTGCAGGTGCTGGGGAGATTTTGATCCATCCTTACAGAGACCAGGTCCTGTCTTGCCCTGGCCACTGCCAGTGGCTGCAGGGGGAAGAGAAGGAAAAACACATAAGCCCCTTTAGCCAAGCTAGGAAATCTGTCTCTGCTTTTAGCGGTGCTGCCAGTCCACCGGTTACAGTAGATACAGTCTAGCCCTCAAAATTGCTTTATCCTTTCAGTTTTCTATTAGCCCACTTACATGGAAATTGCAGGAGCATCTCGCAGCTTGTCCTGCAGGGCTCCTGAAATCTGCAGACTCAGCCTCTGGGTTGGCATACAAGTAGCATTAGTCTTTATCTACTACATATCTACAGCTGCAAATAGTAGGGCAGCTGAAAGCCTACACCGAAGGGTTCAGAGAATCATGAAAACAATTATACTACTTATTTCCAGGCAAACTGGGTTACAATGGAGCGCAGCCATCCAAACACAGGCTTACTGTTGGAGATGAGGCATGGCTGCAGGAGGACTGCACGTAAATTTAAAAATAACATTTGAAAATTTAATTAAAACTCATACCTACATTATGCACCTTCTCAGTGCATAATGATATCAGGTTAAGACACTTTAAACCTAAGGCAATTTTGTATTTTTATAGTCACATTTTTTTAACAGGCAGCATTCCTCCTGCTTCCCTGGTTGGCATGAGAAGCCCACACAGATAGAGGAAATTATGGAAAAAAAAGTAAAACAGAATATAACTCAAAAGGCTGTCAAACACATGTAGTTTAAAAGAAATGGTGCAAGATGTTTTCTCCTTTTTTCACCCTATTATCTGCTTTGTAAAACCATTCTCAGGCTGAAGGTGGATGAGAATTCTTTAATGACCCATCAATAAAACCACTTAGCAGAGCTGAATAGCAGCTGTGACAGGTGACCTTCCTTTTTTCAGAAGTGCTCTATTAGTTCTCATTATCTTGCCTCTCTGTCACGTTTGGGGGCCTTTCAAGGCCCCTTCTTTTTCTCCTCTGAAATAAACTGTGTTTCTTTCTATCTGGAGATGAGTCCATGTCATTTGTTGGGAGAGTATGTCATTCACAGGAGATGCCTATGGAAGAATACCTTGCTTGCCATGGCAGAAGTGCGCTCATTGAATAGGAAGCTGAGTGACGGGAGGAAGGGCAGCGGGAATAGATGGCCTGAGCGTAGCTCATTCAAATTGCACGGGGCAGCAAAATGCTCATTCCTTGCCTAATTCTGCTCTGTCATGGAGGGTACTGGTGCTGCCTCTCCTCTCTCTCCTGGACATGTTTTGTAGAGCAGCTGAAATAATCTGCCTGTCCTCTGGCTACCTCTGCAAAGTTCTTCCATTGCTTCAGTTTCTTTCCAAAACCTATGAAGTCAAGTAATAACTGACTGGGGCTCTCTTTTCTGTCTAGCAAAGATGCTGTTAACTGGTTTCCAGGTTTGTCCCCGTACAGGTGCTGCTTAGTGGTTCCCAGCTCTCTGATTTTGGGGATTAGAAGAAGCAATTAAATCCTTTCTGCTATAGTGCATTAGCCAAGCTTGTGAAATTCAGTGGTTTTATAGCTGCCAAACAAGAGGCTTTTTTCAAAGCCCTTGCATCAATATTATTTTTATTCCTGCGACTTGTTTTGTGCAACTTGGATTTTTGCAACAATGCTGGTAGATGGTAGTGATGAATAAATAATCAAATCTGTTAGTAAAATGCTACGTTTTGCTCTGATTTACTTGCAGATATTTGAAGTGGATATGAAATCGGGTAGAATTGATGTGGAAGGGGAGGGAGAAAGAGACAGCTTTTTACTGAGGTATCTGTTTCTTTGAAGTAAACTGAAATGTTGTGCTGCAGTATTGTGATCAGGACAGTGTAAGAGTATCCACACTTCATGTTTTAATAGCAGCCTTGTCTTAGCCAGTTTTGCTTTAGACATGAAAATGCGATTTCTGAGGCTTTATCAGGTAAAACAAGAAACTTTGCATGGAAAGAACTAGAAATTAAGTTTCTGCAGACATGTTTTCTTTTTCTAAATGCTGACAAATAACTCCTGCCAAATGCTACATAAAGGAGAAAAGGAAACATATGGCAGTTCAACAGGAGTGAAAAGATGAGCTAATCCAGCATCCAACAAGTCTTTGGATGAGACTAAAATAAAACCAACCAGCCTTTATCATGCTTGATAGCACCACTATAATTAGGAGTCTGTCACCAGGTTCATAATGAACCCTTAGCCCTATTTTGGGGGGTTTATAGTCTGGTAGTAAGAGTCACTTTGGGTTGCAACTTGGCATACTAGAGCACGCTGTGCAGAAGGCTCAAATCTAGCATGCAGGTTTTAAATAAACTGACTGTTAAAAGTTGGGGGGGTTGTGCCAGCAGTGAGCTAGTTGTGCTTATAATCTGTCCTCAGTGTTTAAGGAGTCAGTGACTAATGTGATTTATTTGCCTTTAGCATGAAAAATACAAATGTGTGGTTCAGTATCCTGATGTGCTCTCTTAAGCTGCCATGTAAGGAATCCAGAATATAAGGAATCAAGAATGTAACAAATATAGATTTTTATTTTTTCCCTCCTTTGGTTTTATGCTCCCTGCATCTGCCCTAGCAGAAGCAGCTGCAGAGCTAGGGGCTAGTGTTTGCTGTACTCCACCTTAAAAATGGACTTGTAAGAAAACTCACTCTTTGCAAGTCAAGTTCTCAACCTTAGGGAGAAGTCTGGTAGATGAGGCAAAAATCCAGCATGCTTCTTTCTCCCATCTTTCCCTCCATCCTTGAGGCTTAGGTGCTGGCAGAGGGACTGACTGTGCAGAACGTGCCTCAGTTGTGTACACAGGCATGCAGTTAATTCTGAATAAAGGGGTTTAAGCTTCAGGACATGTCCAGTGTTTTTCTGAACCCCGAATTATTACTTATCTAATCCAAGGTACCAGAAGCTGAAATAATCCCTCTTTAACATATCTTTATTGTGTGTTGTCCTCTCCTCTCCTTTGCAGTGCTGGGGTTTCTCAGCACCTCAGGATGTCTGTTATAGCTATTTAAGAATGTCCACAGGAGACAGGGCAGAGCTCTCACAACAGCATCTCCTCTGCAGAACATGTATCTAGTAATGAAAGGTCAAATATTTGTATGTTAAGGCTGTGGGTTCGCATTACAGTTAGATGCCTAATGAGATTTTCAGAAACATTGAGGCTCCCCTGCAGCCTTGTGTGCCAGACTCTTAAGAGTCTGGCTTAAAAGGAATAACTAAGCAACCTCAGTAACTTGAGCAAAACCTGAGTAGGTCAGTCCTGTCCCAGTATGATTCAACCTTCTGACTTGTACGGGAAAGCAAAGGTGAACTGAGGTGTATCCAGTTCACATTTAATATACAGTAAGTGTTAACTTTCCCTCCCAAACACTTCAGGGGAGGCTTTGATGTTCATTTGATGAAGGTGAATAGGTTGGGGGAGGATTAAAGTTTATGAAGTGCTGCAGTAGTCCTAAGGCTAGCAGCCAAGTGGTGCCTCTGAATCGTCCTTGTAGGGAAGAGATTGAAAAGCCACACATGAGTGCTGGAGACCAGGGAGGGGGATGTATCTCAAAACCCCCCCACCCCCGGTCGTACTGCTTCTGCTTGTCAGAAAGAGAAAGTCTGCGCTGCTTTTCTGACAAAGAGACCTGCCCAAAGCTCTACATTTATGAATTAGTAACTCATAAATTAGCAGCTGTAGGTTGGCAATCTCTTCAGAGGGCTATGCCAGCTTTTGCTTTCTCACATGAGAGGCTGACCCGTAAAGGCTGTGCCTGTAGGCTCGAGTTGAGAAATCCTGTCCCTTGAAGAGACAACGTGCTGTTGGAGGCCTTGTGTCTAGGTGAGACGCTTTGAAACCCCATGGGAGCCAGGGACTGCTGCCTCTTGCAGATCCCTTGGCCCCAAGCCCCTGATCCCGCTGTAGGCCCTTCAAACCCCGCTGGCACCCCACCGCTGACTTCCGACCTAGCTGGCTGCGCAGGACAATAGAAGGGAGAGAGCGGTAACATATGTGTCTCTAGCCACGCACATTCTTGGCTTCCTTGCCTATATCTGCTGGCAAGCACGTGGTAGGAAGCAGCTGCTGACACTACTAGTTGCATTACACTCTTCATTTGGGCCCTGTGCTTTCTAGCAGGAGCCACAAAGCATGGATTTGAACCAAATTGTGACAGCCTTCTGCGGAAAGGAGGAGAGACCATGTAAAGAGCCAGGGACACGAGGCAGGCAGGGACCTGTGCTCGGTGCGCAGAGGTGGAAGACCGGGCTTCTTGAATGAGTGAGGGGGTAAGGAAGGACCTGGGCAGACACTGCATCTCAAGGTGGTCTTTCTGGATGAACGGCTACTTGGAGGGACATTACAAGAAAGCACGTAGCAAGTTCTAGCATACCTGTAAACAGAGGCATGTATAAGCTCCAAGGGGAACTTGGTGAATGAATAAGATTCATTCAGCCATCTTCAAAAAGCCACCAGTGCATAGAAGCCACTCATGCTAATAACTTTGATATTGGCGCTAAAGACTGGCGTCTTGAAGATTAGTGCGTGAACATGGGGGACCTTTGTGAGTACGGTTTTGATCGTTAGAGAAAAACAAGCTGAGATATTCAATCAAGAGTATAAAGCTGATCACAGAAAGAAGCCACCGTACAACAATCTCATTGAAAAGAAGGCTTTTTAAAATTCCCATTAATTAGAATATATTTGATCTCTTGGCTTCATTTTAATTTAGAGAGAAATGTGGAAGCACCTTCCAAATTCTGTTTCACAGCAAAAGCTTGCGTAACCCTTCAACTCCTGGCATTTTCAAACTACAGTATAAATTGCAAAAGGAAAAGTTGCCGTTGATGTGGAAAACACAATCTGTGTCTACAAAGTCTTCTGTTTTAAAAGGCCCATTTTATACTCTCCTCCAGAAGGTTTGACAGCTCAGGTTATTAGCAGCAGGGTTTGGGTTTTTTTTTTTTCATTTACATTGTTAAACATTTTTTTCTGGGGGAAGAAAAAAAAAGCCCTAAAATGACAAGGAAGTCTTGCAGTGTTTTTCTTTTTTCTTTCTTTTTTTGAACAGCTATATCACAATTCCTATCCTTTCTATGCATAAGAAATTCACAAAAATATATAGATATGCATATTTGATATTACCACTTCATGGAACTTCAGAATTCATTAGTTGGTGCTTAGCAGCAGCTTCCTGTTCTGTTGCAAACTGCTGCCGAGTAAGGCATTAGCCAATCTTGAAAAAGCCTATTAAAAAAAGATCAACTCTCAAACAGCAAGGATAGAGTCTGGATGTTTATCTTCTCTAAAACATACCAGCTGTTCCTTTCTTCAAATAAGAAAATTAGGTATTTGGGATGTTTTTAAAAAATATTTTGCTACCAAATATTACTTGCCAAAAACGGCCCGTGTACTTTTATTTCATGTGACCCATGGAACAAATACTTTCAGAAAACGTTTTTTGATTGCATTAATAGTCAAACTGTCATGCTTCAACTATCAAGCTAGTTTCATTTTTTTTCCCCTCACCTTTCTGGAGCTAATATTTTTTTTTTTAACATTGCCCAAAATACGATTTTGCGCAATGCTTGTGCTGGAGAGACCAAACCTTTCCCCTGTTTGTTCTCAAGCTTTTGAGCTCCGTTTTGAAAGTTCCCAGTTTTTGGCAACTTCTGAGTTTAACAAAACTACAGGGTGAAGAAAAAATCAAACAGACAAGTAGCAAAGCCAGTGATTTTCCTTGGTCTGCACACCATCAGCTCTCACAAGAAGGGGGAGCACTGCTGTGCTGTCATTCCTGCCCGTGTTTGAGGACTAAATGCTGCCTATTCACTGTGCATTTTGTCTTGCTAGTAGATGCCTAAAAGTTTTATTATTCACTCTTATTCCAAGTGCTAGTGGGGGAAAGCTATTATTTCTTCTGTGGCAATACTCTCCTAACAGTTGAAGAGCTTTAAGTTCCCCATCCCTCTAGTTCTTCCCCTGAGGCTTCAGAAGGGGAAGTCTCTGCTGCTCTGGTCCCCTCCTCAGCCTGTTGCAGTCATCCTGCCTTGCCAGCCACCTCCTCTTCCATTTCTCAGCAGTTCCTTATGGCTTTTCCAAAAAGCAGCAGTCTATACTTGGCATGATTCTTGCCTTTTTCATTAGTGCCATTGGTAAACTCATCATGGAGCAGTTAAATTGCCTGTGCTTATTAATTTAATTCTGCTGTTCTTGGTTGTAAGGAGCAGGAGACTATTGCTGTCTGTCTTCAAGCTCAGGAAGAGGCCACTGAGATACATTAGTCTCCAACTTATTTGAAAATACTGGGTTTTTGCAAAACCAGAAATACCACAATTATTTTTAGCAGAACCCCTCATTTGCCAAAGTTGATGATTTAGGTTTTCCATTTGCCCAGGATAAGATTATTTTTCAAACCCTTTATACATTTATAATTATAGACATCCATTTAAAAAATGAAATCACCGAGTAGGGAAGCAGAGGATCCCTGCACTTACTCAGCATGCTGTGCAGACCAACTGTCATAACGTGATGCAAGAACAGTTTAAGCATTTGCAGTGCTCTTTCCCCAAAATTTTTTCACAGTTCGGCTCCTTCACAGTACTTACTACTTTCTGCTCACCGAGAGGAAGGGCTGGGAAGCATTTCTGGGTAAACAGAATTATTTTTCAGGAAGAGTTTTGCTTGCAAGAAAGGGAGAAGGTTATTATCTTTGCAGGAAAAAAAAAAAAAGGAAGAAATGAGGCCTCAGACCTGAGCAAAAGCAGTCACTTAAAAGTGCTGTGGTGGATTGAATCAACGCAGCATGTGTGTTTTGGATTTGTGCACACATGGTAAGAAAAGCCAGCAAAAGTCTTCATGGGATTTTACTGAGAAGAAGGTAATGCAGATGCCAAATCCATTTATCATTTCTTTGGTTACATGCCACTGTCCCTCATGACCTTCTCCAGCCTCTGAGCAGTGAACACTTTCTCTCCTATTAAATATGCTTGTTTTGTTTTTAACCACTTCCTCACTGCCCCGCTACTCATATATTTTGTGGCACCACTGGCTTTTTCCCTTATAGGGGGCTGGTGCATTGCTTTAAGAAATACAAGTATTTGGAGAGAGAACAGAATTGACCCAGAAGCAGCTTTGGTGGATTTGTGAGATATTTTTTGGGAGGCTGTTTAAGACAAGACTGCTAGTATACAGGACTACTCAGGATCTACTTTTTCCAATTAATAACTTCTATTTTTTCCCCACCAACCTTTCCATTAGAAAGGGTAGGTTCCACAACTACCCATCTGTCTGTGGTCTGCCTGAGGAAGCTGGTATTGGGTTAAGTTCTTCCACAGCCCCCTCACGCAGCCCTAGGAAAGGTGCTGCGACTCCGTTGCGCTGTCTGAAAGCACAGGCAATTCATAGCTGTCCTGTGCTGCAGTTTGTTGCTTTTGCAGTCATTCCCTTCCATTGCTGCTTGAACATACAACTCCTTGGCTGATGGTCAGAGAGGCTCCCCTTTGGTCATGCAGGAGGATGTATACTTTTAATTTTTACTGTTCTCTCATCCTCCAAGCCATCATCAAGAACTGTTGGGTAGGTCACAGCTCCTCCTCCAACCACAACTCTGTCAGCTGTTCCCATGGTCAGAATTAACAAGGATAGCTTAAACAGTTTAAATAGTAAGTCTTCACCCACCTGGCTGTTTTTGACAGAAAAGGATAAGGGAGCATTGTCTAAATGGCTCTGCTGGCACCTTTGAAGGCTGGTAACCTCCTCAGGGGTCCTGACAAGCAGCAGGCTGAGGGCAGTCACTTTTTTAACTAGCGTAGCTGGAGCTGGTGTCTGGCCACAAGTTGTGACTAGGGCCTGTGACATGTCTCATGGTAAATCTGTTCTCTTAGGCTGTGCTTGAAGAAGTTGTGTAGGAATGTAGTTGAAGAAGTGTGTGCCTCAAACCTAGAGCTGTGTTGTCATGTGCATGCTTAGCTCTGTTATGTGGTCGTAGGATCCAAGAGGATTTGCCATGACTGGTTGCCACAATTTTCTCTCTTGAGTGCAAAGAGAACAGATTATTTTAGAGAAGATAATCACTCTGTTTAGACCTTGGTGGGTGGAGCCAAACAAGTGTGTGATTGGGCCTGACAACAAAACTCAGTACTGTGAGAAGTTAATACACGCAATGTCTAATTGATGCTTCCTAGAGAACCTCAAGATACAACAAATGCAGTTATCAACAGAGAATTAAGTCAGGGTAGTAGCTGAAAAGGATCTGATGGTCGTCTTGTAGTCTGGCAAGGCCAGGGTGCTCTTCCAGCATGGTACTGGCATGTATGAATATGAACTTGGAGGACAAGTAGCTTCATGAAGCCCTGAAAGCTGGAAGCCCACTTATGTGGTGATACTGAAGAAAGAGGAGTTGGACCTCCTGTATCCTTCATCAGCAAAACCAGAGGGAGAGTTTCCGGTTTCTGTGGTTTTTCCTCTGTCCCCACTGAAGTTCAGCACTACCTCAAGCAGTGCTTTTGTAGGACAAAATTTTTGGCCCCCATCTGTATGTATACGTGTATGAGACAAAACCATACAGATACACACCCTTGTTTTGTACTCTTTTAATAGTTTTTCACAGAATTATTCCTATCTATCTTCCCCCACCCCCCATTTTTGGCAGCCTTTTCCTGAGTTGGGTTGCTCCTACACAGCACAGCTGATAGTGGGCCATGGGGCGAGGACACATCAGCAGTGGTGTAAGCAGAGAGTGCTACCAGGACTCTGTTGTGAATCTTCAGCCTCATCCATGTCTGTTGAGCTATCTGTATGCCCCTGATCTAAACTGGGTCTGTAAAATGCTGCAAAAAGCACTTCCATGGAAGGAGTGGTCACCTCTAGCAGAGGGTGTGGAGGGTGTAGGTACTACTCTCTGTAGGAGAGGGAGGAAGGGCTGGCAAAGCCTCCAGTCACCTTTGTCTCCAGAGGATCTGTCCCATGGAGAAACGCCCTAAAGCTCTTCCACCAGTCCTCTCAGCGACATCGTGGTATAAGAGATAACCGTGCTCTCCTCCAAAGCGGATTGATAAAATCTGCTTCCGTTGCGCAAATCTACATTGCTTTCTTTGTGGGGAAGGAGCTGAGTTTCCCTGTGGGCCTTAGCTGTAATTTGCCTCTCTTGCTTTCAAAGGTGTCTGTCTATTTTGGATAAAACTTCATTTAAGTCTTCGTTTTCCTTGGAGCCTGCCTTCAGAATCATCAACAGCAACAAAAAACCCATTGAGCAAGTGAAACTACAGGCTTGTTCTTTCCTTGATTTGTGGTAGTGTTTACCAAGAAGGACTGACTTTGACTGACAGTCTCTCTGAAAAGGAAAAAAACGGATCCACATTGAAATATGCTCTTCTCTCAGTTAGCTTAATGGAAAAATGAGCTCCTTACATCTTTTCTTTCTCTCCCAGGTAAATTCATAATTAATTCAGTTTTGGTACATTCTTCTGACCAAATGCTTGCATTCTCTAATCTGCTTCATCTCCTTCATTATGGTCAGGCTAATACATCCCTTAATTTTGGAGAAGTAATTCAGAAGGTTGATTTTCAGTATTTTCTCTGGACCTTCATTTTCTGCCAAGGTAATATATAGCCTTTGAAGTTGCCATCAGCATAGGTTTGGCCTCTACAAAAACCTATTTGAAATGAGAACTACTGTCATCCAATGACTTGCTTTAAGACTGAGTTTTAGTTAATGATACTAATATAGTTCAGCCTGATGTATATTTAATAATCTCCGTGGAATTCCAATATTGGAGATTTGAATTTAGAAAACAGAGGGGGAATTGGCCTTGTCTGTCCCAGCACTGTCTGATCTTGCAATCTCCTGTTGCCTTGTGACACCATCTGAGTTTCTAACGCAAACTTGGACACCGCTATAGTGACGCAAAACCTCCTGACAATATGCTTGCTTTTCTTAGGAACTCCTTAAAAGCAGGAGGCAACAGGGCCTGCAAATAGTGCGGTGGATGGTTTCTAGCGGTATGGCATAGCTCCTCTGGGTGCGTTGCCTGAACAGCTGTTGTACAAGGCTCCCTTTGCAGGGTCTGCGTTTGTTACCACCAGGTAGCTGCTGAGGCAGCACGTGGTTGTGTGTTTTGGATCTGTTTCATGCCTTGTTCTCCAGAGGCAAGTCACTCTAGTTTGTGAAGATACCTCAAAATAGGGGCAGTTGCTGTCCAATGAACATGCGTTATTTGGCTTAACATACAAAAACATTAGCTAGGGTTTTCTTATGCCTGTTGGCAAAAAGGTGTTCTTTTAAAGAAATGCCAATAATAATAATAAGAGCTACTTCAAATAAGGTCTGAGTTTCTTGACTGCGAGTGGGAAATTATGTAGATTACCAACCCTGAGAACTCTCTGATACTCAGTGTCATGATTAGAGGGTGTGAAAGTCTATTTGAGGACTTGGCTAATTTGAACTACTTGAACTCCACAGCTAAATTACTTCAGGTAATGCTTGACAGCTGTGTTTTCTAGCAATAAGGGCTCAATATGTTACAGAAGTTGTAGTTTGTTTGCTGTTTCTGACCTTCTCTCATTTTGAAGCAATGCTTACGCTAATGACTGTTTTTGAGGGCTTGAGGAGGGGATATTTTTGCTAATTGTGTTCCAAGCTGAAGTTATATGGCTGAAGATTGGATAGACATTTTCTTTCTGCTGTGTGACATGGTCTGATTTGTTGGCTTGGAAGATTTAATTGGAAGATAAGATGGCAGCTTTTTTAAAAGGAAAGTGTTTGGATTTTACACTCAGTTTAACAGTCTTTTGGTCTCTGTGTGTGCCCATGCATACAATTTAAACCACAGTTTTAGAACACACATGGGACATATTTGAAGGTAAGAAGCATGTAATGTGTATGTGAACTGTAATGTTACAGTTTTAACTCTGTGTGTATATATATATGTATATATACTAGAAGAGTGTCATCCCTTGTGGCCTATCTAGCATTTGTACTAAGAAGTTTTCCCTGCCACCTTCCAGAAATCAGCTTTCTGCTGCCTTTGCCTCCTCCTTCAGAGAGGTTCAAGTCTCCCATGAGAACCAGGGTCTGTGGTCTGGAGACTTCCTTGAGTTGTTTACAGAAGACCTCATCTACTTCTTCATTGTGTGGTCTGCAATAACCTCCCGTCACAATGCCACCCTTATTGGTCTCTCTTCTATTGCCAACCCACAAGCATTCACCCAGCCTATCGTCCATCCCACAAATGGGCTCCACACATTTAAGTAGCCCTTTCATGTAAAGGGCAACAATTCTTCATTGCTCCATTTTGTTAGGTGGATCTCTCTAGTAGCCTTCCTTGCTCAAGAGAATCCCATGGCCATAAAAGCCAAGGTGCTGCCTGGGATACCAGTCATACAGCCAGAGTTTTATTTGCAGGAATTGTCTACTCGTACCTGGGCTTTTCCCTTTTGCCTTTACGATCAAGGAGGATCACCTGGACTCCCACCTTTGCCCACAGAGCTCTGTAGCAATTCTTGATGTTTACCAGGTCTCCCATGGCAATGTCATTGGTGCCTATATGGATGAGCATCAGGCGCTGATAGTTGGAAGGACAGCTGAGCTTCCATTGCCTTTCTACCTCATCCCACATCTGGCACCCCGCAAGTAAAACATCTCCCATGACAGCATCTTTGGTCAGTAGGTGGATGACTTTGACCCCTGCAGAAGGGAATTTCCAGTCACTGTCACCCAGCCCCTCCTTATGGTACTGATGCTCCATTCAGGCCTTGTGGGCCTTGAGACCCCACTTCATGGAGTTTGTTCCCCATCCTGGGCTATTATGGCACAATACCAATCCTGTCCATTAAGACCTGAGAGCAGAGGAGTCTCTGTCCTGCCTCAGAAGTCCCAAGTTGCCAGCTGCTTGTGGTTTTTCCCCAGTCAGGAGCTAAGCACCACACAGCCGCTTGCTCACACTCCCCTGGTAGGATGGGGGAGAGAATCAGAAGAGTAAAAGTAAGAAAACTCATGGGTTGACATAAAGACAGTTTAATAGGTAAAGCAAAAGAAGGAATTCATCTACCACTTCCCATCGGCAGGCACCAGGTATTCAGCCATCTCCAGGAAAGCAGGGCTCCATCATGCCTAATGATTACTTGGGACGGCAAACACCATCACTCCGAATCTTCCCTCCCTTCCTTCTTCTTCCCCTTTGTTTATATGCTGAGCATGACGCCATATGGTATGGAATATCCCTTTGGTCAGTTGGGGTCAGCTGTCCCGGCTGTGTCCCCTCCCAACTTCTTGTGCCCCCCCCAGCCCATTTGCTGGTGGAGTGGTGTGAGAGGCAGAAGAGGCCTTGGCTCTGTGTACGCACTGCTCAGCAGTAATGAAAACATCCCTGGGTTATCAACGTTGTATTCAGCACAAATCCAAAACACAGCCCGGTACTAGCTACTGTGAAGAAAATTAACTCTACCACAGCCAAAATCAGCACACAGCTGCTTGGGGGTCTCCATCCACCATGTGCTCACACGTAGCCTCTCAACATCCCTTATTCCCCACATTGTGTGGCTTGGGCTCTTGCTTTTGCAAGACCATGAAGACCCCGTTTATCTCCTGTTCACCCTCTACTGTCCTCCCACAGCCCCTTTACGTGGCTGCCCAGTGCCCCATGCCACTGGACTTTCCTGGGGGAGGCCATGGAGGAGGCTGGGGTCACCTCCTCCCTCTGGGCTGTGGCTGCTGATTTGCTGGGGCGCTATCTCTAGCTACTGCTTCTGATCCAGAACCTGCTAATTCAGGTGGGAAGGGTGAAGTGAATAATGGCCCTGGGCTTCTTGTAGAGGAAGGAAAGGAAGCAAATTGCTGCGGATTCCCCATGGCACAATGTTTTACCAGAGTCTCACCGGGACGGGAGGACGCAGTGTCGCTCTCCAGCAAAGGGGCTGTGCTGGGCCGGAGGGATTCTGAGAGGAGACACCCCACTGGGTAGCCAAGCTTGACTTCTCATAATTAGTGTTTAAGAAGGCTAGTCCTGACAATGGTGAGAAAACGTTTCTTGCTTTCTTGTCTCCAGGCCTCTTATTAATGGGCATGCTGCAGTCAAGGTCTCAATTTCGAGTATAAAAAAACTGTAGGGTTGCTTTTTTGTTTTGTTTGGTTTTTCCCTACAGAGTGTGATGATACCTTTTCTGGATTTTTTTTTTACTTTTTTTTTTCCTCAGTGCCAAAAAGAAACAAGTTCTCTACTTTTGCTAAGTCACCTTTGCCCTTAATAACCACCTTTGAGATAACTTTCTAAGCCACTTGAGAGTTCTTCCATGAAAGTCAATAGTTCTTTTTGTTGTGTTGTTGGTTTCTTTTTAAATTGTGGAGTGCCTTTTCTTCATTCAAATACATACCTCAGCCTCATCAAAATATTAATAAGTAGGTTTTTATGCATAAGTATTTATTTCCAGACCCAATTTGCGGCTGTTATGGTTTGTTGGATCAGCGATTTCATTTTTTAATAAAAATTCTAAGGAGGTTTTGATTATGAAATGCAATGTCTTGCAAAGAGCTATTAAGTTTTAATGTGTCAATATCTGCTTTTCTTTTAAATTACTTTTAAAACTTCATACCTGTTTAAAATTAGAGGAACTGCGGGTACATTAAAAGTCCGGGTGACAGGAGGCTTCTATCCCTGTAACAATTTGAAAAAATAATTAAAGAAACGAATTTTGAGTCAAATTAGAACTTACAAAAGGAAGCGATGCTCCTTTTGTAGTAACATGCAGGATGATTCCTTAGGCCTTTTTTGTGTTTAAGAAAAGCCCTTTGAGGAGGTTTAGGGGGTGTTTTAAAAGCCAGTGACTAAGTTTAGCCTTACGGTCCCTCAGCGAGGCAGGTTGATGTCATCCTTCTAGTGCGGGAGGGGAATTTCAGCAGTAGGATGGCATTACCCAAAATCACACGGTGTGACTGCCAACTGGAAGTGAAGCTTACAGCCCTTACCCCATGGTTTCGTGTCTGAGGCAGCGCTCCCAGATTAGCTTCCACGAAGCTGGGGGGAGAGGAGAAGAGAGGGGGGAAATCGGTTGCTTTTTTGGCCCTGCGTAAGTTAAAAAGCCCTGTGCAACGTCACGGAGGAAGGCACGGGAATGGCATGGCTATTGGTGAAAACGTATGCCTGCAAAGGTGGCGAGACAGTGGTTTACAGTTCACTGACAAATGACTTGGTTTCGATCCAGCTTAAGCTGGAAACAAAACCGTAAGCTGTGAGTGAACTGGATCCTACAGCTGTTCACCAGATTTGGGCTCCTGTAGGGCCGCCCCCCTGCCAGCCATTCCCAGACCAAGGCTCTCACAGCAGGCTGTCCCCAGACAGATTATTCAGCAGAATCCATTAGAAAACTGGATTCACATTTGCCAGGGGTTTATCGCCCTAAGACTGACCTGTCTGAAAGGAAAACGTTGCTGGAAGATGTCTAGAGAGCCCCTGTCCCTGGGGTTGCCTGCGTGTTTGTCAGTGCAGAGGGAGGAGAGCTGGAGAGGCCATTTTGTGTTGCACGGAGCAGGCTGTCCTCCAGGCCCTGTTTGAATGCACCGGGAAGGCGAAGATGGGAGAGAAATGAAAGGAGAATGATCAACCTCATCTGAATCGCTGCGGTTTTACTGATTCGGGTGTTGGGGTTAAAAATGCCATTATAGGTTTGCCTCAGGTAGTCACATACATATTTTATTAGACTTTTTTTTTTCCTTGGTCAGGAAAGCTGGGTGATTTCCGTGTTAGTTCTGGCATCCTCTCAACCACCTTCTCCTACTGACTCCTACTGCCCAAAGAGGTGGTCCTGCCCCCATTCTTCCCTGCATTGCCCCTGGAGCTTGCCTGTCTGCACAGCGAGCCAGCTCAGCTGTCTCACGTAGCCACAAACTTGCCAAACCAAAGAAAATGACTTTTTTGCTAGATCAGTGAGTCAAATCAGTTTATTCCTGAGGCCCATCTGCAGAGAGGAGCTGGGACTGCCCAGTCCAGGCTAAGGAAGGGAGGAGGCTATGTGCAGGCAGAAGGTCACCCTGCCTGGTGGCACGGATCAGCTGGGTCGGCTGTCTCGGAGTCATACCCGAAGTGTTCCTTCTTGGGTGTCCACCAAGATGCAAACTGAACAAAGCTTATCCGGCGGAAAGACCATGCTAATCTCTTTCTTCCTCTCTCATCTGTTTTTCAATGTGGGTCCTCTGATATTTCTTTGGGGGATATTCTTTACTTTCATGCAATTCTGCTAAAAGAGCCAGTCAAGCACAAGAGGACAAATCGGTTTAGAAAACAAATTTCATTCATCTCGGTGTTCATAAAACCATTTGTGTTATAACCTGTAAAAATGAATGGATGACAGAGAAACTATTCCTATTTCCTACTCATGTGAAATGTAGCCACTGTCAGCACAGGTGATCCCTCACCCTAAAATATTAAAGGCAGGGCTATGGCAAATTTTATTCTTCAGCTCAGTAATTCTGTATCTCACAGCAACAGCTTTCACAAGTTGCTGACTATTGTAAATGCCCACATCTCACAGTAAAATGGATTTAAAAAAAATTTATTTTACCTCATTTGGTCTGTTAATTAAAGTCAACAAAATTTGGAAAATTACTTCAGGGAAAATGTAAGTCTGCTGTATCTCTGGGGGAGAAGAAGAAATGCAAGTGTATCACATTGGGGATGTGATAGTTTGTTTCCTGGGCAGAACCTCTTGTGCTGAAAAGTATTTCAAGGAGAGGGTGCTTCAGGCTCTGGTAGGGTTATATGTTATTCTGACAGTGTTCAGCAACTCAGTCTGAACACCTGAAAACCTTTTCAGCTGTTTCATGGGAAAGATGCAAAATTCTGCGGCAGTGTTAGCCTTGTGCTGCTTAACTGCACTTCTAGTCCTCGCCTGTCAATGACAAACATGCTTGAACTATGCATATTTACAGGGTGTTTTGCTAATCATCTTTCTTTTCTAGCAAAGATTAAAGAGCTAGCCAGACCCTTGCAGGCTGCAGGAAGCATTTGTTGACTAACCATGGCAGGAGCTAATGAATACTTTGTCTCCTGCGGACACTGCTGTATAAAGAGATAACAAGAGGGAACACCAAGCATGCCACCTTGCCCATCTCCTTACAGTAACTCAGCCAGCTGGTGATTAAAGCCATCTAGTTTCTGAGGGCACCAACAGAAATGCTCTGGAACTTCATGCTGAATTGATTTAAGAAGTTACTGCTCCAGCTGTCAGCTATGTTACTTTAGCAGAGATGGTTGAAGAAAATGAAAGTGGACTTCCCCCTCATCACTGTTCACAGCCTAGTACGGTAACTTATGCTGAAATATGCTGGTCATCCTTTTCCAGAGGTGGCAACCTCCAGTGCAAGGGCAGGATTGACAGTTTGGGGTGGCATCTGCCACCAGACATGAACTGCTTGGGCTCACATGCCCACACTGCATTACATTAGGATTAGGAGACTGGGTTTTGTGGTATCTTGCCAAGAACTTAACGAAAATAATATAGATTATACGCTCGCATCAACAGAGAGTATGCTGCTTACCGGCAATTACATCCTATAGCAGATGCAATTGCCTTTTGCGTGGGGAGGCAAACTCATGGGGTTTCACGGGTGCACATGTCTGGCCACATCGTCACGGGCTTCCCTCCCGACTTTAGGAAGGGCAAGGGCATGTTTTAACTCACCTTTAGAAAAAGCCCTTGCAGTACCTTCTTTTATTTTGAAAGAACCCATCTGAGATTTTGTTTTTCTTTCCTTTTATTGTAGTATGCTGTGCTCCCTGTTTCGAGGAGTTCAAAATTGGGCTTTCTGGTGATGTTAACTATTCTTCGCATCTAAGGCAGGGTTTAAAATACTTGGTTATTGAAGGTATTTTTCTGCTTATTCACAGAAGTGGAAGGAGGGGAAGGCTTTTCTGTTAGGTCCATAAAATAAATTCAAGTCAGACAGGTTTTGAAGCTTCTGGAAAACTAGGGGAATGTGTTGCCGTTAAAGGACTAGTTTCACTGGAGCTCTGAATGTGCTGCTGTCAGTCGTTAAGGTTTTTGCCTTCTTCAGGATCTGGTCCCTAGGAATAAACCACAGTCATTTTGTAGGCTAGATGCCATTTGGCATTTTGAAGAGGTATAAGCATATAGCTTTCATGGAACAAAGTATTGTTTAATCTTAACAGAAACCATGCATCACCTAAGAGAAGAATTTGTGAATAAATATCAAATGAATACCTGTTTTTCAAGATTTGCCATTTCCTGTCAAGTGTGATTGATTCAAGTCACTCCTGTATGGCATGTTCTGTAGTGACTTGCTCATTGTAAAGAGCTCTGGCAGAGGCATGCCCTCTTCTCCAGGAAATTTCTCTAACCCATTCAGGTATCTTTGGTTTGTGTCTTGATGGCTGGCAATGCAGCCAAAATTATGAAGATGACAATTGCCTACCGAAACCCCTTTATAGCTTTATGATTCGTCAGTTTACCATGATGTTACTTCCTGTTCTATTGTTTTGGTTTTCTGGTAGCTCCTTAGTATTTTCTACTAGTGTGGAAAATCTAGGTTATTCATTCCTTGAAAATGTCAATATAGCCACTATATCATTATCTTAATAACCTGGGTCAAATGCAGCACTCGTGCACTGCTACAGATCAGTCTCACCTTTCTCATAGCTCTCTGTCAGAGTGCGTGGCCTTCAGCCTTGGAAAATGCTGGGCAGTTGAAAGTGGCTTTATTTCCATACAATTTCCCTCTCTGAAATGGCTCTTGCTTTCTGCACCGTCGCCCGTCGCATACAGCTAAATGGACAGACTTGAAACTCTTGTGCGTATCGGTATGATGCACATTCCACAATGTGTCATGTATAATCTGAAATTACCAGTAGACATTTATCTACCATTTTTCTGTTTGTTTGTTGATAGGTTTTCTGTGTGTGTGTATTTGAGCTACAAGTGTTATGTATATTAATTTTTTTCTAAACAAATCTAATGCAATAGATTCATTCTGTTTTGAGTGGCTTCTCCTCCCTCCATTACTTAAGTATGTAATAATAACTAAGTAACAAATTTGATAACAAGTCAAATAAGTGTTGTTTAAAATTCTCATTTGAGGAAGTAGTCTCTGCAGGTGCTATATTTTTCTTTAAAAATGTCGGCAGCATGAAGTAAAAAAAAAAAGTGAAAGTATGCATTTTTGAAAGAGATTGAGGTACAGAAAATAATATTTCAGGAATAATTTTGTTTTAATAACCTTCATTCTTAGAAGAATTGCTTCCTATCGTTCTTTGCCATTGCTGTGTGATTGTGGGGTTTTTTCTAGCAGGTAAGCACGGAGACCTTGCCAATCTTTCCCTTACATTCACCAGTTAAAAATAATACCAGTTGTTCCTAACTTATAATAGGGTAAGGAAGAAAAGGCTTGGTCCCAGAACTAGTAAACAGTGAAAAATACTCTGGAGAAGGATGAATGGTTCTGCATTCTTTTTTTTCAGCTCTCGGCAGAAGGCATGACAGTGGCTTATATGCATTTTTTCCTCCCATTTCTCTTGCTGATGGCCATTAACACTGTTACTTCCATTATCGTGTTTGAATTAGTGTGCCTTCCTGAGAGAAGTTTCTTGTTTACATAGCAGTATATTTGAATATGCTTCTGGTCAAGGCAGGACTGTATTTTTTCTGTTGAGCTTTTGGCTCATTTGAGTTATGCTAAATAATGAGTTTGTGGGAGGCCTTCTGAATCTAAAAAATAATCTAGTTATCTGAGCTGCAGCCTAAAAGCAAACAAGAAGAGCTTTTATGAACATGTTGCTCTCAAATAGCAGAAGTCAGTTGGAAATAATTTCTTTTTCTGAGGTGGTTTTAAGAAGCAGGTTACCATGACAGGGCAAACATATGGCTTCTCTGACAGCCCTTTGCACTAAAGTTAACTATGCAAGTCTGACCACTGCTTTCAAGAGGAGCATTTCAGTCTTTGAACATTTGACTTCAGAGTCCTATAAACAAACATTTCAGGCGTGTGACACAGTAACACACATCGTAATTCCCTGAGCACCTTTGCTTTTTGTGTACAGTCTCTCTGCGGTACTAACCATAAATGCGTGAGGTCAGATAGTTAACCATTGCTCTTATTAGGGCTGATTTTTGTGTATGCTTTCCAAGGAAATTACCTAGATGTATGTTTAAGAATTGCTTGTAAACCTGTAAAAATTTATTACTATGCAGATTTGGTATCCATAGCTTTCCATTGTGCTGGATTTCTTGGGCTCTCTGACTATAACTTAACTATAGTTAAAGCACTGCAAACCATGGTAGAAACCTAAGGGTTAGCTTTTAACCCAAGACTCGGCTGCGTTCTTCACAGCTGTGTGAAGGCAGCCACATCGTGTAATACTGTCATCTCATTAGATAATCAGTTGACCAGATACATCATTACTTACAAATTCATTGTAGAGAAGAATCTTTTCTGTTTCTGATCTGTGGTTCAGCTGTGATACCAAACTTAAAATCAAGCAAGTGTGTATATATATTTAGACGACTGACTGCTGAATGCAGGCCAGACAGAAGCAATTTGCACATTGAAATGTGACAAGCTCACAGTGTAGAATTTTAATCAATGAGACGTTTTAGCTCATCTCCATTTATTATTTATGCTTGAAGACTAATATCAGATTGAAATATGGCAAACTCGCTCTTCCCAGAGGAGAATTTGGAGAGAGTATATAAAGATTCAGGGTGATGAGGTTAGATGTAGTGAGGAGCACTCCACCCCATTATGCTGTTAATCAAACTGGTTGTTTACGGCAAAAGGTATCTCTGTTACTGCCTTTGGTGTAGTATAAACCTTCCAAAATACTGGCACTCTTCCAATTGCTCGTGTTAGAGTTGAATTCCAGAGACAAGACTACTGTTGGGCCTGCAGTGCTTTGGTTTATGGAAATTAATTACTTTGCTGCTTTAATTTGTGAGGTTAACTGACTGTTGTATGGAATAGTTGCACTGTTCTTCACTGCGTTAATGGTGTCAGAGCACCTTCCTAGCAGCCATCACCTTTCACAGGACTCTGATGAAACTATCACAGATCACCTCACAGCACAGTGTGCCTTACCCAGGTGCCCAGAGGGATATGTATTTTGCAACTGCAGAACATGATTATCTACTTGAAAATACCAGGACAACATCCTTTGACCGTCATTTGTGTATAGGTATCATCAATCGTTCCCAGTACTTTTAGTGCACGTAATATGAAACTTACAGTTCAAGTTTTCTAAACTTAATCAACAAATATGAATTAAAATATCTTATAATAAAAAGCAATTCTTATATACTAAAAAGAAATCTATGTTCATAAAAGGAACATTGAGATCACTGGCAACTTCAAAGATGAATTTGAGGCAGAGAATGATTGACTTGTATTAATAGGGGGGAAAACCTTATTCCCAGCTGGAGAGGAAACAGCACTGGCAGAAAATCTTTGAAGCATTTGTTCATAACAGAACAATCTAGTCTTTGGGGTTCTGTTAAATGAATTAAAATCAGCTTCCTTTCTCTTAATATGGTGAATTAACAATAAAAGATTAACAGTATTGAGACAGAATTCTAAGAGTTCTGACTTGGTTAGCTCTTTGTAAGTGGATAAACTTTATTTTGGCCAGTGTTGAACAAGTAACTCATTACAAATAAGTAATTCAGGATGATGAAGGGGGTTTTGCTCATAAAAAGTTCAACTGCATTATTTAAATACATTCCATACATTTTTCTCTCCAGCAAGCAGGGAAGGAAGAAGAGGTGCCAAGGCCGTTCTCTCTCTCAGAGTGGTTAGAAATCTCTTAACTAGCATTATAAATCCAAAAAGGGGCAGAAGGATAAGGAGATTCTTGAATTTCCAGGTGGTTTACCTGAGAACCGGGGCTATTTTAGACAGTCTTCAAAGAAAAGTAGGTTATAAATATGGAAACTGCAGTAGCCATGTGTGTGGTTTGGCTTTAGCAAGTAGAAAAACTTGCTGGTGGTGTTTATATTTATCACAGTGAATAATTGATAATCATCAATAAATCACTTGGGCTGATGGTGAGCTTGAACCATCTTCAGGCCTGCAGCTTCAAAGGTACCTTATACAATACCTGAAACCCAGAGTAAGTGTGTGTGGAATTGCAGATGAACGTTGCTGCATCATTGGATCAACTGACTATGTTTCTTACTCAGATCATAGCCTGCACAACTGGTAGCATGCCCCATGAAAGAAATTATTATAATTGTCATAATAAAAATAATTTAACAGATAACTTTTTTTTTAAATAGTCAGCAGTCCATAATGATTTGGTGTACTGTGCTATAAGCCGGTTAGCTCAAATACACGTATTTGAAATGTAAGTAGGATTTTTTAGGGGCTCATAACTCGATATGCATTCAGATCATTTTTTAAACTGCATTAATACTTTAAGCAAGTCTTCACGTACTGCTCCTTTGGGATTTAGAAAGACAGTAATTATATGGTAAACATACACTCATTGTTTGAATCACTTGTTGCAGCTTAGCAGTGTCCGTGCAGATTTGTCACTTCTTTCTGAGGGATTATGTGAACTTAATTTTCAGGTTCTCAGTCTGCCACCCATCACAATTGCTAAGCTCCACTGTAGAAACAAAAGATAATTTGAGTAATCTGTATCAGGTAAACTGTTGTTAAATAGAGGTCAGGTGCTAGGGAGATATTGTCCTAGGAGTTTGTGATGGGGTTTTCATAGATTATTTAAGACTTTTTTTTCTCCTGTATGGTCCTAAAGCAATTGCAGCTTAGCAGTTCTCTTCTATGACTATTATGTCCAGGTCAGGATGGTGCTGGTTTTGGGCAAATGCTGAGAGCAAGACAGCACGCAAGTGGTCAAACATCCAAAAATAGGTGGGGGAAAAAAAAAGGAAGGAGAGATACAGTAACACGTCCCTCCTTCATCACATCACGTGTGAGTTAAGCTATATATCATCCTCTTATGTTACATGGGAAATCTAAAATATTTAAGAGACATTGTGAGAATACTGTAGTTGTGAAGGATATGCTCAATGATTTTTAATTTTTTTTAGTTGAAATAAATCAATTAATAAAATTCCCCCAGAACCGAACATCTAAATTGGGCACTCCATGTGCCTGTTCTGTATTTGAGCATCCATTTTCCTTTCAAAAACTCCATTTGTGACCTGAACATGCATCAGAACAAATAACAAAGCCATTTTTGGATGATGTTGGAAATTGTCCTGCAAGAGTATATGGTGCTTTAAGTAAATTATAGTGCTTATGGAAATTATGAGAGACATTAGATTTAAAAGCAAACAAGTGTGAGACAAAGATGAGAACAGTTGTATGAAAGATCTACACAGTAGAGTATCTACACAGGTCAACAAACTATGAGGACAAGCACAGGAACCAGGAATTGTATGAGTGATCCCTGTATGCCATGCACCTGCCATAGATCCCCCAGCTTCTGACAACTGAACATTTAGGAATTTAGTGGATCCCAGCTTGGTTTTGTTTTGTTTGTTAGCTCTTGATGGACCTAGTCGTGTGTTCTCCTAGTGAGCCCTTTCAACTAGTGACACAGAATGTAGCTGCATGGAGAGCTGTCTTCTGCACATCTGACTTCTGATGAGCTGTTGGGTACCTTGGCATTTTTAATAGTGTGAGATGTGGTGAAAATAGTTTTCTATTCACTTTCTCCAGACTACTTTGTTTTGTTTGGCCTTGGTCATATCCTTCTGCATCTCTTTTGCAGGTTCATCTGCTGCAAGTCTATTTAGTCTCATGTCTAAATGTTTGTTGATACAAATCTCACTGCCCTTGTGGCCCATGTACATTTTTTAATTCTGTGGCCTTTTTCAGGACATGCAGCATATTTTGGGTAGTTAAATCTAGCTTAGTATTTTGAGAAGGAGCAAGGTCATTATGTAGTATCTAATTAGTTTCTGTCTCCATTAGTAGATCCTGAGGTGCCCCTTAAACTCTGCCTTTGTCTTCTGCAAATTTGCACTGGCCCAATTGTTCTGGTGTAAATCCGTGTGAGGAAGCACTCACTTTCTTTGTATCCTAATCCTGTTTTGAGCTGATGTCCAAGCCAGAAGGCAAGAAATGCTCTTCCCAAGGCACCTTGAAGAGATGACTCTAAAAGGTGATGCCTGTTTATGTCCCCACCCAGTTAACATGGGATAACTGCACAGACATGGATTTTTTTCTTCCTCCATTCCCATCGCCTTAATCTAGGAGGTAGGGAACAGTTACCAAGGCTTGAAAGAAGTTTGGGGCAGTTGTTCAAGTAAGAGAATTCACTTACTTAGAGTACAGCCCCGACCCTGTTCACCAGCGGGAAGCCTCTGTCCTGTATCTGACTGCACAAAAGCAAGGTCTCAGAGCATCTGTTCTCTTTTCTCCAAAACCTAATATAGGGTGTCTGCACTTTATGGAAAAATACCGTGTGCCACAGAGTAAAATAGACTGTATTTTAAATTTTTGAAAACATGGGTATGTCCTTTAACTGGCCGTTGCGGGGGGCTGCTGTTTAAGTGCTGGTACAGTGGAGGCAGGCACCTACGTTGGCTGGTTTGTATGCTGCAGTTCAGATCCTGGAAATGGGTTTGTCACACACCTGAAAAGTTTGTGTGGTACTGGCTCATTCAGGGAGTTTGTAACTTTTTGTGAATATAAGATGCTTCTTAGTACATTGTGAAACAGTAAGAGTAATTTAAAATAATGCTTGTAATTAAGGCTGCATAATCCTTTTATTTGGTTAATGAGTTTTCCAAATTAAGAAAGTATCTACAGATATTCTTATGGCAATTTTGATGTATTTCTGACTTGAAAAAACAGATTTGAATTTAAAATTGTGGTTCAGATCCATCTCTGAATTTATCTTGGCTATCATAAAACCAAAGGCAGAATGTTCTGTGTTTGTGTTTTAACATTGCCATTGCCAACAGGCTGATGAAAATCTGGATACACTTTTGGAACTTGCGTTAGGAATACTTAATTATTATTGTGTCGTTAAAACTATCAGTAGTTGAACCCTTCTTGTTGCCTTGTAGTTCTTACAGAATTATCAGCAGTAGCTCTTCTGAAATTTCACATTTGCTTGCAAACAAACAAGACTGAGAAAAATCCTATTGTCAGGGAACTCAGGACAATGATAATCTCAGTCTGAGAAGTGATATTTAATTACTTACTGCCTAGGCAAGCTTGTAAAACAAATTTAATTACGTGCAACAGACAAGCTGCTGACCTCCACTTAAAATCCTGTGTACATAGGATGACCTGTGGGTCTGGCCTGAGATTGAAAGGGAAAAAAAAAGGCCCAAGTTTCCTCTTGCATGCCACCAACGAGCAGCTGCGCTCTGTATTCTCCCTGGGGAAGCAAATGCATTTGCTGTCTGCCCCGCAGTCATGGCAGAGAAGCCAAAAGAGAAATTTAACCAAGGTAGAGGCTGAGATGAGTCAAAGTGCTTCTGGCCACAGGAATAGTGAGTTCAATGCAGTGGTTGAATAGATACGCTGTGTTTTATCTGCCAGTTCCTGTGTTCAGATACACCCCAAAATGTTAGTTACTAGGGGCTTTATTTTCATCCTGTTGTAGAAGCAGCAGCCTGCTGTTGAATTATGGTGATGAAGATGGGTAGTTTAACTGCTGACAAGCTCTTATGACAAGGAAGTAAATTTAAGTCTTTAGGTGGCTTTGCAAGAGGGAGTGGGCTGTTCATTTGTTTACCTCCGTGCTACAGGATTGCATTGCAATCCAGAAATGAACATGCTTGCCCATACAGAGCATTTCTGAGGCACAAGCACAGTGCACTCACCCAGAGCTTGCTGTGGAATTGGGCTGTAAATGAGGGGAAGGTGCTTTGAAAAGTGCGAAGTAGACATGCAATATCTTTTTAGGGAGTTAAGAAAGCAAATGCATCCTGGGAAGGTCTTTGTGTACAGAAGTGGAATGAAAACCTTGCAGTGAATGCCAAAGGAGAGAGAAGTCCCCCAGATAGTGGCCTGGGAACGAGGAGAACGGATTATCTTGTTGCAGATGCAGGGCTAGCGGTCGAGGTTGCAAACATGTTTCAGTGTTTTTTGCCTTTGCTTTTCAGTGAAGTTCTGATTCCAGTCTCCTGTGTAAGACTCTGACCCCAGCTGGGCAAGCTGCAGCATTTACCTGTCCCCGGCAGCAGCTTGGCCCCGTGTGGGAAATGGCAGCCCACCGGCCAGGGCTGCTGAGAGGACATCTCTGCTTCTCAGCTGCTTCTCTTTGCAGCCCGGTGTGGAAATGTCAACAGTCACCTACTGCAGTTTATGTTACAGTGTGGCACTTTATCATAGATGCTTACCAAGCCCAGTTTATATTGAATTAATATATATAGACCTTATGATTATATTTTGGCATTAAATTAGGCAGCAATATTTGCTTTGCCTGAAAGATGAGCGGCTACCTGCCAGTGTCATAGATGTGTGCCTGTCCTTGTAACTAATCAAATTCCAGGAATACATATACAATGAGAAAGAGATAGAACCCTGTAGAGTTACTGTTGCTACTCCTAGCGTATCTATAATGCACATGTACACACACAGGAAAAATACATACAAAGAGATACATATGAATATAGGAAACTACATCTTTTTCTTATAATCCTATATTGTATGTTTGTGTCCTTATAGGTATGTTTTCCCTATAAAATACAAGTTTGTTTTTCCCAATATTAAACTGCTTGATCAAAACTCCTTATACATCACTACTGAAGATTGAGAAACCAAATTGAACAATAAAATACTCTTCCTCCCAGGAAAGTTTGGAAACTTTATAGATCATCTGCTGCAGAGATTGCTCATTTTTACAAGGAGGCAAGAATAACTCTGGTGTTACTTACTGAGGGAAAATAACAGATCTTTTTTTCACTGAAATGAACTTAGATGAATTTCCAGGGGGAAATAGTGCAGCAGGAATATAGTGCTACCATTTTTGAGAGCCACATATGACAGTCCAATGTTGTATCTGAAAGTTGTTCTCTGTAGGTCCTATCCTTTGTATAATTTTGGCATGCCTTTTGTTCTTCTTCCTTTATAGTGATTCTACTTTAAATGAGCTCTGCAGAAAAATTTGCTGTCAAGTCTGGGAAAGATAATGCAACACCTTAATTTTCCATATTACAAAATGTTCTGAAATGCTTGGAGAGGGATCCCAGTTCATGCATTGAGTCAGCTGGAGTAATTAGGGCATGATGCAATTGTTTCTTTATGGGCCTGAAGCCATCCCAAGAATCACACGAAGGCTTATTCCTTGTTAAAGGTTGCTTTAAACCCTTGGCCAGGTGGGTGTCAGGGGCTTTGTTCAAACACTTTGAGCTCCGTGACAAATGGAGTCACGAGACACCAACTCACTCTGCTCACAGGACTGCAGCTCAACATGTCCCACTCTGAATCTTTAGGACGACTAAACACTGTTCAGGGAATGTGATTTTTGAGTTGTGTGGTTTTTGGTGTTTTGGTTTTTTTGGTTTTTTTTTTTCCCCTGCTACAGAAAGCTATAAATACCATTCACAGTATCAGAATCTGAAACTATTTATTTTGGCCAGCCTAATATGTTGTCATCTTCCCTTTTCCTTCTGGAAAATTCTGGCCTTTCCATGAGTTCAGTTCCATGAGGAGCATCGTTTCTGACTGCTGAGAAGAACAGTTAAAATCTGCAAAGCTATCTTCACTCAAATTTTAGAAAGAAGTCAGTTATAAAGTTGGTGATTTGTGCTATGTGCTTCTTGTCCTTAGGATGACAATGATTGTGCATTTTTAAAGAATTTAATAAACTCTGTGTTCACAGGCATGCTTTAAATATGGATGTTATGCTTCTAAACATTTGCCTGCCCTCACTAAGGTAGCATGAACTGTTTCCTCTCTGACTATTATGGAAGAATATTTTTTGAAATTGAAAGGTGCGTTGGGGTTTTTTTGTTTGTTTTTACATCAGAAGAGCTCAGACAGGTCAATGGGGAGGTTTTTGCAGGTTGTCCATGTAGAAAATGTCCATGCACAATTAATACCTTTTTTTTTTATCAGAAGCCCACAATGATTATTTTAGGCTTTGCTTTTTCTCCTGAATATATTTATCAGCTAAAGACCATCTTTACTGTCTTTGCAGCTCTTTCATGCCTTTGACTATTGAAGCATAGAAAGGATGTGCTATAGTGATCCAAATCTGGATTCAATATTAACCTATTTTGTCAACATTTATGTTGTCTTCTGTATTTATGCTGAATCTTCCATGTGTGGAGTGGGAAGGTATTATCTCTCCTACCTTGCAAACGTAAGTTGCCTATTTTTGATTTTGCCTTAAAAAGGCAGAGAGGACTTGTTGAACACGTCTTCCCAAAGGTGTGAATGGCCAGTTCTTTAAAAATCATTTTGTGGCAGCAAGATGCAGGCATTTTTGTGCTCCCTCTGTACACATCACTACATCAGATAAAAGCCTGACCTGAATAGGTATGTGCCAGAACTGTGTCGCCAAAGACTGGAGCTTAAATAGTGGGAACAGATTGAGAGCTTTCACTATCTGTTTTCTTTCTTTGTTCTTCTAATAAATATCAATTTACTCTGATGTTCTTCATTACCTCTAGATTAGCCAAAACCCTCACTACATCATTACTAGCAAACAATGGGCATTGTATAGATTTGTAAATAAACAAACACATATAAATTAAAACAGCTGAAGGTCTATGCGAACTTCACATACAGGATATTCTGGCATGAAATATCTTTGTAGTAGCATTTCATCCTTTTTTACGTCATGCTCAAGGCAGATTCTCCAGCAGCAAGCCTGTATTTGTTATTGATTTTGTTTAATTTTCAACTTTGGACCCAAGCTGTTTAAACAGATTACTTTCTGCTTTTATCTGAGTCAACTTCCTCATGCTTTCATCAAAGCAAAAGAGATTATTTGACTTTCTGTCTCTTAACACAGCCATTACAAGAGAGTCATATGTTAAGTGACAGTGATGGATTCTGTATCAGGGAGTGGCCACTCTGTTTGCATGTAAGTCCCCTGTAATAGTTCCCTGGTAAAGACAAAAACATCTAATTCTTATTTGTTTGGAGGCTATTTATTAGCAATCATTACAATTGTATTTACTATTTACATATATATATACACACACACATATATATAGTATTTCTCTTTCCTGGGCACACAATATTTGTGAACTGATTAATACCTGGCAATAGGAGGTCACCTTCTGTTGAGATGAACTTGTAGTTCTGAGAATGTAATAGTAACTAGCACCGACACAAGCTCTGGGCACACACTGTGTTTTCTGGTGGGAGCACAATCTCCTTTTATCCTTGGCATCTTATTTATAAGAAAGTTAAGATGGAGGTCATGAGTTAACTAATTTCTCAAGCAGCTAAATCTATGGAAAATACTTGGAAGACTCTGCTGGGAACATACAGAAATCCATCTACATTTATGTTTCAGTTCTCTCTGCAGGAATGGTTGGGTTACAGGTATAGAATATGGGCTCCCTCAATCAGGGTAGCAGGTAAAATCAATATGGACAACATCAGATGCTTTGGAGATATACAGCATTGTCAGTGACTGTAGTGTTGGCAAATTGTGTCTGCATCTCTTTCTTTGAGGTCTCTTGGGCATTGTGCTCCAGGCTGAGGAGATGAAGTGATAGAATACCATCTGTAGGCTCTGAAGACACTTTTTCCTAGGGAGGAACCACAGATATTTTCTACCCTCATTTAAGTTGTGGAAAAAGGACTTTGAGCTGTAGCAAATGACAGCTCCCAGACACAGCCTCAATTCACAGCTGAGCAGGCAGGGAAACCCTTCCAGGGTTTTCATGAAGGAGGCACATGACTCCTTGAGAGCAATGCAGATGTATTAACTCCTTGTTACGGCCAGGCTTTTCTTCTCGTTGTTGTCCTTTGGAACAAATGGTACTTTATACAGAGACCTTGGTGTCGTTAGCCTGAGGAGAGCGGCGGTGCAGGTGATCTCAGCCTGTTTGCGCTAAACCCCAGAAGCCCACCACAAAGTTGTCCTCCGAATGTGGGTCAGGGATTCCTCCCAGCGAGGGTGGCCTGGACGAGGCCCAAGCGAAGGAGGGAAGTGCACAGAAACAGGAGCTGCAATAAACTCGGGAATGGGGCGGGTATAAAGTGTTCTCGTCTGTTTTAAGTTTTTCATGTTAGTTGCTTAAAAAGAACTGCTGTAAATGATTACAGCACTTGCAACTATTGAAGGAATGTTTCTGCTATGGCTCAACCTTGAATACTAATTGGTTGTATTTCTGTAGGAAAATCAGCACAAGGCTGAAATTGCTATACTACTAAAAGATGATGTGCCTCAGCGTTTGCTTCGCTGTGTATAGTCTAACATCTGGACACATTGCAGTCTTATTTGCAACCTAGAGTAGGTCTACATATACTTCTTTACTATAAAAATTCTGCTGCTTCATTTGTGTAGTTATTGGCGCCGATTCATGTGCAATCACAAGTTATTTTTCATCATTATATGTTTCACAGGCGAGATATGGATTAAAAAAGTGTTAATCCTAAAATTAGAATATCAGTCCTGATGCGGATGCTTAATTGTTGTTTCTCTGTTAGTGGTCAATAAACAAGTTAGGAAGTAGCTAAGCTTTTTGCTGGCCAAATTAGATCTGGTTCGGGAAATCACAAGTTACTTGTGTTTATCCTCCATAGCATGTTTGTTTACTGAGAGTTTTTTGTATATGCTGAGAATGGAGGAAAAACATGGACCTGCAAGCTTTTTGTGTTTGATATATTTTTGAGGTTTTTGCTTATACCATGTAATGGTATATAAAATAGGATCACAAATGGTGATTATAATGATCTGAACAGGCTCAATCTGTCATATACAGCAACCTACCTACCTTCCTTTTTTTGTAAAAATATACCCCTAAGTCAAAGCCTTTCTCTAGCATAAATGTCTAGAATCTTATTAAAATCTGATCTCATTAAGTATGCCATGGGTATTAAAATAGTATACCCTAAATCTCAATCATTTAGAAATTATCTGTGCCTGAAAAGATTAAATGAGAAACTTGCCAATTAGTATAAATTTCTTAGTGGAGCAGAAAGTAACTTCAAAGAACTTGATTATATATGTGTGTTTTTTGATATATATCTTTTCTTTTTTTCTGAAATACTTCTAATTTGGAAACAACTTTTAAAACTTCTTTAGCATAACATTGGAACATTTGAAGCTCCTTTATCACTTGTGTGCAAATCAAATGGAAGGGGAACATCTGACACGTTTGAAAATATGTTAAAACAGTCTGTTTAGTTTTTAAAGATGAAAGGATTGAAAATGAAATGCAAAGTCTTATTCGGCTTGTGCTGTGCTGCTGCACCACTGTTTTCTTTTATGAGCGCTGCGGGCCGGTGTTGGGTGCAGCATTTCATGGTGTTACCCAACCCTTTTGGTATGGCAAGCCTTACTATGAAAACACCGTGTTTTGTGTCTGCATCTGATCATCTCTGCTCACCTTTGCGAGACATTTGGGTCCATCTTGCGATCAGATGGTATCAAACAGCACTACAGAGTCCAGTAAACCTTGAATTCCCAACCCCCATCAAACTGGCAAGAAACTGAAACCTGGAGTCCTGCAGAGAAGGCTCCCTCCATCACGTGAGGAGCATCTCAGTCTCGGGCTGCTTTATTCCCAGGGCAGATTTTACCTAGGAGCAGCTGGCATTTCCAGCTTCGAGTCCTCCTTATTTGTGTTGCACAACATCTGGCAACTAAAAAAAAATTTTAATAAAAACTAGCATTAGAATAGAGAGTCACATGCTGCATAAGGCATAGCTTGGAAAGAAAGCAAGTATTGTGTGCAACCTCCCCATGCTGCAGCCTGGTTTTCCTAGTAACAGATGCAGCCTGTTTTTAAATTTGGGTTATTTTGGTGATTTTTTTTTCTTTTAAACAACGTTTCCTAGTTTCAACAGAAATTTAAGCAACACTGAGGCTTGTTTTGGCCGTTCTGCAAAGGACACTGAGTAATTCAGACTTAAACCTTTTGACTATGCCACTGCATACTGATGATGTCAGTAGGATTTCTTATCATTGCTAAACGTCCTTTGTGTTTTCTGCTGGAGTGGGAAGTAAGCAAAGAGCAGTACATCAAAGCAAATGGTATATTTTTGTAACACCACGTGTATAAATATTGGTGCGGTGGTGGTAGTTTCCGTATTAAGTGCCAGCAAAGGTTTAAAAAAAACCCCACACATCTCAGAGCTGTAGGTCCAAAAATGCATGGTAAGGCAAAAAGGTGAATAAACCATTTAAATAGTGAGGGTTTAAGTGGGAAGTGGAGGGGTGGCATAAATACTCTCATGCTCTGCTTTGGGAACAGGAGGAAGCCCAGATGTATTTAAAAAAAACATAAGTGAGGGGGAAAAGGCTCTTTTCCATCTCATGCTGTATCAAATTCCTCCCTCCTTAGCTTTTTTTAATCCTCCAGCATTTTTAGAACTTATTGTTTTATGAAAAATGTAAATGTAATTATATATAATGGATCTTTGTTATAAACTTACATATAATTACGTAGTTTTTAAAGATAGGATAAAAGCCATTATTGAAATAAGAAAACACTTTCGTATCATCTCTAATAATGTTTTCCACATTCCTCTATTTCAAAATAGAAGTGGATTGGATCAGGTTCCCAGCTGTGGATGTGTCAGTGGAGATAAATTTCATGTCCTCGAATATTACCCTTTCCCGAGTACCAGTTTACACACACCTTAAATTCCAGTTTGCCAAAAACAAAGCTTTCCAAGGTGTTCATCTGCTTCCTCAGCGAGGTTTTGAGGTTTCGCAAAATGTTTGTACAAGGAGGTTCAAGGCCCGTGTGACGAAATAAAAATAGCCCCTGCTGTTGTAAATGGCAGATTTTCTTTGCCTTCCCTTTGGAGGGGCGGAGGTCAGGGATATACATTTATTTTCTTTGTCAGTGCAGGTTTTCAACGCCCTTCCAGTCCTGTTTCTGTCCCCTGGCCAGCTGGGTCATTGGTGGCTGATGGCCGAGAAGCAGAATTTGCTTTTCTGATCAGGCTGACCGGGGCATCTTGCGGGAACCTCCTGGGGCTGGAAAGGGGCAGCTGGAAGCCCAGCTGTTGTTCTTGGGTCACTTTTTTTTATAATATGTACCAAATCTGAGTAGACTTTCATTCAGTTCGTAGTCTTGGGACATATTAAATATTGTTTCTATCAGATTTATTTATTCCTCACCCCAGAAAATTGGGAAAAGTATCCTGCCTCTTCCTTCAAACCATCATGTTTTATGTGGAGTTTTAATGAAGCCTTTTTGTGTAGGTGTGTTTTCTAGAAAGGGGAAAAAACTCTACGTTTCTTTTTTTTTTTTTTTTTTTTAAATTTGAGTCGCCTTAAAAGCTGTTTTTGCAGACAGACTGCTTTTGCTCATTCACTTTTGTAAAATATGTGTTTATGTGAGTACTGCGTAGACCTTCTGGGTGACTTCCACAGGGTGTAGGACCCTTTGTGCTTTTGTATCACATACTGTACCTTGTAGAAGTTACCTCTGGGTTATTGTAACACCGATTTTCCGTTAAATGACAGACTATGAAAAAAAGTTTAAATAAAATGCCTTTGGCAATAGTAAATGACAAACTTCTCCAAACATGGTTTACGAGAGCCTTGCAGCCCAATCTTCTAAAAGAAGCACCTGCAATCTGGCTTTATAGCTGATACACAACTAGTTGGCAGACAAAAACCTTGCTAGGATTTCAATTTACAACCTATGATACATAAGGTTCTTTCTTCCTTGTAATGCTTTAAGCTGAAATTGAATTTTAAATTAACTTGACACTGTGCTGTTTTCAAGTCAGATAAATAACCGTGTTCCTTTTCCCTCCGTTCATAATATATTTGATATCTTACTATGAAAGTATTTCCTGAATTGATATTAATATTATACATTTGCCTGTCCTTACTTTCCTTAGGAAAAAATGGAACATAACTGTGTAGCTGTAAGAAGTATTGTTTGCACTTTGTCAATGATATGGTTTTGTAGTTTAGGAATTTTCCGGTTTTATTTCTGTTGCTCACTGTAAAAACTTGTGGTTTATTTCTGTGATTTTTCACATAACTCTGATCAAACAGTGGCCTTCAGAGTTACGTTCTTTCAGCTACCATGAATGTAGGTAACTTCCATTTGCTTTAATTCATCAGAGGGCCACATTCTTCACTTCAGTACCCCATTTACACCTTCACAATGTCAATGAATCAATGTCTCAAGTCCCCAAACTATCATAGTTTGGGGTGTTGGGGTGCTTTTTTATATATTTTGGAGTGTTTGTGGGTTTTTAAGCTGTTAGACCCACACTGTACGGGTGTAAGTCCTTGTATAACATACCAGGTAGTTATGAATGTGGTCAGTAGTGTCTTAATCTGACACCTGGTAGCATAAATCCTTTTTACACTTGATAGATGACACCACTGGGAAGAATATTATAAAGAGCTGCCTTAAAAAAAAAATTTTTTTTCCTAAGTATTTTTAAAGAAAAATGAATAAATGCCTGCTTTTCTGAATGTGCATGTATAGTGGAAAGGAAAACTTTTACAGTAGAATTGTTTTGTAGAGTGATTTTTTTTCCTAATTCTCACACTTGTAAGTGAACAAAACTTTCTCATAAAACTATATCTGGAAGAGCTCATACTAAAGGACATACAGTGGCAGCATTTACAATGTTGGTAACCTGGGCAAAATGTATTTCTTCTGTTCCTTGTCAAAAATGCGGCTAACGCTGTGGGTGCTTCTGTGTAACTTGAAATAAGGTATCGGAGTTCATCCCTCCCTCCTTTCCTCCCTTCTGCCCCAGGAAGGTGTTCTCCAAACAGCTCCCATTTTGTACCATCCAGCTTCCTGCAGGGCGTTAGCATTCCAGCAAGAGTTTCACCAGCCCCGAGGCTTGAACAGGGGTCAGGACAAGTAGAAGAAAAAATTACCAAACACTTCCCCTTGTAGGCTTAGGGCTGGAATTGTAACCAGGGGCTTTTGGGAGCATATTAAAGACCTCCGCTTTCCTTGCCCACTCTTTCCCTATTCCCTTGCCAGCCAATACCAGTATGACCCGAGAGCCTGACTCTGTTTTTATTACCAAACACAGTGAAGAAATATTTGGAATATTTCATTTCTGTGAGTGTATTAATGAGGGAGGGAAAAAAACCCCTCTACCTTAAATAGGACACGAAGTTATGCAGACCTGCCGGACTCAGCCAGAAATTCTCTTAGGCAAAGGAATGCCGCCACATGAAATTGGAAAGTTCTCCTTTGGTCAAATAAGAGAGAAATACCAGAGCCTTAGTTCAGTTGCTTTTCACTGTCCTAGAGTCCCGTCATCTCTCCTCTCCCTTTCCCCCACCACTCTGAGGTATTCAAATGGAAAGCTTACTTTCAAAGGTATTTACATAAGGAAGGCATTCGGCAGCAGATGAGATTTCTTCTGATCAAAAGCATCTTAGTGTGCTCTCCCAGAACTTCGCTAAGCATGCAGAAAAAGGACTCTCGCTCAGTACCCTTTGCAGTTACGGATCCTTTTGGTGGACGTTGTCATTGCACATTCTAGGGGCGTGCACCTGTACGTATCTAGGCATATTTGTTTGAGTCTCGGCCAGGATATATGCCAAAGAGATTAGACTTCATCTTTCATCCCGGGGAGAAGAGAGCCTAAATGGGTTTATCATGGGGTTTTCATTCACTCTGTCATTTCTCCCTTCTTTATAGTTCATTGCTAGACTTCTAATTTTTCCCGACAGCAGCGCACACCCCTGCAGCTGGCCCTGCATAATGATTCCCTCCTCCTAGACTGACACAAGAGAGGATGCATAAATCTCCTCTGTCAGGGTGCCTCCTTTAGCAGCCACTGCCCTCTCTCCCCCCTGGAAAAAGATCTGTCCCCTCGGCAGCGCTCTCATTTACCTCCCACTAGCTCTGCCCGCTGAGCCAAGATGCTGACCGTGACCATTATCCTGCCTATGCTAAACACCAGGAAATGGTTCTTTTCTGACAAAGATACAACCGTTTGTTTTTTTCTTCTCCTAATGACAATTATTAGTGGAAATTGGAGCGCCTTTGGCAATTGTATTGGATGCAAACGTTATACCGTACAGCAACCAGCTCCTGTGAAAAGCAAGACCTGACCGATGGTTTGAATTGGGAGCGGGAGGATGAGAAGGACTGTCAGGAGCAAGAATTTTGACTGAAATGCAGGTCTTTAGGAGGTCTTAAGGTAGAGATCCCCCTGTTCTCTGAGGCCCTGTATTAACTCAGAATGATTGCTTCAAACCATTCAATCCAGGAATGAACTCACCCAGCACATTGGCAGTTTATAAATCAGAGGGGACTTGTGGACTGTTTACAAAGTATTGTTTGAAAATCTCTCTTCCTTAGCCCTCCATCCTCACTTACAGCAGTGGACTATAGCAGCTGGCTAAAAATCAACACGGGAATAGTTTAAAAGGCAGCAGTCTCTGCTCCTGTCCTGAAGATGAAAGCAGGCACAGGAAGAATGTGCAGCGTATGGGACGAGCTTCATCATCCGTTACCAGCAGCAAAGGGATAGGTAAAGGTCAGCCTCTCTTCCAAGGATCTTCTCCACAAAATACTAGATTTCTCAAATAGGTATTTGGCGCTAGCAACGTGCTGATGGTCTGTGATATTCATAGTTGCTTTGAGAATTAAATGATGGTTTTTTTCAGCTACAAGTATTTGGCTGTTTTCTCTGCTGCTGTCCTTATGATGATTCATATTGCAGTTATTTTAAAGAGGCGGATAAACTACAATTGTTTATATACAAACAGAATATGGCATTGGCTGCCAGAAACCAATCTTGCTAATATTTGGCTTGCTAGGTTGCCTCGTCGTTTCATGTTTTGGCTATCGGAGAGAGCAAGCTTAAAATTAATTGAAAAGAGTTTCTTTCTTTCTGAGTGCTCTCAGAGCTAGTGGTATTTTCTCCTCTGTAAATGCTGGCAATTGATTATAAAATGTCAGAGGTGTTAGCAGTGTCAGTGACCTTCATCTAGGCAGCTGGAATAACAGGCAAGACTTGCTTTAGGACATGCTGCGGTCGCTGACAGGTTTTGTTGCATCCGCAGCCAACTCTGTATCATTAACAGGGAAAAAAGGGTGGATGGAGGAGAGTGGATTGTAAATGTAACAGTGCTTATTCCACGGAATTTACTTGAAAAATGATCATTTTCTGTGTTCAATGCCGTTTTGTACTCTTCATGATCTTCTAATTAAGCCTGGAGGATTCTGGATCCAGGCTTTGATTTGTCGAGAGTCCTCTGTCTAGAGAAGCAAACAAAACTTCCTCTCTGCTGCTGGGGGCTAACTCGTGAACCGATTTCACTTCCATGCTTTGGTTACTACGCATTATTAGGAATCTCAGTCTCGTGACTTCACGTGCAGAACCACATCCCTGCAGCAGACCTGCCTGCCAGCTGTGCATCATGTAGCTGTTCCCAGGATGCTTAAATTTGACTTTGCATCTCAACTACTCCCACTTAATATAATGAGCTTTGAAGCAAACTATGGAGGTGTTGAAGAACAAGCCCTCCATGTCTCACAACAGTCTCTTAGACTCTTGTTTGAGGCTAAGGCTCGGCTTTAAAACTGGTGATGGTGTTTATTTCTTTGAGATCGTTTTATTAGAATAAAGCTGTAAATGCACTGTATTGCACCTGTGAGTCCTGAAAAATGAAGGAAGAAAGAATGTGTATCCTCTTGCTTGTTAGTCCCACGTGAGTGGTTTTCTAAGGGGATTATCCTTTTCTTGCCTCAGCGTGCCCTTGCAATGGTAGTAGTGATAGAGTTTGATGGCCAACGTGCTCGTTGTGATTAGGAGAGTTTATCTGAAGTCCTTGGAGGAGGGGCAAGGGAGAGGAGGGCAGAGATGACAGGAGTGTTAGACTTTGAAGAGCACCAGGAGTCAGGCTCTGTTGAACTTGAGAACTTTACGATCCCATATGGCGTTCCTTTGCCTTTATGATTGAAAAAAATCTGTTTATTTTTTATTTTAATATCTTGTCTTTATGAAGTTTTAGGACTGGAATTCTTGCACTTTATTCCCCGAATATCTGATCTGTTAAATAACGACTCTCTTCCTCTCTAATAAGAGCAGGTACACAGTGAAACGGAAAAAGATCTTTCTGCATTACACAAGTTTTTCTTGGGTTTAGTATTAATCAAGATATATACGTATGCTTAAGGATTTGGGGTGGGGGAGAAATCATAAGAAAGTTTGTCTTTTGAGAGTCTCTTTGAAAAGTCAGCTTTTTACTACTCAGTAAGCCTGCCAGCCAGCTAAAAGTTTTGGCTCGTGGAAGTGATGGAGGCAGAGGAGCTCAGGGCTGGGAGCTGGCTGTGTGATGCTTTGCAAGAGATGTGGGCTTGTGCATGACCTTGTGCCTTGGCAGAGGGAGGAGGCGTTACTGGAGGACCATGCTGGCAGGGAGAGGTGTGGAGCGTGCGAGGGATCCCGCTGCTTTCGCTGTGAACGGATCTGACAGCTGCATGTGACACCAGAGCTCAGACTCATTTTAAAAACAGTGTCCTGACTTCAGAATCGGAGATAGAAAATGTATTACTGTAAAGTTGGCTGTTCTTTGACAGTAAATACCAACACTTTTTTCCCCCAAGCCCTTCCTTAGCATTACCTAACAGAGGACTTGGGATGCATTGTCTTCGTTTTCTTACCAAGTTAGTTTTACCTAAATCTGTTAAATCCTTTCAATTTGTGACACGTGAAAAGATACTTCTGCTAATTTAAGGAGTTTCCATGTGTAAAATGCTTATAGATTTGAACTATTGAAAAACTCCATGTTGGAGAAGATGCATACAGTAAAAATGGTGGAAAACGAAAAAAGGTTGCCTTGTGTTTCTGAGAGGTATAAACCAGTCAGTGTTCCCTTTAGAAAAAATCATAGGATAACTTGGATTGGAAGGGACGACCAGAGGTCATGTAGTAAAACACCCTGTTCAGATCAGGGCCAGTGAGATAAGGTTGCTCAGAACATATAAAGTATTTAGCAGTCTACTCTCCATAACTGAAAACTTAAATATATGTGGTAAGTTTCTTGGCATTTCTGAAAGGGAAAAAATTGAATTGTAATATGTCTCCTTTGTCTTCACCTTTCAGAAGGAAAAAAAAAAGTAGGAGGCTGAAGAAAGAAGTCCTTTACTATGCATTTCCTTTTATTTTTAGATGGAAATAAAAATTTCATCAGGCGAAACCTTACTTCCATAGTCAATTATTCCCCAGAAAGTTGAAATAAGTATAGATGTAGGCTTTTCGAGAATATGCCCCTAGAAGTTAATTTCTGAAGCGAAGGGAAACTGCAAGATGACATTGCTTTTGAAAATTGAACCTTAATAAAGGGCTTCATTTAGGCATCTATCCTTGAAAATGGATGTTGAACTATGTAAGGGTTAGGGAGAAAGGGGAAAAAAGGAGATGCAAGAGAATGATAATAGGTGAAAGTACATGGTAATTTAAGTCCTTGGTTAATGCCCGTATTTGAAATCAGCACTGGTTTATTTGGTCACCCAACCACTGGCAGCTCAAAGTCAAATTCTTACCATAAAGTCTTCTTGCCATAGATTGGGCTTGAGTGAGTTTGCTATGGGTCTATGTTACCTTCTAAAAAAGCGGCCCCTCCAAGGCAGAGTGTGGATGCTTTGTAAATAGCTTTCTAGTGCTTTGGGTGTCCCCAAGACGTCTGAAGTTGAAAGGGCACCTGCAGTAAAGCAGAGAGCCATGCTTATCAATAACTGCAGCTGTAATGAGTTTCCCCTTTTCTTAAGGCTGTATTGAATCTCCAGCAGTCAGTGTAAGCATCCATCACTGGGGCTTGAATGGGAAGTGTTGCATCACTCCTGTGCTGGGGGAGCTGAGAGCCTGTTCTGTTGTTCCAGGTGAGAAGAGCGAGGGGGACAGCCCAGGGCTCAGTTCTGGGGCTCGCCTGATACCTGCTGGAGCACAGCTGAACAAGACTAAACACTGATGCTGCCTCGTCTCCTCCTGAAGCCCCAGCAGAAGTGAGTTCCTTTCTCCCAAGCTGTGGTGTGCACGTAGACTTCTCATGTGAATTTTTTGTTTTCAGGTGAGCTTACTTTTTCCTTTTTTTAATATATTAGAGTTTTCTAAATGGGAGATTAAATTCTATTTTTCTAGACAAATTTGTTGCTATTCATCAGGACTTTCAGACATTGCTGGAGCATACAGTAAATGTTTATTAGTACTAATGGAGAAAAAACTTCTAGGAGCCAATCTTGCAAGAGGCATTACAAATTAGCAAAGGAAAAAAAAAAAGGAAAGAACAGCTTGGCAGAGGTTCTGCATTCATAAACCTATTTATAGATGGTATGCTGGGTAGGAAAGCAGGTTTGTGCCTCTGCCAGCAAGATGCTCCAGCCTACTGCTGTGCTAGTGCTTGCCCTAATTTTGCACTTACATTCTGAGTCTCCCAGGGGATGCTGAACAGATGTGTGATTGACCTGAATCTCAGAGGTGCGTGGGTTTGACTGCGTCTCTGAAGACGATCGGAGAGATTCGATCAACTTCTTTTCCAGGACCTGTTCACGTTGATTAGCACGTGTTGGCTTGACAGGTTTCTCAGAAACCAGCTTGTAAAACCTTCTTCCAACTAAGAATTTTCTTTATCCTCAAGTGGCCAAAGAGACATGAAGCAAAAATTGACAGAGGGGTTGTACAAACATGGCTCTCAGTCTGTTCTTTAGGCGCAAAGTGGTTTAAAACCGTTTTGGCAGCTCACTTGGTGCTGGCGACGCTCCTGGAAGCGCTGCTGTTGGGAGCACTTATTCCAGCCTGGTGTGAGCATGGCGGGGAAGGCCAAGGCATTTCACTGGGATCGCCCGCGCTGCCTTCATATCGGCTATTGGGAATAATTGTCCGTAGACTGTACTTTTTGGAAGATAGCACTTATTCCTTCCAGCAAGAGAAACACGCATCTCCTGTCTGACACCAAAGAGAAACAAAACAGTGGGAGAGGAAAATAAAATTTATGAAGAGCCAAGTTAAGAAAGCATGTGTATTCTAGTGTTTAGCTAGTATCTGGCTGCATGCCACTTTGGGAGGGGTTTTGGTTAGGTTGGGTTTTTTTGATGCTTGTGTGCATGAAATTTTACTTCCCCTTAAAAATTCAGGGAAAAGGAGGGGATCAAAATATAGTTTTACATGCGTGTGAGCTGCAGAATGAATAAAAGTGAACACAGCTGTTCTGAAACAAAAAAGTACATTCTGCCTTCACGCGTTCATTTATGTACCTAAAATCATGATTTTTCAAAATGTCGAAAAAAGCATGAAAATAGCCACTATTTAAGCTTATTTAGA
The DNA here is from genome assembly GCF_028858705.1 of Grus americana. Taxonomy (NCBI): domain Eukaryota; kingdom Metazoa; phylum Chordata; class Aves; order Gruiformes; family Gruidae; genus Grus; species Grus americana. Next base: position 23,037,516 of record NC_072852.1, on the reverse strand, counting down.
AATACACATCAGGGAAGATGAGTATCGCTAAAGAACAAAGGTGGGTCCTGTGGGGGATGTGAATGTAAGGGTGGACTCACTGAAAGCAAGTAATAGCAGAGTAATTTTGCTGTGGAATTTTAAACCAATTATGTGAATAACAGAGTATATGTTCTGAAAGTAGCCAGAAGTGCTTTTTTGTGGGTATAGCTAACATGGTTTCAGAAAGCCTCTGCCCAGCTGGGGTTAGTGCTCCCACAGCTGAGACAGTGCGAGTGCTCGCGTGTTTGGCTGTACATCGTCACCAAGTTGGCTTTTCTCGATCTGCCGCTCCTATGGTAAATCTTCCAAAAAATGCACAAAGGTGTTTCTGAAAATACCCAGTGCCTCAGCTTGTCTGATTGGAAAGTCTGATCTTCAAAAGGTGTTTGGTCTTAGATTTTGCAATGATTAAACGTTTTGATAAGTTACATTAAACTACATCAAGCTTTTACTGAAATTGCTGCAGGTTTCGCATAACTGGACTGATTAAAGGTAGTATTTCAAGAGGGCTTCACTGATCTAGTTGTTTCTTGAGCTCTGTTCCTTTGAAAGGAAGATTAGCATCCTTGTGCTTTTTAATAAAATGAGCCGAGTATTAAAAATCCACTGTCAGCAGTTTGGCTTGAACATCAGAGTATGTGGCTTATTGCTCTACAGAACATGGAGGATATTAAATGTGGATATTAATTTTGTTCGTTCCTCCTTCACAAAGAAAATAGAAAATCCTCATACAAAAGGGGGAAATAGTTTATGGGTTTCTTCAGCATTGCCTTGCGTAGTATGCAATTATGAACTTTGAGGCATATGGATATGAAGTGTTTTTTGGTGTTAGCCGTGTGTAAATAAGTATAAATCGGGTTGGTTGGGGTTTTTTTTTAAACAACTTTTGAAGTACCTACATGGTAGTGTTTAAAAAGAGAAACAAAACCTAGGAGATCTCTACTAAACTTTCTTTTCTTTCTAGAAGCTTTCCTCAAACTTTGTTAATCTTCAAAGTGTTCCCTTTAAATGGGTGGCCAGCATAAGTGTTTCTGCAAATTCATTTCATGTGAAGATTTTGTCTCTAAAGTTGTTCAAGTAAGCGTAGCTGCAAATCTGATTCACTTGTGTGGCAATGAACTTCACATGTAAATCGAGCTTCTAATAAGTCCGCATTGTGCTAGAAGATGGTAATGGCTGCCATCAATCAGAGGGCTGGTAAAAGTTATTCTCCCCCTCTCCCCCAGCCTAAATGAGACAGCAATTAAATGCCCTTTTGTTGAGTGATAGCTGAGACAATGGAAATCAATGTCCAAAGCACAAACCAGAATGGCAAGTCTTAAATGTAAGCTAAGCCATGTGTCCCAAGGGATTGGCATGTTGATTTGCTTACAGCTGAGAGGGTATATGAAAGGAATAACTGGGAGTGTAGACAGCAGGAGAAGCAGTAATGCTCCTTGGAGCGAAGCCAGAAGGGAATATTTGCTGGGAAGACTTCTCAATGGGGCTATGCTGCCATCATCTTGTGTCCGTGCAACCCAGGCTCAGCCGGCAGTACAAATTTGATCCAGCACATGCCCTGGCATAAGATCATGATCAGAAAATATGACACCAAGTTTGTGGGATGTTTTTATGCTGGCTGCTCAAGAACAGGCAATATCTGATCTGGTATGAAGCCTGCTAATACAAACTTAACCTTTCAGCTTTTCTGAAAGTGCTTCAGCTGGCAGGGTGAGTTTATACTCGACCAGGGCTGTTACTGCAGTAGTTTAGATCCCTGGAACAGGATTTGCTGCATTGTCAAGCTGCATGCTGAGAACGACATCCCCCTTCCCCAAATGCCATCACTTCTGTTCCTGAGTTCTTACATGTTTTGCCTGTCTTCTTCACTCCAGACCTTCTCCAAAGCTCATTATGTCAATGGAACACTTCCTTTTGACTCCAGCTCACAATTCTGCCTTAGCTTCATTGCCTTGCTGAAAGGGCCTTAAGTTACTCGCATGCACAGGGCTGCATTGTCTCTAATCTGAGTGGGGTTTTTGTTTTTGTTGGGGGATTTTTCTGCTTTTGTGCAAAACTGTAAATGCCTAGAGAACAACAAGCTATTGCCTTTACTAATGACAAGGCACACTGCTATCATGCAGCTCATATGCTGCTGGCAGAGACTGTGGTTACATGATGCTTTCCAGCAGCTCAGCTAAACTGAGAGAAAGTCTTCTGCAAGTTTAAGGCTCCAAAGAAATGTTACAGTAAGAAATTATTTTATTTTTGTGCCCGAAAAGTATTACACACAGATGACCAGAGTAATCTGAAGTAATACTAGAATTTTACTAAAAGAAAATACATCTGTTTAGAGAGTTCTGTATTGAATTTGTTCTGTGGAGTGCTGTATCTGCCACAGCTCTTTTGAGGGCTTGAACAAAGAAAACCGAAACTACCTGTATTAAGAGATCTACAGAAATCAGCAGACATTAGGAATGGACTAATGCAAAGCCTGCTAGTTGGTGTTCCTTGTCCTTATCGCTTGGTGTTAACACATTGCCTTTTCCTTGTGTCCCCATCAAGGAGGCACTCTCTTTTCAAACTCATGTTTAGTCTTTGGTTTTATAGTATTAACAGTTACTGTGAATAACACGCTTCACAATGCCATTGTCTTCATGTCAATACAGGTATTCACCTCTGACATTAACTCTGGTTCTGGCCTTGACTTGCACCTCACTTTTGCATCACGTTCTCTATCAAAGCAGAGACCAAAGGAACCAGGAGAGACTCTGTATGGGCACAGCAATACACTGCCATGTTACCAGCATGAGTATAATGCTGTGAACCTTTCACTGAAGACTTTGGATTATTAATATGATCTTCACTATTACCAATACTGATACCTTTTCTTAAATATTAAAGCAGTTTTATCAATAAATATACAATAATAAATTCTACAATGTGGCCAAGATGATAATAGGCATAGAGAGCGCAAAAGCTATTTGTACTGCTTTATATTTAATTATTCTGTGTGTAATTTTGAATAATCACAGATTAGGGTTTTTTAAGCATCTACTTCTATATTGCAAGCCTTCAGCTGTCCAATAAAGCAGAGCCATTGACTGCTATTTGATGTGTCCATTACCTCCTGCAAATGCCTTGGAATACAATGGGGTAGCATGCAGACTTCAGAGCTGTCATGACAGGTATTAAGAATGTGTCAAATCCCCGTGATGACTGATAACATATCTGTCATTTGTGATGGGATTATTAGGAAGAGGAAAGCCACTAGGAGAAAGATACTCTAGGAAAAAAAAAAGGGGGGGGAGGGTAAGACGGGAGGAGAGAGGATTTACTGTTCTTTGGAGCTGCCTGGTTTAATTAAGCCTTGTCTAGTCCATAAACAAATCTATTAACTTCCTGAATGCTTTGGCAGCTTACGCACTTCAACACTGCAGCAGTAATTCCATGGAATTTAGGTTTCTCTTTGGTGGATAGATGAAGTTTCTTGACCAGTACATGGAGACAGCTAGTGCAATGGTACTATATTTTTAATTTTTTTTTCTAATTGAGAGTTTAACAGAATATTCTGGAAGAAGGAATTCAGTGGGCATATAAGATGTTTTCTGCATGGAAACTATAGAACTGAGGAAGAACAGTCTGCCAGTGCCATTTGATTTGCATCTTTGGTTAACAAAAGGACATGAAGAACTGCTCTTTTTTTTATTTGGGATGTATATCTTGTGTGAGTGCGGAGAGAACACTGAGCTTCATCTCACTTGTAAAATTGGGTTCTGTTGAACGGGTCCAATGTGCCTGGTATACAAACTGATGCCTTTCAGGTTTTAGGCTGAGCTGTAAACACATCAAAGGTCTAAAAGCAGTTAAATATTAAGACAAAAGCAGCATCTTAGTCTACTGCCTTCTGGTACTCGGGCAATGCCAGGACAGAGGAGGTGACCTGTGTGCTTATTGCTGTCAGTCTCTTTGGTGCAGGATTATCTCCAGGAGTGGTAGAACCAGTGTAGCTCTCTCATGTGGCCACTACACACCGAGCTCAATTTGGTGGGGGCATATTAGATGTCAGGAGAGGGGGAGACTTCGAGTTCAGTGGGCTGAGATAGCTATTCCTAGCTGTCATACACTCCCTTAAATCCCCTTTCAGCAGGACAGCCTTTGAACAGACTTGTAACACTGTCCTGATTGCCTTTCTGTCTTCTCTGCCTATTTATCTGTTGGCTTTACATGAAAAAGGATCTAGTCTTTATCTCTGCCCCTTCCACAGGCAGTGCCAAGGTGCTTATATCTGGTCTCCCAGGGTCCCCAGTCTGTCGGGAAAGCAAAGGTAGGGGAGGTCAGCCCAGTGCCCAAGTGGGCACTTGGGTACCACTGGACTGTTGCTGGAGGACAGCTGCCGTGTTGGATGTGTTCAAGCAGGGTGGCTGCCAGCTTGGATGATGTAGCTGGCGGCCATACACGTTGGTTGATGGCTCAGAGAGGAGCAGATGTTCTGAAGGTAAGCAGGAGGCCAAAGGACTGTCTTGGGTTTGGGAAGCAGAGATGGAGAGCAGAGAGACAGAGAAGACCTGTGTGAAGACCAAACTGTGGCTGTTGTGGCGTGGAATGAACAATGTTTGATTGATGTGTAAACGATTGGTGGTATGTGAGAAGCATGCAGTGGCCTCGCCAGAAGGCTAGGGGCAGAGAGGAGGCAGAGGGGCGGGCCACCAGCCTCTTGCCCCTGCAGAAGGACGTGCTGGGAGCACGTGGCAATGGCTGTGTGGCGCTGTGGATGTGAGCGCAGGCTGCGAGCTGTGAGGTGAGTGAGAGCCAGGGCAGTATCCGCCACGTGCTTGCTCACAGCAGGTATATCTCATGTGCAGCACAGGGGAAGAGTGTGCACCGGGGCCATTGCAGCATGCCCACGGGCTCACACCCTTGCTTACCTCACGGAAACTCACTTGCCTGCCCAGGCCCTTGGGAAAGACCTTTGGGTTTTTGTCCCCATCTCTAAATTCACGTTTACCCCACCCATAGAACAAAGAGCAACCTGAAGCAAGGACGCCAGGCTTTAAATGTGATGTATTGTGGCTTAATTCATTTCACAACGTAGCGCTCTGGAGGGCCTTGTGGCAACCATGTGAAAACAGCCAGTGATTTGGGTACCTCAACCCAAAGCTGGTTTAGCCAAAGAGTTGTTAAAGGAGCCTGATTTTTTTATTATTATTACTTTTTTGCCTCTAGAAGCAGAACCCAGCATTTCTTCAGAGTAGCTTGAACTGTGCACCCAGAAATCATTAATCACACTGTAAAATCTTGGCTTCAACTTCCCCCTTTATACATAGAAGATTACCATACAGGCTGCTAACGTTGTGTCTTACCGGTTGGCAGTACCTTGTTTCATACCGATTAAATACAGTTTCGTAAAGAGGAAGGGCTGTGGAGGACAGCGCTGCCGCGAAGAGCCTTCCTCCACTGGTCACAGGCTTGGTTTTGCCCCCAGGTAGATGGAACACAGATGTTCATGTGTATTGATGATGGGCAGGCTGCGGTGTGTGACTTGGCTCTTCAGTGGCTGCTCCTTCAGGAGGCGACACCAGCACAAATAGGGACTGCTCACAGCCTACTCTGTTTTTTCCCAGTGCTCTCATTGTCTTTCATCGATTCCCATATTCAATAGATTTACGTGGTGAATGGGTTTTCTGTCCCAAGAAAGCACTACAGTAAAGTGCGCATGAGCTTGAAGTACTTCTCTGAGGGAAGCTATTTCTTCCCTGTACTCTATCTCCCTTCCCCAATTCACTAGATTTTCAGTTTAAAAGAAGAAATGGGAACACTTACCTGGGAGATATTGCAGAAGTTGACTTGAGACTCAGCTATTTCTTTTTTTCATTTTGCTGTACATGGAGTGTCCTGAGATAACACAGAAGATCATGAGGTTGGGGGAGTGACCTCTGAAGATCATTGAACTTTTAATAAAATTCCTTTTTGCATCCAAGATCAACACTGTGCTGCATGGTCTCAGTTCTGTTTTACATGTACTCACACTTAGCTGCAGTCCAGTTCTTGATTTATTTTTTTTATTTAGTGGCAGGATTAGAAGCATCCTTTGAAAACCAAACCACCACTACCATCCAATTTAAATACACAAGGATATCTTTAACCTGAAAAAAAAAAAACCCAGCAAAGAAAACCCTTTGTAAGTTTAACTCTTGAGTTAATAGCAATTTGAATGAAAACTGATTTCCATGTTTGTTTGGACAAAGTAAATTAAAGAAATCAGCAGTGGTGGTGGTGCTGTTTCGGGGGAGGGGAGCTGGAAGGCAAAATGTTGCACAAAGACTTTTTGCTGATAACAAACAAGCCCAATGGGAGATTTCTGTTTTGAAAATATGTAACTGCTGACATGAGGATGTTTGTTAGAATATTTTTAGTGCTTGTAAAGGAAAGGAACGTTCATTGGAATTTTGGTAATCTTGAATGAAAACACATGTTAAGCTCCGGTTGCCCTGCTCTGGATGGTAGCGTTAGACTATGCGTAGGAAAGGTTATTCTCAGCTAACAGTTGCCTCTATTGTTTCCACCTCTAAGCCTTTTACACAGTATTTAGAGCAGAGGGAATGAGACAGAGAGAAAGAGAGGTTTGGTCATAAGGAGGATAGTGTGCTACACTGGTATCTCTGATAAGACTTTTCAAGGTGGTGGTTGCAAGTTGAAAGGTTGCAGCTAAGCCTAGGTAAAGCTAAAAAATTGTACTCATTTTAATTGTGGTGTAAAGCATCAGTATTATCATATGAAAAGCACCAGTGATGCCTTGACTTGCTTGATAAAATAAGAATCTGCTCATGGTAATGACCATTAACTCACTGACAGGATGATAAAGAGATTACAGGGTTCAGCTTCCTGCTTATAAAGAATTGGTTGGTGCACGTGCTTTTCTGCTAGTCCCATCTCAGTGTATGTTGTGGAACAATCATGGAAAACATTTTTAATATTTTTAATGTGCTACCTGACAGCATGATCTCTATAGTATACAATTTTCTGTTCCTCTGACCTCTTACACACCAATTGTATTGGGAAAACATTAATTAAATGGGAACAATGTATTTATTGTGACTTGAAGTTGCTTTTGTCGTGGTTCCTATTGTTCAGGTTCCCGAACAGGAATGAAAGAGCCTGCTTAAAGATGCTCTCCAAGTGCTCTGTTTAAGGATGTCTCTTTGTTCATAACTGCCAAAAAGTAGCAGCAATCTATAAAAGGAAAAAATCCCTTCTGTGCGATTTCAGTCCCTTGAGTCTTGATGCAAAACAGTTTATATTAATTCACTTCCAGATTTAGCTTAGTTTAATTTTAGTCTCGGTCATGGGCCACCAATGTGTTTTTTTCGTTTTTAAATGGACTATGCATCCCTTGGTAACACCTTGAAAAGATAATAATTTTTGGAGCGATGCAAAGACAGGTGGGACCTTATGGAAATTCAGTGGGAGTCTTGTTTATACACTAACCTGTGATTTTTTTTTTTTTTTTTGTTCATTATATGGTATATTACTGAAGAATACCTTAGTGCCCTGAACAGAGATGAGTGTCTGTAGAAGTTACAGTGCTGGTAGTGGCCATCGTGTAAAGATCATGAGGCAGATGGAACAGTTGGGGGACTAAGGAGAAGATTTTGAGGTCAGAGTCCAGCAAAGTTCCATCCCTCTGAAAAGACTCAGGGCCCTACTGCTTCTTACTTCCCCAATGATGTAATTTAACTTGACAAAACCTACTCTATCTCCTTGTAAGCATTGCCTCTCTCATGGCATAATACATGGTATGACATACACCATCTTCAAATGGAAGACAAACTCTCTCTTCTGTCCTAAGTATAAAAAATAGTCTTTATTCATGGCTAGGTTGCACTCACTCAAGCCCTACCCAGCAGAAATGTTACTGTTCTGAAGTGCCCTATTAAATTCTTGTACATCGTATTCCTACTTTCTTACTGTTCCTGCCTTTCTGTTAGGAATTTTTGTTCTCTGATGTGTTAGATCAATTATGTAGCATACAGAAAGACAGTTTGCTTTTCTTCACTCTACTGTCCAGCTGTAACCAGTTCCTCTGTCACCTTTCTAAATATTCTCCTACTGGTTTTGAGCATTTCCAAAGCACTTGTGTTAGCGATGTGTGAAATTCCCTCATTCCCTTTTCCTTACCAACCTTCATATGCGTTCATATGAAATAGAAGTGTTGCCGTAAGTTACGGGACAGAGGGAATTGCAAGGAGAGAAAGTCTGAGAACACCACCTCAAGCCTACTAGTCCACAAAGAACTTAAATCACAGATTTAGAGGCGGTGCAGAAGTTGATCTGAGCAGCTGGATGCTACTTGCTGCTTCAAAAAGGTGGAGGACCTGTTCAAATCCCACTAGCACCAGAGAAGAACGTGTACCCTAAAAGACAGCAGGGGAGTAACTAAGCTCGTAGGTTAAACATATGTGGCAGGGAAGCTTTGCAGCTGCATTCCTCTGGCTCTCCTGCTGCCAGTCTTAAGCTGAGCTTAACCAAGACTGCTTGGAGTTGGGTGTTCACCTGTGTTGCAGTCGTGAGCAGCTTGGGCGTGGTCTCAGTAGTCAGTGTTACTCCAGACTTACAGGCTTTTAAGAACGTAAAACCTATTGGCTGTTTTAATGTGCCAGGGATCTTTATTCCCATCCTTTTCTGCCAGAATATCTGTGAAAAAAAATTGATTTTTTTTTTTTTTTTATAAAGAGCTTATCCCACCTGATTCTTTTGTTGATGTCCCTGTTCTTTGTTTGCGATCTTACTTCTTTCTGGTGACAGGCATGCTGAAATTTCTCCATTTGGGAGAAAACTAATTGAATTCTTTCGATGTCTGGAATACTGAATGCAGAAATAGAAGCCTGTAAATTGCTTAAAAAGCTTTGTATGGTTTAAAACTTATGTGTTACCCTGCAGTTATCCATAAGGTCAGCCATCTGTATAGTTACTTATATTACTGCATGTTTCATATCTGGCAGACAAAAAATGATGTTTATTCTTTTCTTCCTGATGTGAAAGCCATTCTCAGTCAATAAGCTGTCAAGCTACCCTTTTGTCATCGTCACTGCCTAGTTGTGTTCCTTTCACATCAAGTCTCCTAAATCTTGCCGGTCTAATGTGTTAAAATCTTTGACAAGAATGTTGCGGTTTTGGAGCACTGAGAGTTTTGCTTGTTCTTCTTCATGAATGGAATGAAACACTTCTTGGTGAAAATACAAATGCAGCAGAAACTGAAAAATTCAGACTTCATTCGTAATCAATAGAGGAAAAATGGACACTTCTGGACTGTTATCCACCTCAGCCCTTGAGCTCTCCACCTTGGAGAAGATTAATTGCATTCTCCAAGTGCCTGGTTTTCTCGGCTGATACAGAGAGATTAGTTGGCTCACTGCAAGAGCTATTTCCACACTGTTGCTACGGAATTTTAGGAGAGATGAGCTCCAGCACTTCAGTTTCAGCAATGAATAGCACAGCTAAGCAAGGAGCTGTATCTCTTCTACTGTGTTTCTATTTAAAAATAAACAAAAAGGGCCCAAAAACTATTTTGCTTGTGCCTCCAGTTCACTTGACAAAGTTGATCTGTGAGGTCCTCTCTCCTCTCCCCCACCCCAAATTTGGGGTTTTTACTTGGAGGCAAGCTTGACTGCAAAAAGACTGCTTTAAAGTTTGAATATTCAGACTGAAGCTGAATCTGGTGAAGTACTTCAAAATAGGCTGTTTGCATCCTGTTCCTTAAAAATACTGCACAGTAGTGCTGGGAAAGTTTTACCAAATATATGTAGTAAACAGATTATTCTTCTCTAACATTAGCCTTTTCCCTGCTATGCTTGGGGAAGTCGGTGCAAATTGACTTTTTGAGACTCTGTTTGGTATATTTCACATCGTTATACTTGTGATAAAGCAGAAAATGGGATACACTGTTTAAGGTCAAAATGATTTTGACTTCTGCCTTCCATTAATTTGTATTTAGGGCTGTGGGTGGTCTTCTGAAAAGTTGTTTGTCCTACAGATGGTCTCCAGCTTTGCACAGAAGGCAAGGATGGAAAATGTATAGGACAGTAATAATTTCTGTATCTGTAATATATTACAAAAGATTTTTTCCTCCATATCATAGAATCGTTTTGGTTGAAAAAGATGTTTAAGATCATCAAATCCAACCATTAACCTACTACTGCCAAGTCCAACCACTAAACAATGTCCCTAAGCACCACACCTACATTTAAATACCTCCAGGGATGGTGACTCGACCACTTTGCTGGTGATATCAGTGCCATTGTCCACCTATGTTTAGTTTTCACGCAGCACTGCGTATTTTTTTTATATGAACATACATTATATTCTGCAGCGTGCGTTAGGGAGCGGTGTGCTCATTAGGCTAAAGCCCCGTGTCCTCTCCATGAACAGCTGAGCTGCTGGAGAATGTCGGTGCGGGCAGGTAGAGCTGGCTGGGCAGAGTGGCTGAGCCATCCTCCTCCCTTCAGTGCCGGGTCTGCTGCAACACAGAGTGATGTGAGCTGACCTGGATAACTATTACCATGCACAGTGCTCAAGGAGAATTACAGTACAAGGAGATATTTTACTTGATAGAGCAAAGAAATGACCTTGTGGAAAAATGACATGGGGGACTTGTGTGTGCTTCCCGCCCTGGCTGTGCTGGGTCGGGGTGGTGAGTGTTGGAGGGCAGTAGTAATATGGTACCACTCCAGCTGTCACTTGAAGAAGCTTGTCCAAAGCCCCTGAGTTTCAATCCTCTATCCAGGTTGATGCTTTTGCTTTAATTTCTGCTATAGTTGTATGAGATTTTCTTCTAGCTATTAAATGTCCAGTCTCTGTCTCCATTGTGCTGACTAGCCTTGATGACAGTGTCGGTCACTTGTGCACCGTATTTTCTTTTCAAAATTTATTTTCTTTTATTAGTTTGCATATTTTTACAAGGTGAATTGATGTGCTTTGGGTCTATATTGTTCAAGATTTAATTTTATTAATTTTCTTTCTTAATTAAATATTCTTAGCCTTTTCAATTTTGTTTCATATGGAAGCTTTCCAGAGCTGCATTGCATGTGTTTGATTTTAATTAATTATGTATCAACTAGCTATATATATATATCTATAAAAAAATACATAAAGGTAATATCTTTATTAATTTAGCACTGAAATGCACTTTTCCAAGGTGATAGGCCTATAATACACTGTTTAAAGGGCTCTGACTCATGATTGCAGGCAGATTTATTTGATATAGGGGACAGAGTAGCAGAAGTAAGTTAGTTTTGATCTGTTGTTTTTCACTGCTGAAAGGAAACTGTTTCCTGGACCATCTGCATCCCTTTCCTTCTCTCAGGCTCTCGCTGGGTACTGGTTAAGGTGAGCAGTTTTGGCATCTCTGCCCAAATGCATCCTCCAGTGCAGCATCCCTGAAGGTAGGACTTGGGGGGTGACAGCCCCCTGGGCTGTGCCCCGAGGGAGCCCAGCAGGTCTGACGGGGTGGGCACCTGTACAGCTTTCCCCTCGAGAGTCTTGCTTAGCAGCTGGCTGCAGTGAGTGGAAAAGTCCTTCCAAAGTCTCTAATTCACTTGCAAAATTGTATTTTGGACGTAAGCAAAGCAAAAAGGGAGCTATATGCCTGTGTTTCAGACCAATCTGACTTGCTCATGGCCTTTTTATCAGACAGTGAAGCTTTTCCTATACTGGTGCTCCCAGCCAGCTGGCTTGTTTCTCTGGAGGCACAGGGCAGGGTTTCTGAACTTCTCAACACTCCCTTTCTCTCAAAGTGCCAGTGTCCTTTGATCTTCCTTCCCTAGGCTTGGCAAACAGCCCTGCCATCAGGATCAGTGTGAGGAGTCCTTCAAAGCTATAAACCTGGCTAATTTGTTGGAAGGGAGGCTTCTGAGTGCCAGCAGTTGTCTCATCTTTCCTGCCTCATTACCCAACAAGCCTTGTATGGCTTCCATGTATCTTTGAACTGGGTGTTTGAGCAGGCAATGAAAAAAAACAGAAGAAGAAGATGCAATGGTTGGAGGGTTTGGGGGTGGTTTTGCCCCCCCTTTTTTTTTTAAATAGAGGCACAAATGCTTCCTTAGCTCGGCTCACACCAATGTTTTCTTCCCTCTCAAAACCTTTCTACATTTATATGGTAGGAAGATACCGGTCGGCTTTAATTTAATGCCCTGCCCTACCTCAAAGTCCAAATCTATTTGTCACTCTACCAAGCTACCTTTCACCCATAGTTTCCAAACACCACCCAGGCATTTAAAACCAGGAATGATCATAGTATAGAAACAACAAAGTCTCTTGCTTAATTTGTTTGTGTGTGTGTGCTTTATCCTTGAGAAGGTATCTTCAAATGCAACACATTGTAGTTACTTGTCTAGGTGTTTCTATTTTAATCTTCTCGTGCAAGAGGGAAGTCCCATGATCATGGACAACCTAAAAAGTTCTCCCTTCTTTATGCATGGACTTCTTCCAGTTTAAACCACCCATACATGATGTCTCACTCCCTTTGAAGTTGATGGAAAAGATTTTTGCTCTGTAAATACTCAGTATATGGCCTAAACATGCACTGCTCTGGCTCTCAGAGTAGTTTGCAATGGTTAGGATCCTTGCACCTTTTGAGGACTTGCGTACCTTTTTGTTGTGAAGAAGTGGCTAGGCCCAGTATTTCAAATGTGCCTTCACTGGACCCTGATACCACATGAGACCATTTCTTCTGATGGTCTCCAATATGACTAGTGCTTCCAGATTTTTTGTTTCCCTTGCATTCCTCAGCACGAAATTCACCACAATGGAGAAAAGCTATGCTTCAGAGAAACCTGTAATGGATGCTAAGAAAAGTACATAAATGGTATATTACTTCCAAGCTGTCAGCTGAATAGCTTCCCCCCACCTTTTTCCCTGTCACTTTTGCTATTAATAAGAAATTTTCATTGCTGTCTCTGCTCTCTCTGCTACTAATCCCATGGAAAAATTTCAGCTTGGACTTGGAAGGTAAAAATGTCTTGCAGGTGACTCCAGACTGGCAAATAAGAGGTCAAGTTTTAGGTAAAGCAAACAAAAAAGCCCCAGGCTAAGTGCTGAGGTTTTACTCTGGCAAAATCCTGTTGACTTTACAGGCCGTTGCTTTGAGTAACAATTAGTAAAAACTTGATGTGGATCAGCATAGAGATGGCTGCCTACTGAGTCCCGTGTTGCTCGTTCTATACACAGTTGCATTTTCACATATTCTTTGTTTTATCTTCCTAAGTCAGTAGTTTGTAATTCAGAAAGCCAAGGGGCAGCTTCTTTGAGGGCAGCAATATTAAAAGTATTGCTTCTTTTTTGGCAAACTAGAAACATTCTTGTGTGTGTTTAAGAAAGATGGGCTGGATATTTTTGGACACTCACTAATTCAGTTCAGCTGTGCTTGTTGTTTTGTTTGCTTGGGTTTGGAAAATGAGAGTAAGGGAGAATATATAGAATTACATGAAAAGTAATTCTTTATGGAGCTGCAGACCACCTTGTTCATATCTTCTGCATATATCAAGAAATTGATCATTTACTGTGTCTTTTAATTTGTAATTCAAAAATGTATCCTTGTAATGGGTGGACCAGTTTGGTTTTATCAAAGTAATCATCTGAGGGTAATATTCTCCTGCATAGCTAGTGGTATACCAACTCTTGTATCTGCAGTGTCTGTTTATCTTTGATGTGTTTATGAATTTACTTACACAGCAAAAGGTAAGAAAGCTTATGGAGGGAAAAAATGATGATGATGATAATAATAATAATAATAATAAAAAAGAATGGTAACAAGGCTTGTGGAAAACATTGCTACAGAAACTCCCTTGAAGGACAGTACCCCAAACCCTGAAGCAACTGCCCACTGTAGAAGTAAAACCACATTATCATGAGCTGATGGATGGGTTTCTATGCACAGGAAAAGAAAATGGGGATGGCTGTGGGACAAACTGGGGCTACTTTTCATCTTTACCCAGAGGCAGCTGTTCAGTTTGCTTCATCCAGCAACGAGCGGAGGCAGGAGCAGACAGGATGCCAAACTTGCACACGGTTATAAAAGAGTGAAATATGGTGCGGGAGGAGAAAAGGGAAAATGAAAGTCAGGAAAGCAAACAAAAAGCAGAAGGATAAAAATCTATTTGAGTTAGTGTGAAGCCCCAGAAAATCTTTAGGCCTCTGAAGATAAGCGGATGCTATTCTTCCTGGGCTTGTTTTTCCTTCTGATGGTGCTCAGCATTTCACATCATCTGTCCTCCTTTGTTACAAGTGAGTGAGAGAGGTTATCTCCGTTTTGAGAGGGCTCTTTCTTTTTCAGCCCGAGAAGGTGATTACTCAGGAGAAGGTTCTTAAAACCCCAATAAATCTTGGGATCCCAACAGATAGTCCCAATATATTTAACGTTTTAAGCTTTGCTTTACGATGGTGTGTTTCTACTACTCCTTTACCGCTAGCAAGGGATATACTTTTTTTTTAATGTTGCATCTGTTAGCAGTGAATAGCTTAACCAATGGCATTCCCAAAATCATACCGAAACCATGGGTTTAGTGTGCTTGGCAGAACTGGATTATTTTAATTGACATAATGAAGTGAATGTACTGTACAAACAAGAGAGAGTGTTTTCAGATTGAGGCGCATTAGTTTGCAGGTAGTAAAACCTAAATTGCAATATATTATGCAGCCATCCCAAGAAGATGCGAGTTGATAAGGTTGAGCAATACGTCCCTGCTCAGAATGGCATGCTCCGGTTTGCTACCTCCTTAAACCTGCTGCTTCCCTCCAAGCACCCGGAGCAGCCAGAAAAGTTAGGGCACAGACCAGGGACTTTGCTATATGTGGTTTACCTTTATTAAGAAATAAGTATGAAGAGATCTGGGCTAAATTTGATGATGGTTTTACAGTGCATTCAGGATGCCTTAGATGGAGAGGGAAGTTATGACGCCCAATACGTTTCCTTTAAAAATTGGAGCCTGCGCTGACTTTTGAAGCTATGGAGTAAGTGCCTTTCTGCATGATTAGTTTAGGCTGTGGCATCACAGTTGTGGATGATAAATACAACTGGCATAACCTGCTGGTTATGCTTCTGGGGTGTTGATTTTGAATACAGTTTTGTCTGTCGGGGAGTGTGTGGGTGAAGCTTACTATAGGTGACTGTGACTCTGAACACTTGCTCCATAGCTCCAAAACTGGAGCACATCTGAGAGGCAGGAGGACTTTGGGGCATCTGTGGGATTCTGCCTGCTTTTAAAATGTATTTCCAAGGTTGTTAATGCACATAAATCACCTATCCCTTCAGGGACAGCTGGGTTTGTTTTAAACTTGCTAGGTATGATACAATGTCGGTGTAGAGCCAACAGTCCTGCAGCAAGGGAGCTGAGATGTCTCAGGCCTGTGGGGAGGTGAACCCTACTTCAACACCGAACTAGCATGTTTGGGGGCAACTGCATAAGTGTAAAAAAAATAACATATGCAGAGAGGGGGCAGCTGGCTGGTCAGAAAGGGGCACTGCGGGGAGCGCTGCGTGGGCAGGGGGCAAGCAGGTCCCGGGGGCCAGCCACACCCCGGACCGAGAGCCAGACCAGGGACAATCCTGAGATGGGGAGAGGAGCCCGGCCACGACTAGGGGCAGAGGAGCAGCCTGCATGGGCATCTCCCATAGCTGGGACAGGGCTTCCCCCATCTCTGGGCTGCTTGCTCTTCCTCACAGCCCCCTCCTGTGGGATCTTTTTACCCTGCCTGGCTCCTTTCTGCATCCGGGCCTTGCTCCCTCCACCCTCTTCCCTCTGTTTTTATTTCTCTCTCTGATCCTGGCCTGACTGTCCCCCACCGCTGGGGTTAAGGGGTTTGCTGCCCTCGCGCCGTGTTCACTCTCCTTGTGCCTCAGTCCCCCTCTTTGCAATTCAGTAACTACATCTGTAACGGATGTAAATGCAACCTTACGTTGGTTTTATATGAAGAGATCAGCCTAGTGTTGATAATCATTCATCACGGCCCTCGCTAGCTTCAGAACTGCATCTATTAAAGCAGGAGTTTGGGTGTGTTGGTTTGATTTTTTTTTTAAGCTAGTTATATTTAAACTAGATGAAAGGGCAACAAGTGGTTAAAAACAGCTTCAGGTCACTGGCTCGCAAGGACTTAAATAGTATAAATACACAGGAATAATTTGAAAGACATCTCTGGTAATATGAAGATGTATATATCTGTTAACTGCCTGGGCAAATTAGAGAATTAATTGAAAGGGAATGTTAGCTCGTTAGCTGAGCAAGCTAATGTCAAAAAACCTGCTGCTTTCTTTTAAGACTTACAGTGACTTTTTCCAGAATAATTTATTACTGAAATGGTGCTTTGGAAGGCAGCCTCCAAACGGAGACAAGCGTTCAGATAAATTGTCAGCTTATATATGTTTTTAACTGCATGTTGGAGTTAAATCTTATGCCATAAAGTGAGGTTCCTTCCGCCTCCCTGCCCCTCCACATTAGAGTTCATGCTTTAAAACATATTTTTGGATATGAAAAAAAATCTCATGTAAAAACATTATGAGCAATCCTTAAATACGTGCAAGTGTTTATATATTTTTATATCTTTATGAAATGACTACAATTTATTCAGTAAGAATCCAGATGCTCATGGTCAAAAGGAGTACTCAAAAATGCTCAGTATATGCCCTCTATAGGAAAGATGGGCATCTTTTGGCATTTTGGTAATAAAGTGAGAGGGAGGAGAGCTGGGACTTCAATAAGCATTCATAAGACTGAGCCCTGAGTAATAATACAGAGCCACCCTCCTGGAAAGAAACCACGCTGAATTGGTGTTACTTTATTTGTTTCTGGTTTTGGGACCTTGGGGTTATTTACCACCTCTTCTGAAAAACAGTTCCTCCAGCGGGGAGGGAGGAGGGTTTCAGGAGGGGGGAAAAATGCTTGACATTCCCATGATCCTGTTACTCCTGGAGCTGGGAATTTGCAAGATGTTGATGGAAACCAGGAAAGCAGAATGTTCTGTTGCTCCAAGTGGATTTGGATTTAGAACAGTAATCTGAACTCCTGTCCAGTTCAAACCAAATGCATACCCTGAAAGTTAGCACTTCTTTATAATTATTTTTGCTTCGCTGGAAAAACAGCATACTTTAAAATAGCATGCTGCAATTCAGTGGTCTAAGCCTGCTTTTAGGTGTCCTAATTCTAAGTTATAGTTTATCTTCCAAGGACTGATAGAAACCTACTGCAATTGCTGATGTGGAAAATAAGAACAGATTATCTCTAGCAGTACTTGAAAGAGAAATGTGTAATGGCAGACTTCAAAGCCAACCTCATGATCATAGGTGTATGATTAATTTGGAACTTTTTTTTTGGTTGTTGCGAAATGTTGTCGTGAATATTTCTGCAAGTGGAAATAGTATTAAATATATATCAGAATTAACATACTGTGGTTTGATCATCAAAGGTCAACTATAAATGTGCGACTTTCTTGAGCTGTAAACCACAGGCTGTGTAAGTGTTTTGGAATAAAATATTTATGCATTTAGTGTTCAGCACTGTTGCTAATTTAGACTAGTCATTGGAAAACGATGTTCTCTTTATTGTCTATTGTTAAAACATAACTGCTGCCATTTGACTTTATAAATGCTAATAAAAAATGGTAGGTTTAATTCCTATTATTTTTAAAGAAATACACCAAAATACCTATCAGTCTCTTCTAGTATGTGCGGCCCGGTGCACAGGTGCATTTTCGTTTAAATGAAGATTGCCCTGAAATTAAACTTCTGACTGTTAAGTGGGTAATTGGGAAAGAAAGCCATAAATCCCTTCTTCATTAGACAGCTTGCAAGACTGAGAAATCAAATGGAGGGGGTATATTTGATTATTTTTTTTGTTTTGTGGGGGTTTTTTTGCTTAATTGGGCATTTGGAAAAGTAAAGATTTGGGAAAGTGAAGGTAAAAAGAAATGTTTTGTCCACAGTTAGTAAACTAATTTTATGATAGCAAACTATGTATTTGAATGGTACCTGCATTTTGCATATTTATTAAATGAAATGGACAATATCTTTATTGGAGTACCCCTTGAGAGAGGACACCTTTTTGCTTTTTGAAAATATTATGATTTTATGCAGCATCTCAATGCATTACTTA
The DNA here is from genome assembly GCF_028858705.1 of Grus americana. Taxonomy (NCBI): domain Eukaryota; kingdom Metazoa; phylum Chordata; class Aves; order Gruiformes; family Gruidae; genus Grus; species Grus americana. The sequence continues at coordinate 23,019,376 of NC_072852.1, read as the reverse complement.
TTCCATTTTGGTCTCTTACTAACGCCTTTGGGGAACAAGGGGCTTTTTCCCTAAAACTCACTAACTGCGAGCTCTCAGTATCAATCTCCTCTATTTTTCACAGCTGCCTCGCATCTCAGTGCTGTCAGGGGATTTCCGTCTAGTTTTTGCCTATGCAAAACCATAATTCCCCTCTCTGCTGGTCTACTAACAAGCATACCAAATGGTTGGGAGAATATTTTCCTGTCAACTCCTTTGCTGATCAGTGGGAGAGATTCCATGTTTCCTACGGGAGAGGAGATACAAAAGCTGATGAATCCTTTCTAAAGAGAATCTCATTTAACGTCTGAAAGTTGCTTGACCAGATATTATTGGCTTGATGGATGACAGTCCCTCCGGAGCATATACAGATAAGCCGCCTTCATTATTTAGGACCATTCATTAAAGTAAGCAGCAAAAACCTTATTGATCTTCCAGATTCTCCTCTGTGGAATTAGAGGAATCTATTGTACTAGGTGAGAGTCCAGAAATATTTAGATGTTTTTTATGAGGATGTAACACCAAAATATGGTAACCTTATATGTTAGAATATCATTGCCTAGGTGAACAGCCTTTTTCACAGTATGCTTTCTCCATCAAAGTATGAATTTTTAATTTTATCGATGACAAGGAAAAGATACAGCTATCCAGGAATATAATTAGTCAAAAGTAAACATTTCACTTTAATAATTTTATGCCTACAATCCTCACTATATCACTTAGGGACATTAAATTAGATTAAACTGTGCTGAAGAGTTGTGAATTGCTTTATCCAGGTTAGAGCTACCCTTGCCAACATATGGTGCAACCAAAAGCTTCTGTTTGCTAACTCCAGGCACACAATTTGTGGAGCAGTCCGTCTGTGAGAGTTTAGGGGTGGAAAACAAGCAAAAGCATTTTGTCTGCTGCCTTTCCGTCGGTGTACGGTATGCCAGGGAAAAATTGGAAATCTTTTGCCTGCAAGAGAAATGAGCCTCACTTACTTAGAGTGATGTCTAATAGCTAGATTTGTAGACGCCAACTAACTCTTTAGAAGGACCATTTCCAGTAAAACATACAGGGGGTATGGGGAGGGGAGGGGCGCTCCCAGAAGGCTGGAGCAAATCTTGGAGAATGCCAAGCCACATGTCTCCCATCTTGTTCCATTCCTGTGAATTTCTTAGGTAGATCACTCATATTTCATGGAAGCTGGAAATAACTAGGAAGTAAACAATCCTCCAAATAGATAATTTTGTTCCATTTGCATCTAAAGTAGATACAGCATAGCAGGTCTGACTGGGAAGGAAAGGGGGTGGGAAGTGTAGGCATTAATTTAATTAAGCAAGTTAAATTTGTCCTTTCTGACTTCAAGTATCTTTCCATATATTTTTTCATACCTATATGTACTGATTATTTTTCAGTTGATGCTCATATGCTTCTCATCATTGTACTGTTCTAGGTCTTCCTCCACCCCTCTTCTGCCTATTTTCTATTTTTATGCTCTTTTCTTGCAAACCACATATCCTACCAGATGACATGTTGCTATAAACCAGCTGCGCAGTCCTCCTTCCTTTCAGAGAAGCGGTGTTGCAACGCTTCAGACAGGGATGCTCTCTTTTATTTCCCTTTAGCGGGAAAAACGCAACTCTTATAAATGCAGGTTGGTTCAAGAGCGAGAATGTGGAGGTAACGGGTCAAAACGACAACCCTGCTTGTCAGTGCCTCTTCAAATGCTGGGTGAAGCAGGCAGCCCCTCAGTGCCCTCGAGTCACCCAGGAGGAGGCTTGCGTCACGTTAATCGATCCCCTGTTTCATTTGGCAGCCGCCTGTCGCTGGAGCGGGACCATACTTTCTCAGTCAACATAGCATTATTAATCACTAATGTTGAAATGGATATACTCCAAGTCAAGTTAAGTACCTTTAATGCTTAATACTGAACATTGTAAAATGCCTTACCAGCAAAAATGTGCTGATTTTTTTTTTTTAATAAAAGGCAATGCTGCTCTCTTGAATTGTGCTGAACATGCTACTGCTGAAATGGTGCTAATAGATGATTAAATGATCAGATGCAGTAGGGTGTCCAGGGCCCTGGCCAGGCTTTGGTAGGGCTTGAGGTCAGGACTCCCTGGTTTCTGAGATGAAGGAACTCACGGGGAAGGAGGGAAAGGAGGGGAGGGCAGTTCACGTGGGCATAAAACACACGCTGCCCAAAGTTTTAACTTGGATCACTAGGCATCTCCACAGCAGACATGATATGTGGGTATGTGGTAACCATATACAGTGCCATATGTCAAGGTTGTTGGCAGTTTTAGATGCTGCTTTCACTTGTCAGATGTCTTTGAAACCTCTGTCTCCATTGCAGCACTCTGTGCAAGGGTGGCCTTCACACTCCTCTGTCTGTTTGTCTCCTTATTTTGTAGTTAACAGGAATTCCTCCCTGTTTCTACACCTGCCACTGGAAAAGTGCACAACCAGCCATGTTCTCTTTGTCCCGCTTGGTGTGCTCGTGCCATGCTGCTGTGGCTTTCACCCCTGCGCTGGGTGAGCACCCAAGAACTGCAGCTGCAAGAGCAATTTTGTCATCTCTCAGGCATAAAGCCAGTAGACAAACACCTTATCAGTATTTTCCCTATCCTTTAGCAACAGGATCCCCACTCCCCTACCCCCTCCCATAACCAGTTCTGGCACCAGTTTCTCAAAGGGTGTGGTGGATGGGAACCTCTGGTAGAAGAAACTGCACTGACCGTCTAATCATCATTACACAGTAGCAGAGAATGTAGGATACATTTCACATATAGATTGAGAAGCAAAATATACCATGATATTTAAAATAAACTGTATCTCATTTGGTTCAATTGAACAATATCTTTTTAAAATAGCATTAAGTTTTTGTGACTTTAAGATGCATGAAACATTGCAGTCATTCATCTTAAATGGTTTTACTTTCCTCCCAGTCTTCTCTTCTTTGTAGGTATTAGCTTTTCTGTGTGAAAACTAAGACTTTCTTAGCAGAAGGGTGCTGCATTGAAGTTCTTTAGCTGAAAGTGTATATTCTACTTGTCAGCTCCATTAAAATGTTTAAATGGTCAATGGGTTTATGATTAGATTTCAAATGACATTAATCACTCCAGAACGCAAATTGATCTGTACTTTTGTTGAGAGCTTGTGTAGCTACTGAAAACTTGTTTCCCAGACAGTTTTTAAGAGGAAAAGGCTATGTAGCACAGTGTCTGCATCTCACAGGAGGCTAGTTTTGCTTGAGGACAAAAGAGTTGATTTTGGTTTTTTAAAAGGTAGAGTGAATCAAGTATGTCTCCTGATAAATGATTCTCTTACGTGTGTTAGATCTTACATGTCTTGTATCTTAAAATTACATTGGGCATATTCTTGTTGTGTGGCTTTTTTGAGGTTTTTTGGTGGGGTTTTTTTCCCTCTCTCTAATGGGAGCAGTATATTCTGTTTCTACAAATCCACAGTTAAACAGATTTCGTGCCAGAGCACCATGGAGAATAAAGGTCATGGAGTAAAGAGCTACCCTCTAATCTGAGCAGCTCTGCAGTACGTGGGTGGGGGATCCATATCTCCTCCTCAGTGCAAGGAGAGGCTGCAATCCGGTGGGAAATCTCAGCCACCCATGAAATCGCAAAAACTCTGGCTGCACCCTGCATTTCCTTGTTCTACCTCTTGAATCAACTTGTGACCTTGCCTCTGTAGAGCTGCTGCTCGTCTCTGTGCCCGGCTGTGCCTACAGCCTGCAAAGTCCCTCTGGGGCGGGGGAGTTAGTCTTATCCTCCTCCTGTCCTCTTGTCCTCCTCCTCCCCTCCCAAATTGCTGAGGGAAGTCACTCTTGGTCACATTCTTGGTAACACACTATCTTCTTGTTCAGCTGTCTGGCCACATCTGATTTAGCACTGCATTTTTATTTGGAAAAGCAAAGGGCTGAAGGATGCTGTATGTCACGTACTTTTCAGGTGCCTAGGTCTCTCTTTCATACTGTCAAGTTTTCTTGGGTTTTTGTTGCTTTTTTCTTTATTCATTTGTAAATTGTATTTGCTGATGGTCTAACGTAATCTGCAAGAGTTTTGTTTGTATTGTGCACAATAGGTAGAAAAGGGGCCTTATTTCACAAGAAGTAGATCCTCATTGTTGTATATCTAATTAAGGTTAAAACATTTCTGCTCACAGAATAACTTTGTGGATTTGATTTATTCCCTTTCAGCCGTACTGAGAGACTTCGATCGGTGATGAAATCTCTGTACATTCAAACAATACTGTTTTGTCTCAGTCTGTAAAATAGGTTTTTGGTAACTTTCACACTTTCTAAGTAAAGCTTTTAATTCTTACTCCTGATAGGCAATAAAACTTTGCAGAGGAATGTGAGGTAATTGCATGGATGGATTGATTTGGAGCTAGATAATTTCATGGTTTGTTCACTTGGTTAGAGGGTAGGAGAGACAAGGATGAGAAAAACAGAGAGAAGGTGTTTTAAAATGCACTTTTCGAATTTTTTGCCTAATAGTGGCTGGCACTGGTGATTGAATAGAGATGCATGATCTGGACTTGCATAACGTGACTGCAGTGATTTTGTAGGCACTTCTGTTTTGGAAGATATTTGTGTTTGGTATGTCTTTTCTGACAGTTTCACTGACTTCTGTCTGATGCAGATTCATTTGGAAGTTCCTTGTTTTCATTTTGGGCTTTTTCCTCCCTAAAAATACAATGGCAAGTAATAACCACAAAAAAAGCTTCTTTTGAAAACCCTCCCACTTGAGTGGTTAAGAGCTTGAGTAATAGTGTTTATCACTTACACGAAACGCAAGATAGAAATGGCTTTTTTTTAATCTAAGGATTAGTGCAGGGGTTTGGTTTTGAAATGGTTTTCTGCGGTCACTGCAGATGCTAAAAAATAAATCTACCAATCTTTTCAACTCAGGCCATAACTGTTAAAATTTTACTTGGTTGGAAACTGAATTTTTTTATTCATTCTGGGGATGAAAACTTGTGCTGGGAAAGCTCATAGTTTTGTGTTTAAAAAAGGTTTGGCTTAGTAAAATTTCTTCCAGGTGAAGCTTATAAATGTTGCAACGTAGTTATCGGTCAGGATGGAGGGGGATAATTATGACTTCTACATAGCGTTGCTCCGATGTAGTTTTGAAGATCTTTAAGCACTATGTTGACTTGAAAAGAGCATCTGGGCTTGTCAGGGCTGACGTCTCGGCGTGGCAGGCTGGGGCGGTGAGTTTGTGCAGGCATTATTCACACCACTGAGTGCTTACACTCGCGTGAGCAGGCTCGCCCCAAGGAATGAGCGTGACAGACGCCGGAGCGGAGCAAGGGGCAGCCGCAGCAGTGCAGGAAGCCTGAAGCCGCAGGAACCGAGCACATGCGATGCTTCTTCTGCGGCCGATGCTCTTAGAGCTCCAAAATAGCCACCCTGAGATGCATTTAGGTAGGCTGGATTTGCTCGCATGTGTTGCACGTGGGATGTCTGAATGATAGACAGTGCCAGCACTGCATTTCGCTTATTTTATAATTCAGCGCAGAACTTCAGAACTCTTTGATCCTTGGTGATAGCAGGAAGGAATTTGTCCTTCTGTCATGACAGTTTAATTTTTTTTTTTATATAGTTCTGTGTAGTCTTATGTAGCATTATGGAGCAAACCCTTCCCCTGCCTCCTTCCCTCTGCTTCCCTGCCACCCAAAATATATTAGGAAAATTTTGAAAGAATACAGGGACTTTGGAGTTTGTCTGAATGTCTGTAATAATAATATCGTCTGAGCAGAGAGGAAAGGATGTGAATCTAACAGTTTTCCAAACACCCTGAACGAAGTCATTTGTCAGATTGTGAAAATGTCGAATACCCCTATGGCCAAGCAAAAAGTCAACAAGTTAATTCCTTAAGTAAGACAGGTTGGGGTTTGGTTTTTTTTTTCTTTGTAAAAGAACTATGCTGCCTACATTTATCCTCCAGCCATGGGCTGAATTCCTTTGTAATGAAGTGAAATTGTTCAAATCCTGTTTTACCTGTTCTTCATCTTCCTATTTCACTTTTCTTTTGCTCATAATCTTTTTTTCATGCATGTTTTACTCTTGTTCAGAACATGATAGTCATATAAGCAAATAAATCCCCTTAGCAAAAAAAAAAAAAAGTGTACATGGTTTGCAGTTGTTGCTTTTAGCACAGATTTACTGTCCTGAACTTCTACTGGTGGTTACTTCTGCTCTAGTAGTCCACCCAGTTCAAACTGTGTATAGACTTAAATACATCAAAATGTTGCCATCAGACACCGTGTTACCAAAATAGTTGAAATCACTTGGAAAACTGTGACTCTCCAGGATATTTAGATTGACATTCTTGACATTTGTGTCACTTGTTTATGTTTCTTTTTCTTGGTCTTTCAGAGTCCCTGGCTGGAGGGGTTCAAGTCACAAAGATACATGTCTTAGAATGGGCTTTTTGGAGAACATGTCCATGTGTCTCTCCATCCATGTGTGCATGCATGTGTTTCAGGTTTCCGGCACCAGGATGCTATAATTGCTATATTATTAATTGCTATATAATTGCTAGTATTTCTTTAGGTTTGCTGCAGTATTTCTTTAATGCAGTCCTTTAGTACTCATCTTTCCAGACTCTGCAAAATGGTCCCACCTCCTTCTCTGTAGAGCAGCACAAGCTGTCAGGACAGGTTTTCTACTCTGGCATAGCAAAACCATGTAACCTGCACTGGGATACAGACCAGGAGGAAGAGAAACTCAGTATTGGATAGAAAGGGAGTTTCAGTCAAACCTCTGGGCTCTACTGAGTGTAGGAGTACAAGTCATTTTCATTTATTATTCATGTTGTTTGAGCTCCAGTTTTACTTCAAGCCTTGTTGATAAGAAATTTTGAAGATGTGCACTCGTAAGTTTGTTAAGAAGTTTGTTATCCTCCCAAATAGCCAGCAGCTAAAAGCGTCTCTTGCCTGGCTGAACTGATCCTTTAGGAATACATTTCCCAGAGCTGACCTCAGAAGTGGGTCTCCTGAATGATGTCATCATCATCTGCCCACGGACAGGAATAACAGCAGGCAATCTTCTTGGGCTGCCTACAGGGCACCTACAATATATCTGTCTCAACAGCCAAGTCATCCATAAATGACTTCTGAGCTGCTTGAAACATGCGTAATACGTGGGGAAGCGCGGGCACAGGTGAGTTGCCTGGTGCTTTCACACCCCCTCACTCCCTGCTGCTTGGGTTGTGGTGGTGACCCAAAAAGGGCTTTTCTCCCCCCGATTCCTGGGAGCACCCACAACCCTTGCCCCGCTCCCTTCGACATCTTGCCCCCAGCACAGGGAGAGAGCATGGATGTCCCAGCCTGAGTGCCTGACCTGCTCGGGGGTGACCTTTCACAGCTCCTAACAACTCAACCTCTCCAAAAGTTCTTGGCGTGCTCCTCCTGCTTGCTCGGCCTGCATGGTCTGAGAGCGCTTTTGTTCACTCATCCTTCAGTGTGCATCGGCATCAGCTTTTTGAAGTAAATTGAAGCCATAAGGACTAAAAATTAATCTTTGCTGAGTGAGTGCTGTGGGCTGCCTGGCATGCATGCTGGGGAGCGAGCGTGCCCTTTAAGAAATGCGTGAAATATCCTGGTACGCTTGACAGTGCCAAACACTTCAGTGTCTGTCTCTGTTTTCCCGCCAGATCATCCTTCCAAATAAATAGCTTGCTTGACACAAAAAAGGATGAAGTTAGCTTGAAGGCTGACTTAGAGTCAAAGTATATGTACTCTTCCTTGTCTGGCACCGCTGGGGCTGGTTGCTGCTCAACCGATTCCCAAAACCTACAGCCTGGAGAGCGGCAGCACTGCCGTGAGTGCCCCGACGCGGGCTCCTGGCTGCCCTTCCCAGACCTGTAATTCCTCCTCCATCCACCATATCCGTGTAGCTGCTCTCCTGGCCCATTTCCAGTCCAGATCACACCCGGCTGGTCGCAGCTCCTTGGTGAACTAATAGGTAAGGAATGTTACGTGCACTTGAGTTTCTCCTCCTGGCAGGCTCTCCTCCCTGTTTGCCGCTTCCTTACCAATTAACAGCACAGCTATACCTGCCTTTTTTTAAGCTCTGACTGTCACCACATGGACTCTCCTACATTTTATGACCTGTCTGCAGCCGAGGGATCCTGGCCAGCAGCAAGAGCATTTCTCAAGCTTTTGCTACGGCTTCCATTACCACAGCACATAGGAACCTCATAGACAGGCTCAGGACCTCGTGGGAAACCACAGGGCTCTCCTAGAAACATCCAGCATCCCTCTAGCATTTTTACAAGCTTCCCCCTTATGTAAAAAAGAAGTAGGATGATGCGGTAATGCTGAGCCGATAGACACGTATGAGACAAGAAAGTCGAGTTCAGCCTGCAACTCAGCAGAGTGGCGGTTTTCACTTAGCATCTTGATTGGCATTACTGTGGTTGTGTATTTACATCATATGACAGCGGGATTTTGAATATCCTTGCCTTCAGACAGAGATTCTCATTTGCTAATTGCCTGTTCTCCATGTTTTGGGCCTGAAATGTGTGCAAAGAGGTTTTGGAAGGAGAGATTGCCTGCTGCAGGTGGGTCCGTGTGCTTATTACACTGTCTGGAAGGGAGCTCATTTGGATATTATTTTGAAATTCAAAACTCGTGGGTGGGGGGAGGAGAAAAATTTGTTTCTGTCTCCCTGCTCCATTCCTCCCTCTCCCCTGACATCTATCTACACCCTGGATTTCCAACTTTTTTGGTTTTGAGTGTTCCTGCTATTCTGCTTTTCTTTTGTTTGCTTCTGTTTCGTTTTAGAAATAGTTTTTTCCCAAACATTTTCTTCCTTCTACATCACCTAACAAAACTAACTGTTGTGGGATGATCTATGCAGGGACTCACAAATTTCTGCTACTGTACAGCATCATCCCTATGCCCTTTCACAACAATAGGCAGGGAAAAAAAAGTAAACTAAACCAAAGGGAGGCTTGTAGCTGAGAGACCAGAGTCTGAATTTGCAAACTAATGACTAATTTCCCTAAGTACTTGCCTGCTCCTAATTACGTCTAGATGAGATTCTTGGATTGCTTGGGGCAGGCATATATTCTTTAAGTGCCTTGCACATCTACGTCATAAGAGAATAATTCTGAATTATGTGTAGCTAGTGAGATGTATCTACCCAGGATTAAATCTGGCTTCTGTGTTCTGGTTTTGGGGAGGACACAACAGCTTGAACATCATAGTCAGCCTGGGATACTCCAGATTTTCCTAGCAAAATCATCACGTATTTTATCCTGCTTGCCCTCATAGAAAAGCTTCAAGGTCTCTGGGGCTCTTGGGTCTGCACTGTTCTGAAAGAGTATGTATTTAATGCAAACTAAATGCTGCGCATATCTCATCAGGGCCCTGTTAAAGTGTTGAAGAATGAATGATGGTGGTGCTTTAAATAAAGTCAGCATCAGTCCCTCTGTTGGCAAGTTTTTGCTGAGCCTACTCCCGCCTTCCTTAATTGTTACTGTGTCTGTATTGTAAGAGGCAGTGCCTCCTGAGTGCTCTCATACCCTGAGCAAACACATTTCTCCACCCAAAACTTGTTGTGACACATCTGGTTTATATTGAGACTGCTGGGTTTCTGCTAAACCCTCCAGCACAGAGGAGTCCGAGACATTTATTCTGCATTCCAGCTCAGAGCTATTTGCTAGGGGAAGAGAAAGCAATGCTGTGTCTTTTTTTTTTTTTTTTTAAAAAAAAGACAAAAAAGGCTACCCTTTGGAATGCACCTTGCCTTTTGTAGTAACCCACATGCAGGTGAAGGCTGTAAAGACGACAGAGCCAGGGCTCAGCCCTCAGGATGATTAACTGTGTTGCTGTGGTCAGCATGGTATCTTAGTATTTCCCCTGCATCTTCCAAGGTAGTTTGTTTGCTAGTGAACACTCACTGCTCTATTTTCTAGGTTTGGTTTTGATTTGTTTTTTTGTTTCGCTGCAAGGCGTGCCTTTGGCTGTGGTGGACTGTCTCTTAGAGTATAGATTTCCTATATTATCACTGGAGTATACAGTTCATGTGTAAGTCCCGAGGAGAGACCTAATGCATCTTCGTCACTCGCAAGGGCATTCTTACTTTGCAAAATAATTTTCTGGAGTTAATGAGAGGTGATGTGGCCACTGGCACCCCTGTTGGCTCTCCTAATGAAAAATGGATGATTTAAGTGGTGAGACGAATTCTAGCTAGGCATTTCCTTTCACTTTCATTTACATATTTTTTTTCCTTCAGAATCTTATAAATCACATAAGTGCTGTTGAAGATTTAAGATATTTATCCTTCTGTTAGAGAAACAAACCAAAAGTAGCCATTAAAGCAGTTCCAGTGAGAGCTGATATTACTATAGCATGTTTTGTTCTTTATTATTTTGTAGCAGGCTGCAAACACTAAAATACTTCCTGTTGAACTTTGTTACTAAGTTAATATTCTCCTTAATATTTAGGAGTGCAATTCTTGCTAGCTTCTGACTTAACTAGGGCTAATTATCCTTCTTGCCAAACACTTTTTTTCAGTCCTTTTTGCCCTGCCTTTAGATGATATGTCAGCAAAAACTTAGTAATAGCATTTGAATTAAGCTTGCTGGAGGGAAGTAGAATGAGCAAGCAAAAATTTCATTTCATAGAGGTTTTTTCAAGATTCCTATTATGTGCAAAGTAATAAAATCACTAGCTTTTAATTAAATTAAAACAATAGTTGCCTAAATTGTAACTACATAATTTTAAAGTAGCTATATGCATTAAGCTTCCCTTTTAATTACAAATCAATCCAGAACGCTTCCTGTAACATGATGAACACTGACATAATTTTCTTCCATAAACACCTACAGCTAATGCAAATGGACTGTTTCTTGATTTCTGTTGTGTGCACTTTAGTTTTAGATTCCTGCTGTCTCTCAGCCCCTTCTGACTCATTTGCACAGTATTTCAAAATGTATTTGATAGTCTCAAACGCAAGCAGCAGCCTCTGCGAGGCATGGTGATGTTCCAGCTAGGAAAATCTTTTGTAGGTAGGGTCTGAGCACCAAAATAACATGATCGCATGAGACCTTAATTGTAGCCCTCTTCTAATTCCTCAGTGTCTTTTCTTAATTGATATTAAATAGACACCTATTCTCCTCACTTGCTCTTCAAGCTCTTTGTTCTTCACTGTTTGCTTGAATCAGTCCTACATAAGGTCCCGATGAAATGTCTCACGCCGCATTTGCCTTGCGCGTACTTACACTGCAATCACTTTTTCACATGGATATACATAAGAGCAAGCTTGTGAATGCAGAAGAAGGTAATCTGGCAAATTCCTTTTGTCAGATATTCTGTTCCTTCTGTCCTGTGGTGCATAATTGCCCTTTCGGTGAGGTCTGGTGGGTGAGCCCAGCTCGCTGGCTGGCCTGGCGTGCAAGACGAAGGTGCCAGACACTATGTAAAGCAGGGAGAAAAGCTGCAGCAGAAACACCTGCTCCTTGAAGGCCCACCAAAGGAGCACCCCAAAGACACCGGTCATTAATGAATGAGCTTGTTAAACGTCTTCTACCACTAAAGCTACCCTTCATGAAAGGTTTATAGCTCCTTTTTGAGAACATTGTTAAGCTAATCTAAGTAAACTCTGCAGAGTTGCATCTGAATGTGCTTGCTGAAAGTAGTGTGTATCTGCAGTGCTCTTTCTTTCAGAGAGAATGCTTTGTTGCTCTTTGTCAAAGAAATTTCCATTTAAAAAAAAAAGAGAGTGGAAGGAATAAGGGAAGATCTTTAATCCACTGGTGGTTGTTTATAGATATGAAAATAGTATAGGTGACTTAAATCCTAGATCCAGGAGGAAGCACAACAAACAGGAGCGTAAATTATTTCTTCGCATAAGAGTAAGAACGTAAATCACTCTGCTCTTTTAGAAGTCTGGAGGTATCTTTTATTTTAATGAGAACCATATAGGCTTTTGTGTGTGCTCAAATGTGCAGAATAAATTGAAACTTGCTTTCTGTGTGCTGTCACACATCGCGCCTGGAATGTGGTTGTGCTTCTGGCCTGGTGAGATCAGGTTGGGGTTTTTTTGTTCAAACATAAGGGTAATTCATTCTTCATCGTCAATTGAACTTGAGCATTTTCAAGCCAGCTGCCAATTGTGATACGTGGGCTACTGGCTTTGTGGTGTATTCTTTTGTCCCTGTGGTAAGAAATTGTGAGCGCTAGTCTGGTGACCTTAACCTTTTTGGAGGTAAAAATGAGTCCCTTGTTTGTCCGGACTAAAGTTTTCACTGAAGTCTTCAATTTTTGTTCTCGCTTTCCTTCTTTTTTCTGTTATCTGAAAGTAACATCCTTCCTCTATGTGTATGAACCTTGTATAGCCTAGCAAAAGCAAGGAAATGCATTTATAGGTCTTAGTACCAGAGACCAAAATTTTGTTTCCTTTCACCAAGGAAAGGTCACCTTGTCATCCAGTACAGTGGTATGCTTATAGCAGCTTTCAGAGTGGAATATGAAAGGGAATGCAACTGTATTCAAGCCAAAAAAAGTCACTATTAAAAGAAAACATACTTTTGGGTTTCAGTTCTGCTCAGTGCCGTCCTCCTTTGGGATTTTTTCCTCCCTTATAAATTGTGACAGTGAGGAGGAGACTGTGCAATAACATCATTATCCTAAACGGGTAAGTGTGGGGTCTCTTCTTTTTAAGAGCTTTAAAATGTCAAAAATGAGTATTTTGATATATGGCTTAAATTTGTTGAGTATTGGCACTTCAAATTATCACTAAGAGTGAATCACCCTTGTAACCAGTGTTGCATTCTTTGAGGATAACAAAACGATTTATAATAATTGTGAAATGTTTTAGGCGTCTTGTTATCTTCTGTCTTACTTCTTTTCTGCATGTATGTGTGTGTTCCTCCTGTTCAAAAACGCTTCTTTTTCAGCTTCAGGTTGTGTTAGAGAAAATGGCTTGTGTCTGTTGTACGGGGCTGCTGTACTGGAATGAAATATTTGGAAACGATGCAGTTTCTTTCATTGACAAAACATGTTAAGAGAGAATTACAGATAAAGAGCTGGTGTATCCACTGGTACTTTTCTTTCTTACAAAGTGGGCCAAAGTGGTTATTTTCAATTTGAATAAATTTTGGATCCTTTGGTATGAGGCATGTTCCTGAAATCTTAAAAAGAGAAAAGGGGGTGGCAGAGTGGAGGTTTTTGGCTGCTTCCCTCTGTTACTTTGTGGAACGCTGAAGTGACCCACTTCTGCATGATATGGTTAGTTGCAAACCCCAGTAATTCGTGTTTATGCTTGAGCAATGTGAAACAAATGAGTGTTGGCCTGCAGTTGGGTCTCGCAGGAGGTGCCTGCGATGCCAGCCAGCATTGCTGATATTCATGGAGTTGGAGGTGGCGGTGAAGGCTTCATTTGGAATAGTTTTCTCTCACTGCCTTATATATTTAAAAAATGGAGGGGTTGGTTAGATATTTTTTTTTTCTTGCAGTTAAAAGGAGGGGCTAGTGTAATATTCCAGCTTTGTGGCTTAGCTGTTACTGTTAACACCACTGGGCATACCCAATAAAGGCAGTGTGAAGCATAGGAAAGGTATTTATAGAGTAGTTTGTCAACCTGCCTACCAAAGCATTTTGAAATATACATCTGAAGTTGAGAATCTATTTTATTATGCCCTGTCTGTAGCTACGGAATCTATAAAGTTGCCCATCTTTCAAATGTTAAGAGAGTAAAATTGGTACAGCCCAAGAATCTGAAGTCGGTGTTGCAGCAGTAACTGTCTAGCCAAAAGACTGAGCTTTTTACATGACTGTCAAAGATGTTTGTTGGTTCAGGATTTTATAACTCTCTGTTATTTCTTCCATGGTATTCCATTAGAGACTTTGGGGTTGTTTCTGCTTTTGGTTTGGTTTTTTTTTTTTTTCTGGAAATTGGATCCCCTTCTGCTTTTCAAGTATTTTTCTTTTTTCTCCTCTGATATATTGCCTCGGTCACCAGATGAGAATGGAATAGATGGTCTTGTTAGTCTAGCATGAAAAGTTGACATCTGTTGTGCTTTAAAGCAGATTTCCAAGTAAACTGTAGAAAATCTATAATCCTAATAAGAGGATGAATTTGACATAATCACTGCTTTTAAAAAAATAATTTTTCTAATTTATTGGATGATAATTTAGTGAAACATGAAGAAAAAAGGGCTAAGGAAAATGTAACAGCTACATTAATGAAACAGGTGAGCATAGCCAGCTTCATTATTCTGATACAAACAAGTCTTGCGAATCTATAGAGTAAAATCCTGATCTGTGAGTGATACTGAAGACTGGAGTCAAATATGGGGGGAGTTTACTTTCTTCCACACCTCCACCATTTAGAAGGAATACTAACCCAAACACCTCCAGGAATCTAGATGAAGAGCTGGATGAGGAAACCGCTGAGAGAGAAAAGTGCAGAGAATGTGGAAAATACATGATGACCCTGAGAGGAAAAACAACCCTCTTGGCTGGTCTGTAGGCAGTGCCGTGCTTGTGCACCCGGTGCGTGGCCTTGCCTCTGCAACTGCTAGGAGGGAGGTGAGCGTATAGGCTTCTCTGGCATCTAGTAATAAAGGAGGGGATTGTAAACTTCTTTTCCTCCCCATCCTCCTAAATTTGTAGGCTTTTTACTCAATTTGGGGAATGGTAGAGGGAGATGTTATTCCAGTCGGTAAGAAAGGAAGGAATGGTATTCCTGAGGTTTTTCATGCAGGGATGCTGCTAGCTCTTGACATTTGCCCAAGTCAATTATATGTTACTATGTACTAGAAAACCTGTTTTAAAGGGAGAGGTTGAGATTTCCAGATCCTAGGTGTACTTTGAGATCTGCCACAGCAAAGTACTGAAAACTAACTAATATTAAAGATAGGCCTGCAAATCTTGTTTTTCATCTTCTTTCACCTCACCTGGAAGTGAGGAGCAGCTCTTTCTGACTACCCAACACCCTTTGAACAAGACTGATTTCCCTTTAGTGTTTACATAAAGTTTCCCGTACACAAATGTGGAGCACTCCCTGTGAAATGACATAGAGCCATAAGATGCTCTGATGAAGACTGTCAGTGGGATTGTAAACTTCCCACCTCTGATTTCTCCTTTTTTTGCAGTTTCCTTTTAATATGTTTGCTTCTTGGGAACTTTATGGTAAGTGCCTGAATGCATCAGCAGTGACTTTCATTTCACCTCCTCAAGTCTCTTCTTATAGCAACATCTGGGAAATTCATTTAATTTACTTCAATGTGAAATTACTTTCAATTTGTCAGACATCAGCTTTTTACTTTAAGTGTTTAACTCCCAAGTGAAGCACATATCATTAGCTGATATTATTTCAAGAGTTAAAGTTTGTGTAACTAATATTTTAAAACTCAGCCAAATCCAAATATTTTGGTGACCATGCTTTAATAGCTCCTCTGATTACTGTATGATAAAGACAGATAATTAGATAGTATATAACAGTGTTGATTTTTACAGCAACATTTCTTTCTCAGTCAAAAAGCACTGTTGTAATAAAACTCAGGAAGAAGAAACTAGGCAGATCTGTTTAGTTTGCTTTCCATTTTCTACTGACAGGTTCTTAGTGCTTTGGATAGGAGAGGTAACAGGAGGATGTGACCTGTAATTCCTGAACATTTTGGGTGTAGGTAATGCAAACATCCATATAAATTCCTCCCAGGAAACTATCTGTCTTAATGTTATAGTATGCAATTTAGTCTTCTGCTTCCTCTATTATTCCACCATTTTTCCCTTATTATGCACATCACCACGGTACATGAATATCTGCTGCATAATCTTTTCTCCACCTGTCCTGGAAGTATGCATGCATAGAGCGGAAGTTAATTTGGTGTGAAATGCAAACAGTAAATAAGAATTAATGTTTGAGCTTACCTAAGCAGTGGAAGATATATACAATATAAAGCAGTGTGTAGCAACAAGTAGTACCCTAACAACCAAATAACCAGTCTTGTGCATTACTCTTCACCAGCCAGCTGTAGTCTCCGCTTACACCCTGTAATACTGTGATTCTTTCCATAGGGCTTGGCTATTGCCAATTAGCAGCTGGGAGAGGGAGGGACTGGGAGATGATGAGACATCCCTTTTCCTTTCCTCTTTTTCCTCCCTAATTTTCACTGTATTTCTATTATGTGTGTGACAGACTGAAATCCCTCATGGACAGCTCTAAGCCCCATCCACAGACCCCTGAAATAGCACTGACTCCTGCCCAAGAGGTTTAATACTACATGGTGTCATACTTGTTTCCTTGACAATGATATCGGCAACAAGGTATCCGTAGTTTTCACCCTTTTGAGGGATGCTGTTCCCAGGCTTTGACCTTCTCTAATGGCTCAGCCAATATATTGGGTTTTCCTTCTGAAGAACCTCTCCTCTTTCCCTTCCAAACCAGAGCAGTAATAAGCCTCTTCACCCAGACAGGGGATTAAAGCCACTTAAACCTTTACTGTCCTATTAAAGCAGATGAAGATTATCAATTTACATAAAATGGTGCTGTATTTATTAATATATATGTGTGTATAATTAAGCGAGCCAATGCAATACATGAGAAATGAATGGGAGGGTGCCCCATAAACAAGGGTGTTGGTGATTGCTGAATCTGCGCAGCGAAACAGGAGTACTTTGAACACGCCTGGAATTTGGAAAGTACGTATAGGCTCAGGAGCATTAGTTGCATCATTGTGTTTAGATGACTTGTTTAATTCAAAGTTAATTTTTGAATTCATGTTGAAAAACAGTCTGCTCATCTGCTGCTACTCAAAGTCTCAGGGAGGCTGAGTAAGTACAAAACAGACATTTTGAGGAGTGATACTGAAGTGAAGGTAATTTTCTTACCTTTTAGCTCCTTCATGGTAAGTAGTGCTTATCCTTCAAGCAGGTGCACTGGAAGGTACCGCCAGTAAACGCTGATGAGTTCTTCAAGGAGGGAAGTGATGAATGGAAGATATGGTTATAACTACATAACCGTTTAAAAACCTCTTTCTTCCAATTATGCTATGTGCAACAAGGATTGTAAGCATCCACTGAAGATACAATTTTCTGAGCTGCAGGGATTTATTGATTTATTATATTTTTCTCCCCTCCATGGAATCAGTGAGGAGGATTAACTTTCGTTTAGACGCAGCCGTCATTTTTCACCAGTACTATCACCCCCATTCTCCATCCAAATGTGCTGCTGAAATGTGGCAGGTGGTCTTGCCAGTAATTGCATGCTACTTCATTCCATTTTAAATGAAAGTAGAGAGTACAGTGGCCTTCCTCTCTCATCACCAGCATACTTCACAGCCGTGCAGTATTGACTGAGAAAAGGCAGAAGAGTGGACTCTGATTTAAATTGCAAAGATGTGTTATCTTGCTGTATGTTCCCTTAGGAGCCAGTAACTTAATTTCTGGGAAAAAGCTTCTGACTCCAGCACTTTTTTATGACAAAAAATACCCCCGACAATTTTTTTAAATGTCCACAAATATTTTTTTAATTGTTATCAGAGCACTTGGCTCAGGAGAGAGGTGTTACAGAGTGCACCATAATTAGCATGTTTATTCCTTTGATCCTGAGTGTGCTCTTTATTGACAGATGGATGCCCCCTCCCTGGAACTGTTCAAGGCCAGGTTGGATGGGGCTTTGGGCAACGTGGTCTAGTGGAGGGTGTCCCTGCCCATGACAGGGGGGTTGGAACTAGATGGTCTTTAAGGCCCCTTCCAACCCAACCATTCTATGATTCCATGATTCTATGAAGTATCAAGAGCTGGTTTGCTTTTTCTTTTAACACTTCAGGAGGCAGAAATGTATGCAGCTGGTGAGATTACAAATTTTTTAATGAGGGTTTTTTAAAAATAATACAACTCTCCCAAAGGAATTAGAAGGGAAAATGATCTGCCTGTCTTGAAAAAATAGTGTCAGGCCTCAGTCTTCAGCGCTGCAGCATTTGGGCAGATACACAGCCAGGAAAAACCTCCTGGGGTGTCTGCAGCCCTTTGGAGTTGCATGGACAATGTTAACAGCATCCTAACCATTTCCAGCACGCTCTTGTTTGGGTCTCTAGAAAAGGTGCCGTTTCCTTAAAGTGAGGAAGGGGAATGCTGAAAGTGTGATCTGTTTGGCAAAAAAAAACCCTTAAAGGTTTGGATAATACTATAGCAGCTAAAACTTTACATACGTGCCAGCTCCAGTCACTGAAACACAAGCGTCCCATCCTATGTGCCCAATATAAGCAGGTGGCGAAAGCGTGCAGCGGAGCAGATGACTGGTTCGGTTCATGAGAAAACATAACATTTATGCTGTCAGACGAAATGCTGAAGACTTCCAAACTTGCATCTGGCATCACCGCCCTGATTGCAGGGGAGGAGAGTCGAGATGCCCGGGAGGCTCTTCTCATTACACAGCACCGAGCGGAGTGGTCGCTCTCACTGCCAACAGACCCAGGATGTTAAAGATCAGGGACTTTTGGTAGATGAAGCCGCTGTCTGCCTTCCTGGGCTAGCCTTTGTTAGGCTTGATAGTACGCTGTCCTCTTTGCTCACATTGCAGTGGGATGCCTGTAATGCTTCGTATCTCTAGCGCATCCACGCTGAATTGAGTATAATTTGTCTCAGTTGGTTTTGAGTATTTGTTCAGCAATCTGGACCAAGTGTTTTATGCACTTGTTTTTATTGACTGTGGGATGACATTAGCTCAGGTATTGGTAGATATACCCTCCATAATCAACATCCGTATGGCTTCTGTAATTTTTATGATTGGTTTTAAAAAGAAGGTATAGCAATGTTTATAATGGAAAAACTAAGGAAAAAATAGTCGAGGTTCCCCTTGTAAAGAGCTCTTTGCAGGTTTTCATTCTTCCTTTATCTGTATTTGTCTCTTTCCAGTCCTTTACAAAGAGGAAGAGCTATCCTATGCCTGTATTCTTGCAGTCCATTTGTATCTGCTTTGCCAGCAGAAAAACCTTATGCTAATAGAGGCTGCAGAAATGTAGCCATCATTAAGGGACTTCCTATGTTATCCCTGACTTCACTAGATTACTTTTATCTACTCAAGATGGATAAGTAATTTTTAAAACATTTATGTAACTAGGTTTTAGGTCAATAGCAGGTTAAACGGTTTATTTAAGTAATCTTTCCTGGCAGAAAGTATGTGGAAA
The DNA here is from genome assembly GCF_028858705.1 of Grus americana. Lineage (NCBI taxonomy): Eukaryota > Metazoa > Chordata > Aves > Gruiformes > Gruidae > Grus > Grus americana. Next base: position 23,000,207 of record NC_072852.1, on the reverse strand, counting down.
GACCCTCTCTCAGTATTTTTACAAGATTATTTTCATATCAGCATTAAAGCAGCAAGCAGTCTCCTTGACAGTAGACTTGGAAGATACCCATTATTTGAGAGACGTGATAAAAACAGTATAATCTTTTCCAATACCCATACAAAGCCAGCAATTGTCTGTTTCTGCCATTCCAGTTATTTATGTAATTATACTTAATGCCACACAGATTTGAGAAGAAAAAGAAATTGTTGCTGCTGTTTCTGATTAATATTTTTCCATCCTGAGATCATAAAAACAGTAAATGCCTCTTATGGCGGTAGAGAGAAGAAAGGACTATGGATTTGCAAACAATTCAGCAGAGGAGCTGAACCAGAGGGGAGAATGTGCCTTTTTTGAGTCTGTCTCATGTCCACATAAAGGCATCATTCCTAAAGCTTATGGACTGCTAGGAAATGCTGCCATCGCATAATATCACTCCTGAGATGTTAATACCTTTATTAAATTGAAGTATGCAGTAGTTTTGCACTGGATTTCAAAGGCGTAGAATTTCACTAGTTTAAACCTGGATATATCCAGGCTATCCTGCTTTGTCCAGTTGTTCTGTGTTACACTCCTGGTGAAACTATTTACCTGTTTGGTGTCCAACAAGTGTTTGAATACCTCCCATACTGTCCTGCTTAGCATAACTGGGTTGGCCAGGGTCAAGGAGCTCTAGCTGGTAAGCCCCTGCCCTCCATCTCATCCCACATGCGGGAACGATCCAAGGCTGTTCAGAAATGCTCCTGGAAAGCATGCCAGTGCTTTCAGGCTCCTGGATTAGGCAGAACGGAACTGGACATGTATTACTTTACAGCAGAAGGCTCAGGTTAGAAGTTCAGAAAGCTGGTGTATTCATTTAAAGCAGATACAGGAAAAAATGGATTTTGTAGGCCCACTCAAGAAATAAATATATGCTTATGGGTTTTATAACATTATGATCATCTAGGTTGCTCAGCTATAGTATTATGCACTTGTACAAATTCACTACTTCACTCAGCCTTAAAGTTCTGCTTGAGCTAGATAATATCATTTTAAAAAGACATCCAATCTCAATTTTTTTTAAAAGACTTTAGGTGATGGCAAGTTTACTGCGTGCAAATGTAAAAGGTTCCAGTGACTTAATTGCATTCATTTCTAACACTTCCCCCTCATTTTTAGCTGGATTTTGCCTCAAAGTTCCATTTTTCAGCTCTGTATCTTATTATGCCCTTTATTAAGTGTCTCTCACTAATGTAAGTATTTATGGACTGTGATCAAGCCATTCTGAACTTTCTCTTTGTGAAACTAAATAGACTGAATTACTTCTGGCTCTTGCTTTAGGGCGTCTTTTCCTGATTCTGAATCCTTCTTGCAGCTCCATCCTGAATCCTTTCAGATTTGTCAACATCTTTTGTGCAGTGTGGATGCCAGACATGGACATGTATGCTTGTAATCATTTCAGTAATGCTGTATGAAGGGACAGAACCAGTCCCAGGCATCTCAGCAATGCCAGAGAAACTGAATTTTTGCTGTTCCAGGACTGAGGGTGAAATGAGTTCACCCTGAAGATCAAGGCTTGCTACCCCAACTGTGGAAGAGGGAAGGAAGAGAGAGGGCATGGCCAGGGCTGGCTATTTACGCCAGCAGTATCAGGAGGAAGCTCAGCTCCAGCATAGGCAAAGCAGGCAGCAGGTCCATGACTACCACTTAGACATCATTTTGCTTGCTACCCCTTTACCCTGGATAACCTCAACTTTGTTCCTAATAGTGCTCATCTGAAGTGCTACAATTATGTTTTCTGTTTTGTGTCTTCCCGTAGCTCCTGTATTGAAAGATCTCATTAATTGTCTTAGCCACTGCATCCCTGCCAGAGTTTTAGTTGCGGCTCACCATGGCCCTGAAGTCATTCTTCAAGTCACTGCTTTCCAGATTAGTTCACCACCTTACAAGTTTAACCTGTATTTGAGGAAGCACGACCTTGCATTCTGTGACTGCTATAAGTAATGTCATTCAGAGAGCCCTATAGACCATATTTTTCAGCTCACCCCGAACTGACTTGCCCTTAGTCTGGCTGCTCTACCATTAGTTACATCACCTTCACCTTGACTGCCACAATGCTATTTTCTTCCATGTCACTTAAGACTATAGATTAGAGAAGGACCAAGATCTCTATATACACAAATCAACTAGAAGTTTCATTTGGTTCTGGGAGTCCCATCTTTCTGAAGTCTCTCCTATCTAATTGCAACACTTCTATTTTGTGGGCTGCATGCCTGCACTTTACACTCCTCTCTGAGTAGAAAAACTAAAAGGCAAGTCGTCTTTCATCTTATGGTTCTTGTGTTGTGCGTGGGGTTCCTACTACTGCAATGCAGTTGAAGATACTGCAGAGGGATATTTAAATTCGAGCCCAAAAAAAAAAAAAAGCCTAATTAAAGTGAGGGGAAAAAAGTATGAATGCATTTCTATTTTTAGGATTCATGAAACTTGCCTTAACACAACCTTTGGGCTTAAATTACTAGACATTCCATTTTGGAACATTTTGCTGTATACGATGGTTTAAAATGAAGGGTGAGTTAATTAGGCATTTATTTGAAAAGTAAAACATTCAGAGAAGCCAGTGTGCGGTTTTGGATATGATATTGACTGCATAGATAAAGGGGCCAGAGAAGGGAGGCAGATGAGCAACAAATGACAGTGTTGGGCATCTTAGTTAGCTATGCTTTCTGCATGCTATCCTTAAGCAACCAGGGCAAGACAAAGATATCGCAAAACATACCAAAAATGAATTCAAAATAATAATTTTTTCACCCTGCAAACTGTATGTTCATATTTGTGTCAGGAGTTGCAGAATCTCTCAAGAGTTTTGCTTTGCTTATGCCCCCTCCCATAGATGAGCTTTGAGGGTGGTGTATTTGTGCTTTTTGCTGCTAACCACGTTATGCATGCACTAAAATAAATAGGGATTTGCTGCCCAGGGAGTAATGTCAGCTAGTTGACGTTTTTTGTGGCAGCCGGCAAAAATAACGAGGGAAAAGGAGAAGTCATGGAAGGCTCTGTGGTAGTTGGTACTCGATGGGCAGCATCCTGCTGACCGGCAGGAATGCAGTCCCTGGGGGCAGCGCTGGCATATCAGGTCTGCTGCTGAGTCCAGGTGATTTGGATTCCAGAAAGCTGGTCCTTTTCCCAGTATGCTTGATCTCTAAGGAGTTACGTCTGCACATTGCTGGTGGTTACCATGCTAGAGGCTGTTTAAGGGAAGGGGAAAAGAGCATTCCAGTTTGCAAGACTCATGTGTTTTCAAGTCACTGAAGCGCAGCAACCACTGCTCTTACTGCTGCTTAGTCATACCACCCTAAAAACTGCTAAAGCAGTTAAAAATTTTCAAATATCAGCAGATTGGGCTTCTGTGTGAGAGCATCTGCTTAGAAAAAATGGATTGTACTTTTTTCAGAAAGCGAGTGATTGGTCACAACGCAGTGCTTCATTCCTGTCCTGGATGTTATCTTGAGCTGTGAGAGCAGGGCTGTTGCTTAGTGTTTCATGTGCTGCATGACCTCCTTCCTGAATGCTGGAGTCATCTGAGAATCATTATCACCTCCTGTACATGCTGGCAATCTTAATTACCGCATCAGCTCCATCGTAAATATACAGCTAATCAAACATTATGATAAGAAGTAAAGTAATAGGCAGACTAGCATGACTATGGTAAAAATGTACGCTGGGTAAAGCTTTCCTGGCACGTTGCTTGGAACCAAGCAAAGTGCAGCTTCTCCAAACACTGTATAGCTATTTAGGTCAGATTCAGCCCTGTTGTCTTTAGGAAGCATCTCCATCGATCTGAACGACATTTTCCCCCGAGTGATTTGCTGGAGACTAAATTATCCTTTCAGTTGGGATGAGGGGGAATTCTCCCCATTTTTTCCCCGCATAGCAAGTTTTTAAAGCATGCTTCTGACCATTGCAGCTATGCAAAGTGATGTTGTCGTAGTTTACCAAGCACAAGCATACATCTGAATTTGATAGCTGCAAAAATTGCATGTCAAGGTTGGTGATTACAGTTAGCTCAGAAAGGATACAATATTTTACTAAACATTGAACATTAGCATTAAAGCAGTGAATACCTGGATCATGGCACTGGAGAGTTTGGAGAAGAATGTTTTTTTTAATCTAGTCTAAACATCCTACTTCCAAGTTTTACTAACTTCCATATTTTCTTAAAAATGGACAAGTTCTACTTTTGATATAATGCCAGTTGTGCTAGAGTAGCTTACATCTCCCTCCACAGAGAATGCTCTGCCCCTGCTATGTTTCCAGTCTTTTTAAGACATACTTAGAACAGGTTGACTTTATCCTTGAAGCAGCAACACAGAAACAATGATATCACATCAAGAGTCACTTTGTTCCATTGTTCTTAATGGTGGTATTTGAAATCCAAGTGGGAGGGTCTTGATGATCCAATACGGAGAGGAAAGAGGAATGGATGTTTCGAGCCTAGTGCTATAATCTTTTAAATAAAAATGCTGAGATGGTAGTTTTCATAGAGACATAGTAGAGTACAACAGCACAAGCTTCCCTGGTTTGAGGGAGGCTCCTTGTTATGGTAGAAGACTAGTTACATTTCCTTTTTCAATTTTTTTTTTCCTTTTTCATAGCCATCCTTGTTAGTGCTATATTGTAAGAATATTTTGAAAACAATGATCTTCCCCCCTTTTCATTTTTTTAAAAAATTATTTTTATTTTGAACTATTCGATCATTTGAGAGATGCCATCACAATGACCTTTCCTTTCCTAACAACTCTGCCAGGAGGAAATCAAATTGAATGTTTCATTATTAGCCCCATACCATTGAGAAAATCTAGAAGTGATTTTTTTTTTCCTAATAATTCCAAGTTCAAGAGTGAAATCTTGGAAAATTATTAAAATTACTTGTTTAAAAAATGAGATAACTTTTAAATGCAAATAGACAGGATAATGCTGAAACTTAGAGGTATAATTTATTCTAAAAATACACAAAAAATGAACTGTATTTTTCAAAAGTTCAAACTTCTGTTGCAGTTCTTGCAAACTTGAAATACATTGTCTTTGTGACATGCTCTCTTACAAAAAATTAAATATTATGTTGGCTAAATGGTGACAAATGAGCCAGTGTTTACCATGGTAAGGAGTACATTGGGGACATAACCATTAGACAAGGGTAATTTAGTTTTAGCATTATCAGTTAGAAATACTGCAGTTGAGTGGAATATTTTATTACATGAAAACATCTGTAACCAATATATCCCTTGGGAAGCTTACGTGACCTGTGATCTGTTTGGAAAAAAATGTTTCAGTTTTACAAGACTGTTAAAAAGCAAGTATGCGCAGCAGGCCGTGTCCCAACGAATCTGGAAAGGGGTCCCTCCTCTTTGTGTACCTCCTGGAAATTTCTGGGAGCCGTAGCAATGTTTCTGCATTCCAGGCTGTAGTTTTCAAACTCACTCTGTAATCTGCGGCACTGAAAAAGATCTGGGAAATGTGTAAAACCGTGCACACTACCTTTATCAGTGCCACGTGGCATTTGCACACAATTATCCTTGCTATGAGGTATCCTAAAACTACTGCAATCATAGTAAAGTTCGGATCAAAAAGCACAATGCAGACATCTGAAAGTATATTTATATTCTATTAAAGTGTGCCAATGATACAGGAACAAATAGCATACTTAATATATTTTTTCAGGCCTTGCTGTGTACCTTTTCATGGCTGCTTTTTTCTTCCCCCGTCTCCAATGAAGCCGGAATATGTCATCCCAACTTAAATTTGCACAGCAGTCACCTATGCTCAGGCCTTCATAGTGCTTTGGCAGGAAAACAAAGCACCCAGTTGCCGAGGACCATCCGTCCGTCAAGGCCTGGGAACCTGGGGAGCTGGGAAGACGGGCGGATAGACAGCCTGAACTTGACAGCCCATTAGGTACCTGACCTTCTGCTTAAATGACTATTGAATTCTTAAAGCTGTGGATTAATGCTTTCTTTTGTTCCTTGAGTTCAGAGGTGAGATCGGCAGATAGGCGTGCCAATTAGAGACGGCTTTGCCACAGGGTGCTGCGTGTCCTACGGCACAAGGCTGTATGGCGAGCGGTGTCTTAGCATGCTATTTCTGCAAAGGGGAACTACTGAGAAAAGCTGCAACTTCTTTACAGAGAAGGAAAACCATCACAATCACCCAGGATCTCATTGCACTGTAACACTCCATAATTAGAGGCAAAACTACTTGTTTCTAGTTACTTGGTTACTGCCTACACCCAGCAATCAAAATTGGCCAATTTATGACCATAGGCTATACAGCATGTTCCAGACTATAATATGTCAAGCACTCTTTCAGCATAGACTACAAAAGTAATAGGTTTCATGCCAGTAAGACCACGGCATTGCTTTTCTGGCATCGCTTCCAGTTCACACTTCCTACTTGCAGCTCTGCAGCCACTGAGGCCCAAACGCAGCGGAGTAGAGGGCATTTCTCAGGCAAAAGATCTTTTTTCCCTTAGAGTGAACTAGTGTTGCTTTTTAAAAATTCTGCCTTGTTTGGGGAATATTTAAGCCACAGCATTGCCCATTAAGTACTTTATCAGTGCAAAGGCAGAGCAAACCTTTATGGGAATATGAAGCAGATCTGTGGGCTCTTTTGTCTGTGGTGATAACACTGTGCCTGGGATTGGGCTGACTGTGAAACTGAGTGTAATTCATCCCAAAACTTCCATCTGGTCGAAAGATATGAAAAGTATGTGCTAACAGGGTGGTGGCAGGGCATGTTGGTGGAAGGCATAGAATTGGGAAGAGCGCGAAAGTCTGTTTTGACCTAGCAAGCAGAGGTGCTGTAAGGAAGGCAGGTCATTCCCAGGATGGAAAATCCTTCATTTCCAGTACCCTAAGAGGTACTTCCTGCCCTGCAAAGTGAATTCCTGTGAGACAACAATGCTCCCTTTATGTAAGGAGAGAAACGAGTGTGAAGATCCAGGGAGTGAAACCATGTGCATCTCAGGATTGTACTTCTTATTTGCAAAGGATTTTACCCCAGCCCTGCAAATGGCATGTCTGGCAAGACTGCTTTTCACATTCTCAGCGAAACAAATGAAGCTAACCTGGGAGGCTGGACCTGTATAAATGTGACTTCCCATTTTTAAATGGTGCGAAAGATTAGCCTGTTCTCAGCCACTGATGAGTGACTTGTCTTGGGAACCAGCCACCCTGCTCAGCCAGATGGGCATATCAGGGCAGGATGGGTCTGGCTGCTCACACCAGGTGGGAACTGGAGCTCTGTTTCTCTAAGGCTGCCCACACTGTGCCCTGTGGTGTGGGGCAGATACTCCCAGGTTAGCAGCAGCAAACCGCTTCCATAAGCCACGAAACTGCATAATATTAGCTGGGAGGCAGGGGCGATTAGCCAATACTAGGCAAATGGTACTCTTCTGGAACTCCCTGTGCAGAGAGCCACAGTTGCCCTTAGAACTGAAGATGAGTTTCATGGCTGTACTTTATCCATGTGCAAGACAGTCCCAGGCAAGGCAAGGCAGGCTTTGCACAACACAGTTGGCTAAACTTTGTTTGGAGAAAGTTGCATCGTTTATCATCGAGGAAGTCGCATCATTTATCACTCGTGACCAGAAAGGGTTTTGATTCTGAGATCAGTGCACAGACTATGTCTAGAAATGGGACAGCTTGTTTTGTCTAGTTTTTTGAGTCTGCTGATGTCAGGAGGTAGAAAGTTCAAGTCTAATGTTACTGGCTGCACTCTCTGTTTTCAGCAGATGGGACATAGAGAAAGCTATGGGGAAAAGCAGCCAAAAAAAGGACAGGAAGAGTAAGAAGGAGAAGGTATATTGTGTATTGAGGGAGGCAGGTGAACCTCCCATTTGGAGCAGAAATGTGTTGCAAAGTCAGTGTTTTCACAGTGTGAAAATATTCCCCTTGTTGCCTCAAGCAGAGGAGCTGGTAAGAGAGCATGCAGGAAGCTCTTTGATAAAACACCTACCTCATTTCTTAACTTCTCTGCTGTAATTCAGCGTTTAAAAGACAATGAATGTTCTCCTGCCACAGGTACTTTTTTAATCTCTGACATTTCCTTGGAGAGATACTCTGTGTCCTTTCAAAAACAAAACCAAATATGTATAAATCCAACTTTTTCTTTGAGATGGTGTAAAGGTTTAGCTGGAGAGAAATGATTAAGTAGGATGAAAGCAGTCGCGACATGACAGTGACTGCTTATTTGTGTTTTATCCCACTGATTCCCACCCACTCCAAGCCAAATAATTAAGGAATGTTATAAATTAACACATGCTAAGTTTTTCATTGTGCAGCAAGGAATGATTTACACCGTTCTTCCGTTGACTTCATTTTATGTCACTGAAGCACTGTTTAACAAGAGCTATGTAGTTCTGGTAATCCCCAGGAAATCTGCGTGTTGTTTACTAAAACCCACTGTTTTTTAAAGAAGGAATGTGTTTTGCCAAGGGACCTGTAGCATGTCAGACTAGAAAAATGCTTCTTTCGGTGGCCAAGAGGAAAAAGTGTGTGCATGGATAAAGCACATGCCTCCATGGTAAGCCTATGGAGGTAATTGCAAGCCGTGGTGTTTTGCTTCCAGAAACGGGAAGGCAGTCAGGCTGCTTTCATGAATCTTACTCGTAGGTCTGAAGACAGAGGATTCAGAGAAGCACCTCACTTCTCACAGCTGATGACAAATCTTGCAGCTTACCTATGGCAAACAAGCCGAAGAGGCAGCTCTGCTGTTCTATTCTTTCCTCATTTCATGCAGATGGACAAAATTGTGGATATTAGTTTGTTCTGAACCTAATATTGCAGGGGTTTTTTTGCCCTGCAAACTTTTCACTGAAACAGTTTAGTGATTATAAATGTGTAATGATCTCTGTTAGCTCTGCAATCCACTCGTATTAATGACTTCTCTTTTGTGCTATTTGGCGCACGAGGTGAAACAAATGAAGAGCTGTATTAATTATTCATTGGCCAATGAATTTCTTTCGCTGTAACTCTGTTTCAGGTTTGTAGATGTCTTTGCATAAACTAATTGATTTTAATAATAATATTACAAGTGGTTTTAATTAATAATTTAAATACAATTGTTTTGAGAAATTCTTTAACCTTATTCTTGGCAGCTGGCACTTGGAAACAGAATTTGGCAATGATTTAACTTCAAAAATATGGAGTTAGTTTTCTGCAGTTGTTATCAAATGAAATTAGTAACTCAAAGGTGTGGGATTTTCTTTGGATGAAAGGTTAATCAAGTCCAAATCCAATTGTGTTCTAATCTAAAATTAAACACGGGGAAAAAATGTGGAGTAGGGACAGGGAGTTTCCTAAGCCTTTCACACCTCGGCGTGACTGAGGAGGGGAGGGAAGGAGGAGGGAGAAGTTAGTGCCAAAGCAATCACATCTTTTATCTCAAGAACTATTTTCAGCAAGGTATGCTGATCTTATTTTCCATCCTCCCACGCTTTGGATAGGAGTTTCGGGAAAACCTTATACTTCCTTTGCTGGTTATGGATCTAATAGAGGTTTCAGTACCAGGGGGCTACCAACTTTACAGGCAGACTAGTGGTTTGACTCACCGCAGAAGAAATTAGAGTATGTGGGTTCAAATAGGAAGCTGGTTTACTGTGAATTGTCAGAAAAATCTCTCTGCTTCCTACGCCAGTGTTGCAGACTTTAACTGCTGTGCGTGGAGGGAAATACTGCTTGTCAAATACAGTTTTCCCATGGATGAGAAAAGTTTTTAACGCTGCAGCGTTACAAAAAGTGGGCTTGCAGTGGCGGAGTGGTAGCGCCCTGACCTGCTTTATAACCCAGGGAGCAGGGCGCGGGATGGAAACAGGGCGAGAGCAAATACTGCTCCAGCCCCGAGCAGCATCCCCTCCGCAGACGTCCTGCACAGGTCTCTGGCGGCACAGGCAGTGGCCGGCTGCAGGGTGGCTCTCTGTCCTTCTCCTGCCGCACATCTCTTTCCTTTTAAAACCCCTGCCGCCCTCCCAGTGAGCGGGGTCCCTCCCATCGGCAGCAGCACAGCACACCGCGGCGAGGATGAGGACAAAGATGAGGACGAGGACGAGGCCTCCCGGTGTCACCGCTGCCCTGCCCGGTGTAGGCCACAGCGGCCACCCCCAGACGGGGTGCGGGGCGCTTCCCAGCCTTTCGTGGAGCCAGTTTCAGCGGCTTTAATTACATCTGCGGTTTGGATCGCTTTGCTTGGCCATTAAAATCCATTTCACAAAGAGTAGTATTCAAGCGAGCAAGGAATATTTGTGGCGGCTGTGGATTTCCTCCAGGCCTCCAGGAAGAGTAAATTAGTTACTGAAAACTTGACAGTTTGTCCTGAGCACTTAACTCTTTCCTCTCCGGAAGCTGCCTTTTCACAGGCAAGTGACTTTAAAAGGAAATAATATGCTCGATGCTTTCTATTTTTTTTTCTTTTTCCCCTCCCTGCTCTTTACGGTAGGGCTGTAATTGCAAAACCAGCCAGGAGTGATTTGTTTGGAGAGGAAGTGTGGGAACTTCCTATATAAATATTGCCTTTCCCTTCGTGTGGATCCAAATGCGGTTTCCTCCGCTGGTGGAAAAAAAAAAGTGCTTGAACTGAACAACAAGCTTTTTTCCCTGCAGCTTGTGTCCCATGTAAACGTGAAAGAAAGACGTTTCCTGAAAAAAAAAAAAGAAAAAAGAAAAAAAAAGAGCAGGTTGTTAGCTGGGGAAGGACTGAAGTTGGTTGGACCACCGGATCAACAGGGTGTTTGCCTGGCCATTCCCTGTGGAATGGTAGCTGCGAACACAGGCATCCTTTTCTCAGGAGCACCGGGCGAGTTAAGGTCTCGTGGAGGAGGAGTAAACACTGGGTTTGCAGAGCCCGCCATCACAGAGTCTGCTGGGACTTGCCCTGCAAGATAGGGCAGTATCAGCCCGAGCCCAGCTCCTATCGCAGCTTGGAATGGTTTCTTTTTTAAAAAAAACCCACAACATATGTATCTTTCCAAGTGAGGTAGAAACAATAAGCCTGCACCCTTCCCCCAGCCTAGAAATTCCTTTGAATTGTTTGCAGAAGAGGGCTTTGCCCACCAGAAGAGCAGCTGCACCCAGAGAAGTATCTGTGCTCAGCAGCAGCAGGTAGGTTAAGCTCACAGGGCAGGGAGCAAGTTTTAACCTGGCAGGCAAAGCTCTGCTGGACCGTTGCACTTTTTTGGGTTTTGTTTTGTTGGGTTTTTTTTAAAGGCCACAGTATCAGGGTGTATGGGCTCCTTGGGTGTGCAGGAGGCCAGCTGACCTGGCTTGCTAACATAAATCGGTGCAGATGATGGGAATCAAGGCAGGGGGTCCAGTTCCCAGCTCTGGAGGATTCCAGATTAGGAAAACTGCTCATGGAGGAAGCAAGGGGGGGTGCGGGGAAGATCAGGCTGATTCCCTGAGAGGCACTGAAGATGAGAAGAGCCCTTCTGCCTGATTTGAAGGAGGGCAGTGTTCTTATATTGCTGATAATTAGCAGAGTTGCCTTGTTCCTTGGATTTGATGGACAAATGAGACATCCCTGGTATTTAAACTTGGATTGCTGTGATGCTTTCTGATCTGGCCAGCAAAAGACACAGCCAGGTCACTGTTGTATTAATGAGAAGGTTCTGGTTTTTACTCATGTCTCAGTGGGGAGGATGAAATTTCACTCAAGCTTTAAACCGGGCTTTGCAGTGATTCCTTTTTGCACTTTTAGAAATGAACAAAAGAAATAAAATTTGCAGT